>NW_003852403.1:33443637-33476795 GCF_000181295.1 Otolemur garnettii
TTCTTTTTCTTTGTTTTCATCTATTATTAAAGATAAAGTTCCTGTATATGATAAACTCTGGGTACATGAGCTCTTTGAGTTTACCTTTAATGAGGTAGTCCCAGCTACTTGGGAGGCTAAGGCAGGAGAATCGCTTGAGCCCAGTAGTTGGAGGTTGCCGTGAGCTGTGATGCCACAGTACGTGGGGCAACAGCTTGAGGCTCTGTCTCCAAAAAAAAAAAAAGAAAGAAAGAAATTTAATTGTCTTAAAACTTGTAAAGATACTACTGGTTTACCTGATGGTTAGAATAGTGGCAAAATAATGAATTTTTAACCTTTGATAAAATAACTAATTTTATCATAAGAAAACTTAGCTAAGCATGGTAAAGCTACTACACAACTGCATAATCCTTTCTGAGAAATACATTGTAATTGATTATCTAGGGGTTTTTTGTTTGTTTTGAAACAGAGTCTTACTTTCTTGCCCCGGGTAGAGTGCTATGTGTCGCAGCTCACAACAACTTTAAACTCTTGGACTAAAGCAATTCTCTTGCCTCAGCCTCCCAAGTAGCTGAGACTATAGGCCCCCTCCACAATGCCCAGCTATTTTTTTTTATTGTTGTTGTTGTCATTGTTTAGCAGGCCTGGGCCTAGTTGGTGCATGTGACCAGCGCACTAACTACTGAGCTAGGGGTGCCGAGCTCCCACTATTTGTTTTTAGAGGTGGAGTCTCACTCTTGCTCAGGCTGATCTGGAACTCATGAGCTCAAGCAATCCACCCACCCTGGCCTCCCAGAGTGCTGGGATTATAGGCATGAGCCACTAAGCCTGGCTCTCTTAAGTAGTTTTATTATTAAAATATCAGTAGTAGGTTTATCTTCTTTTTGCCAATATTTCCTTTTAGGTTGAGTTTGTGGAATTACATTTTTCTGATTGTGAGTATGATTTCTGAGTATGTGTTTTGGAAGGACTTCCAAAGTTTCACTATTATGTGATTAATTTTATTAGAACTATCTTTAGTGTTATTTTATTTGTATGCTTGATTTTAATTATGGAGAAACATTAAGAAGCTAAAGAAAATTGTGTTCTGGTGACATACAGAAGCAGAATCTTTTTTTTCTGTTTCTATTTTATTTTATTTATTTTTGAGACAAAGTTTCACTTTGTCACCCTCAGTAGAGTGCTGTGGCATCACAGCTCACAGCAACCTCTAACTCTTGGGCTTATATATTTCATTTTATTTTTTTGAAAAAAAAGAAGGTAGTTGTCATGTTTGGGTGGTGAATTTGTAGACTTTGCAGAGACTCTTCAAAATAATCAGTCTCAGAGTTGTTACATATATCTTCAGCAGATAAGGTGCAAATTAGGTGGCAGAGTGATGGGTGCAAACTAACCATAAAATGTGGCATATTATCAACATCCAAATAATACTTCAGGTTTTGAATTTTGCACATTAGTCAAATAACTGATGCGTTATAGAAAGAAAAAGTGTTCTGAGAATGAGACAACTGCTTGAGGGAAAAAAATTCCTACTTTTTTCCCCATAACTTACAAGAAGGCAACTGTGTTATATTTCCTTAAAAGTCATTCATGAATATTTGGCAAATTATTCAAAAGCAAGCTGTGAATAGCTTTTTTTCCTTCAAGAAAGCATGCTGGGGCAGTGCCTGTGGCTCAAAAGAGTAGGGCCCCGGCCCCACATACTGGAGGTGGCAGGTTCAAACCTGGCCCCAGCCAAAAACTGCAAAAAAAAAAAAAGAAAGCATGTTACAGGGCAGCTCCTAGGGTTGGTTCCCTTCTAATCCTATGCCTCACACTATTTGCATGTGCACTTACGTTACACAATTATAATAGATAACTCACACATTTATTGTAAACTATAAAAAAAGATTTAAACCATCCTGAGAATGCTGGTAAGTATGTGTTTTGGAAGGACTCCCACAATTTCTTGAGTTTAAAGATGTGATCTATTAACATGACAAACTTACCTAGAATCACTGCTGTTCCCTTCTGTTCCCCATGCTTCCCCCACCCCATTGCACATAGAGTAAGCGTTAATATTTATTTTCTTAGATTCACCTTTTAGGAAAAAAATTTAAGCAGTTTCAGTTTTCTTTTTCTTTGTTTTCATCTATTATTAAAGATAAAGTTCCTGTATATGATAAACTCTGGGTACATGAGCTCTTTGAGTTTACCTTTAATGAGGACTTACATCTTCTAGAAATAATAAATGTTAACTTTAAATGATACTAAGAAAAGGAAATTTAAGCCGCGCATGGTGGCTCATGCCTGTAATCCTAGCACTCTGGGAGGCCAAAGTAGGTGGATTGCCTCATCTCACTGGTTTGAGTCCAGCCTGAGCAAGAGCAAGACCCTAAAAACAGCTGGGCATTGTGGCGTTGTGGCCTATAGTCCCAGCTACTCAGGAGGCTGAGGCAAGAGAACTACTTGAGCCCAAGAGTTGGAGGTTGCTGTGAGGTATGATTCTATGGCACTCTATAGAGGGCGATGTATTGAGACTTTGTCTCCAAAAAAAGAAAAAAAGGAAAGGAAAGGAAATTTAATTTTTCTGGGGAATTAATTTTTATATTTTAATCTTAAATCAGGTTTTTAAATTCTGTTTACTAAATTTCCTTATGTTGTAACATAAGGAATTTCTTTACATAAAACAAGCTGTCATTACTCTTTTAAAAAATACACTAATGTAACATAGTTATTGTTTCCTAACATTAATTTTTCTGTACTAAACTATGTACCTCTGATAGATACTATTTAAGCTTTTATCTAGTCTACAGATTCATAAATCATAGAACTTTTATACCTTGAAGGAACATAGCAATTACTTAATTCACACTCATTCTAATATGATCAATAAGACAGATTTGCAAAGATTACCCTGTCTTAAATCATATAACTTGTCAGTTTAACAACTCAAAACCCTAACTTCTCACCTCAAAACCAGTGTTCTTTCTGGTGTACTATTTTGTACAAATTATTTTTCTTTGTTTGTTTTGATTCCCAAAGTAGAAATAGAAACTTAAAAGAGGGGAAAAAAGCAGTTATTTTATAGTGCATGAGGACTCTTTTACTTTCAGGTCAAAGAAACTCAAATCAAAGCAGCTTAAACAAAAAGAGACATTTATTGACTTTTATAATCTAAAAACTCTGTCCTAGAGTTAGATATTCAGCAGATGTCAGCAGTGCCTCTTGTTTTCTCTCTCTTCATCTTTTTCCCTCGCTTTCTCTTCTTTTCTCTCTTCTGTATATACTTTATTTTCAGATAAGCTCTCCACAAGTAATGACAAATATAGTTCTTAGTAGCTTCAGTTTTACTTTCTACCTGTTTCTGCATCTGCAGTGGGAAGAGAACTGCAATTTAAACAAAAATTGGTTGGGTTGATTCCTGATTTTCCTGGGTTGGGAACTCCTGAACCAAATATTCTGGCCAGGAAATGGAATTCTCTGAGTAGGACACGTATGTGAAGCTGAAAAGTATGGTCTAACCCCCTACCCTTAAGCATCTTCTTCTGGAATAATAGCTTCTCAAAGAAGGAGGGGAAAGGATGCTGGGCAGAGAAAAAAATATTAGTTGTCTACTTCACATTGTTCTCTAGGATTCTGTGAATCATGTGTAATTAATATATAGTTGCAATTTTTGTAGAACTGAATACTGTAACACTCTAAACTTTGAATATTCTTTGGAGGCAGGAAAGAATAAGACCTCAGAGAGGTTCTAACTCCATTCAAATCACGTAATTATTTTACATGCTATTAGTAAAACCCAGGACACCTGAGTAAAGAAATTTCTGGACTCAGGTTCAGATCTTGGTTTTGAGCAAGGTAATTGATGTGCAGTGAAGCCATTCTCTGTTTTTGAGACAGAGTCTCACTATGTCACCCTCAGTAGTGTGCCATGGTATCACAGCTTACAGTAACCTCCAACTCTTGGGCTTAAGTGATTCTCTTGCCTCAGCCTCCCACATAGCTGGGATTACAAGTGCCTGCCACAACGTTCAGCTATTTTTTTGGTTATAGTTGTCGTTGTTTGGTAGGCCTGAGCTGGGTTCGAACCTGCCAGCCACAGTGTATGTGGCTGTTTTCTTATCTTTAAGGTAGAGATGATAATATCTATCTTGTAAAGTTGTGGTAGCATTAAGGTTTGTTTGTTTGTTTTTTATTTCCAAATATTAAGGAAATATAAATGTTTTTGTTACTTGGATACCTTTTATAATGCTTCAGTCAGGGCTTTTAGTGTGGCCATCACCTGACTGTATTTATTGTACCCAACAGGTAGGTTTTTACCCCCACCTTTCTTGATTTCTTATAATTGTTATATCTCTTTGTGAGCATTAGAGATTTTTGTAGAACGTTGGCAAATAGTTTAACATATAGTAACTACTGATATATGCTGTAATTGTAATAGTCTTTTTCTTAAGAGATATATTTCTTCCTTTGTTTGAATTACTTTCCTGTGATAATCTTACCATGAACATTTTGAAATGTAGATTTGTAAGCATCAAACAAATACTATTATGTTGAAACATCTACATTATTTCTGATTTTAGAAGTGTCAATGAAAAGTTTACTGAAATAGAAAATTACTCTGAAGTGGTTAGATTGTGAATTTGTCTTAGAAGAACATCTGAGGGCATTTCATAGAATATGAACAAAACATTACATACCTTGTGTTATGGTGTTAAGGTGGTATTCTGTTCTGGTAGTATTATATTATTTTAGGTCTGAAAGATATAGCCTATACGAAGTCTCTTTTTTAATCATATATAAGGGATTTACATAAAACGACTGAAGTTTAAATGGTTGCTTAATATCAGGCAAATTTAAATTTCTAAAGAAGATTACAGGATCTCAGTATCATTAGCATGTAAAGCATAAAACTGGATCAAAAATACTAGTTCATACTGACAGAGCACACTGCATGTGAAGGCTTAGCATTTATTCATATTATATGTGCTAATAAACACATCAAAATTTATTAAGAAAAAAATTTTTAAGCAAAATCTGGAAGAAATGAAAAATTAATAGAAAAGCAATGATTAGAATCTTTCATGTACTTGAAGAAGGTAAGAAAATGCAGTCATGTGTTGCCTAATGATGTTTGGGTCAGCATCAAGCTGCATACACAGTGGTAGTCCCATAAGATTATAATGAAGCTGAAAATTCCTATCACCTAGTAGCACATCACATTACTTATGTGTTTGTGGTGATACTGGTATAAACAAACGTGGGTTGCCAGTCATAAAAGAATAGCAGTAATAGTTATGTGTAGTACATAATTCTTGATACTAAATGAATGTTAAACTTAGTTTATGTATTGAGAATACTTTTTATTGTTATTTTAGTATGTACTTATTTTACTTATTAATAAAAAGTTAACTGTAAAATGCCTCAGGCAAGTCCTTTAGAAGGTATTCCAGCAGTCATGGTTGTCATTGGAGGTGACAGCTCCTTGCACATTTCTGCCTCTGCAGACCTTCCAGTTGCACAAGATGTGGAGTTGAAAATAGTGACGATCCTGACCCCGTGTAGGCCTAGTCTAATGTGAGTTTATGTCTTACTTTTTAACAAAAAAAGTTTGAAAGTTAAAAACAAATTTAAAATAGGAAAGACCAGGGCAGCGCCTGTGGCTCAAAAGGGTGCCGGCCTCATATGCCGGAGGTGGCAGGCTCAAACCCAGCCCCAGCCAAAAAAAAAAAGAAAGACCACATAGAAGGACATAAAAAAATTTTTTTGTAAACAAATTATAGAAAGCTAAGATTAATTTATCATTGACAAAAGTAATATTTTAAAATAAATTTATTATAACCAATGTGTGCAATGTTTGTACAGTGGTGTCCTAGGTCTTCATAGTTACCCACCATTTCCTTCCTGACTTATCCAGAGCAACTTCCAGTCCTGCAAACTCCTTTTGTGATATGTGCCTTATACAGATATACCCTTTTTTATTCTTTATACTATTATTTTACTGTTCCTTTTATATGTTTAGATGCATAAATACTTACCATTGTGTTATAGTTGTCTACAATATTCAGTATAGTAACATGCTGTACAGGTTTGTAACCTAGGAATAAAAGGCTGTGATATCTAGGTTTGTGTTCAGTACACTCCATGATACACATATAGTAACAAAATCATCCACAGAGGTAATTCCTATTAAGTGGCACATAATTGTATATAGATATTGTGAATAATATAATAAAATTGGCCCATAAAGTTTCTCTTTTTTTCTGTCATTCACAAAACCAGTTACCAACATTATTCATTAGACAAACTACCAAAAAAAACCCTCACTTGCAAGTAAACAATATATAAGCCCCTAAGGCACAGGTGGCTTACACCTGTAATCCCAGCACTTGGGAGACAGAAGGGTGGGTGGATTGCCTGAGCTCACAGGTTGGAGAACTTACACATTACACACATTACACTTACACATTACAGGTGGCTCACACCTGTAATCCCAGCACTTGGGAGACAGAGAGGTGGGTGGATTGCCTGAGCTTACAGGTTGGAGAACAGCCTGAGCCAGAGTGAGACTTCATTTCTGAAAATAGCTGGGCATTGTGGCAGGTGCCTGTCATCCCAATTACTTGGGGAAATGAGGCAAGAGAATTACTTAAAGCCCAAGAGTAGGGCGTCAATTGTGGCTCAAAGGAGCAGGGCACCGGCCCCATGTGCCGGAGGTGGCGGGTTCAAACCCAGCCCCGGCAAAAAACCCAAAAAACAAAACAAAAAAAGCCCAAGAGTTTAAGGTTGCTGTGAGCTATGGTACAACAGCACTCTACCAAGGGCTACAAAGTAAGACCCTGTCTCAAAAAACAAAACAATATGTAATCCCCATTTCTTGATGACAATTCTATTGAACTAGAATAGAGTTCATATTTATATGGAACTTTAAAACCATTCTTTTTTTTTTTAATTAAATCATAGCTGTATACATTAATACTATCATGGGGTACAGTGTACTGTTTCTATATACAATTTGAAATATTTTCATCCAACTGGTTAACATAGCCTTCATGTCTTTTGTTTTTAGTTATTGTGTTAAGACATTTATATTCTACATTTAGAGAGATTCACATGTACCCTTATAGGTAATGAACCATAGGTGTCACATGAAAAGGGAAATAGAAATTTATATTAGAATTGATAAAAATAAGTTAGAATTAAGGCAAAAATATTAATGAATTAGGAAATAGTAATCTACTTACCTAATACATCCAAATATTGATTGTGTCAAAATGCCAATAAAACCAATACAGCTTTTGAAAACTAAAGATGAAAGAAAAGAAGGAAGACAAAACCTAGATGTTGAAAGGCAATAAAAGTACAGTGTGAGGCAATGGTAAAAATGATTCTCAGGTCTGTGCTAGTCGATTTGAACATGCCAGTGGAAAACAGGCAATTTTCAGTGAAAACATCATCATAAATGATTGAAGATGTGATACAAAATCTGAATAGACTTTGAAGAACGAAAATGTTTAGAAGCCCTCAAGATGTATCTAGTTTAAATTGCATTTAAGGTGGCTTCTTATCAACCTGGAAGCATCAAGTGATTTTGTTACCAAAATTGGTGCAGGTCTTAGAAAATATGTGAAACTTCACAGGGGGTTGCTTATAGAACCCTTATACCATAACCGAATATAGGTAGCATTTATCTTAAAGATAGGAAGCCAGAAAGTACAATTTAGGGGAAAATGAAATACTTCATCTTGGCCAAAAGTAAGAGTATGTGCAAGGGAATCGTGAGAGATAAGAGTGAAAAAAGAAGTTGTGGCTGTATATTCATTTTATGATTGAATTATAGTGTTGTTTGGCTAGATACAGGATACCATTGACCATTCTGAATTTTAGGTAATGGGATTAATCTTACACTTTTGTAAAATCCAAATGTAGTATTAAAGATAGATTGGAGAAAGTCTGATAATTAGTTGGCTATGGCATGTTGCAGGAAGAAACTGAGATAGGCCACAGAAAACCAGAAGTGATATTTTTAATAGTATTTCAGAGTCAAAATCTGTATAGATGTGGAGGAATCAAAGATGAGTATACTAAATGAACTTAATCTCTGGTTTATTTCCCATTGTGTGTGTATGCATGTATTTATGTATGTCTGTAGAGGACTGGTAATATGCTGACTGTATCTGTTACCTCTGCTCTGCTGCCTGGACCTTAAAGTCATTCATTGAAGGAGACAGTTATTGTGTAAGATTGATGATTAAAGTAAAGTACTGGAAGAGATGGGATATACATAGAGAAGGGACAAAACTTTTGAGATATGCCTACATTTAGAGACAAGAAGAGACAAGACAGCCTGTAAGGGTAGGAGGAGAAATTATTAGAAAGTAAGTTCTATGACAGAAGCATGGATTTTCCCAATGGCTGCCAAAAGATCAGCCAGGGTAGGACTAGGAAAACAGTAGGAAATCAAGTGTTAAGAAAGTATTCATTACCATTACTAAATCAGCCTCATAATAACCAGTTTCTCTGGCTATTAACACTTTTTTTTCCTACTAGGCACTGTGGCTCAAGCCTCTAATCCTAGCACTCTGGGAGGCCAAGGCCGGTGAATTGTCTGAGCTCAGGAGTTAGAGACCAGCCTGAGCAAGAGCAAGATCCCATCTATTAAAAAAAAAAAAAAACCACGTGTTGTTGCAGGCACCTATAGTCCCAGCTACCAGGCAGGCTCAGGCAAGAGAATTACTTTAAGCCCAAGAGTTTGAGATTGCTGTGAGCTATGATTCCATAGCACTCTACTGAGGGTGACAAAGTAAAACTCTCTCTCAAAAAAAAATAGAGAAAGAGAGGTAGAGTAAACAGTATGGTCATCAATCATTGCGGTCAAGAATTTAATAAATGCATACTAGAAGAGTTATTGAGTGATATGGATTTCAAATAGATGAAGCTGTGAAAAAGTGGGCTTCAAGGAATAGTGGAAGTAATATCATATGTATACTCCTGAGTTGTACCTCCTCGTCTGTGAACATGAGAGAATTGAAGAAGCAATGGCTGACTTTTTGAGATGACGGCCCAGGAATATAGTGCTAAGTCAACCAGAAGAATGCTAACTTTAGCTAAAGTTAGAATGTGTTGAAAACACATTGAGGGAAAAAAAGTTAAGACTATAGTTGACCCTTACACAATGCAGGGACTAGGTATATCAATCCCCACATAGCTGAAAATTTTTGACTGTCATAGCCTTCTATTGACCAGAAGCCTTACTGGTAACATAAACCATTAGGTAACACATGTTTTGAATGTTTGTATGTTATATGTGTTTATATACTGTATTCTTACAATAAAGTACTATGTAGAGACCAGAATATATTAAGAAAATCATAAGGAAGAGAAAAATACATTTATGGTACTGTACTATATTTATTGATACCGTAAGACTATATTGTCTGTTTATAAGATAGAACATCTGTCTGAAAGGCCAGGCAACCACAGCTGCTGGATTCAATCTGTAGTACATAGCAAGCAATTCAGCTTTTTCTTAGGAATTTTCTTTGCTTTTTGGAGTGTTTCCAGCATCACTGGTGGCACTTCATATGGGTCCCCTAGTGTTATTCAAGGTTTACAGTGTTGCATTTAACATGGTGAAAAATACGGGAAAACCACAAGAAATTGCTTTTTACTGCAACATGCAATTTATTGGGGAGACAAACTACTCAGTTGGTGTCATACAGTGTTTTAAATAGATTCTTGCAATACTTGATCTCACCTCAGTAGCAATAGGAGGTGTCTGCAAAGTTATTACAGTAGTAGAGTAGGTACTACAATTAATTTATATAGTTATGATAAAATAATGAATCTTTGTTTACATTTCTCAACTGCACCTGTAGCCATGTATAGTCTTAAAGTGTTTGTGTACATAAATTAGATAAATTGTAACTTTTCAATGTAACTATTCATGAATGTTTTATAATAACGAAGGACAAAATAGACTAATGTCAACATACTTTTTCTTAATTTTTTTAAATGTTTCTAGACTATGTGATTTGTTAGCAAGTTTTTTCAAATTGTTGCCCATCTCCAAAAATTCCCAATATGTTTATTAGGGGAAAAAACCACTTTTGAGTGAACCTGTGCAGTTCAAACCCCCATTGTTCAAGAGTCAACTGTGTAAGTAATTTTCTTCACAATTATGAGTGGAAAGGGGGAGTTACTAGTGGTAGAAAGTAGACCTGTGTCTTTGGCATGTGATTATAGACCAGTTTAACTTCTTGGCTAGAGAATAAAACTGGTTTTTATTAGATGTAATTTAAATGAAAAATAGAAAACTTGAAAACATGGAGTATTTTTTAATCTCCTAGCGGTTTAAAAGTACAGCCTTTTTCTTATATGTATAAAATAGGTTTTCGGAGATCAGTAAAATTTTGATTTCTTAGATTTTAGAAAGATAAATGTTTTAAATTTTCATAATCATAATGGTATAAGTAAATCATACATATAAATCATGGTTTTCAGTTTATATATTCAAGAAGTATTTGAAGTATAAGTTGCATTGTTAACTTAGTATGGACTTTATACTCATTTTATTTGAAATCTAGATTGCAGAGTATTAAATTTCAGTGAACATATCTTATGGCCTAGAGAGATAGGACGAGAGTAAGGAAACATATTTTTGACTGTGGCACATACACACTTGGGCTGTCTAACCTTTTAGTTTTTTGTTGATCTGGGCATGTTGAATTTATTGCTGGCAAGGTTAACAGGTGGATAAGAATTGCAAAGTTAAGAAATGGAAGCCTAAGTATGCATGATTTTGACAGTAAAATAACTAAATTTTAAAATGTGCTTTCTTTGAATTGCACCAGCAATTTTGATTTGGCTGGGATTCACACATAAATTATTCACTCATTATTGACAACTAGTAGATTCATGTATTCTTTATATGTTTGCCTAGCCCTTTTTGGTGAGGATTAACTAAATGTATAAACACTTGCATTAGAGACAAGCTACCAATCCTTGCTACTTGGGAAAACTCAAAGCTTTGAAAACCTTTTATTGTACACAAACTTATACCAAAAGTGGAGGTAAAAAGGAAAAAAATCCACTAAACCACAGCACATGATAACTTGACAGTCTCATTTTCTTATAGGTTTGCATTAACTTATGAAGGTGTTAAATTTATTTAATTTTTTGAGTAGATAATAAAATCATATAGTCTGAAAATTCTCATGGTTTAAAAAAGTACCCTACCCACCCATGTTCCATCTGCTCTTTCATCTACCCTTCCTGCTGTATTCTGTCTTGATAAACATGAAGGGTAGATTGTTTACTGAAGTTGCATTAAATAATGGGGTATAATAAAAATTAAATTTAAATAGTCTTTAAACTTTAATGATAATTTTTAGTTTTTTAAAGTCATTCAATTTTACTACTTTTTCTTTAAGAAAAATACATGGAGGGAAATTCCAGCTATTTCAAAACTATATCTTAAATACAGGTAGAAATTATAAAATTGTTAATTAGTATTTGTGTACCATTTTGTAGTTTTAGCATACTTTCATATAACTGCATTTGGTATTTGATGCTCATGAGAACATTGTTAAGAAGGAAGGGTATATATCATTATCTTCATTTTCCTGAGGAAACACATTGGAGTTTGTGTTCTAACTGTCAGCGTTCAAATTCATATCTCTGACTACAAAAGATACGGTCTTTGCACTGTGGCCAAAATCTTAAATCACTTATCATCATTTGAAATGGTTTATATATGTTTTTTGATACTAATTTATATACACGTACATTTGACTGTAATAAAATTGTTAACCTTAAAAAAACTGAGGATACTACAGTAGATACCTAAATACCTGTTTCTATTCAAAAAACCTGTTAAAAAAATTCACATAAGTGCGCTTTGTACTTTTTTCATTAGGGGGAAGAAGGATCTTTGTGTCCAGAATTTTTAACACATTAGGAAGATTTAGATACTAATAGTAACTTAGAAAGAGATATTGAAAATTCTTTTTCCTCCTAAGTATACTTATATTTAAGGTGCAGTTTTCTGTAAGTCACTTCTGTTAGAATTCTTAATGTTGTTTATTATTTGCCTTATTTATGTAAATTGAACTTTGTATCATAAAAAAGAAACCTTAGACAATCTCTTACCTCATTTAGTCCACATTACTAGTGAATACATCATTGCACATATTTGATTTTTTTTACATAACTAACTCAAGTTTCCATTAAATACCACATGAATATATATTTATGCCTCTGTAATACTTAACATTTTCTAGGAATTTTATATTTTTTCCCTGGTTTCTTTAACAAAAAGATACATGTAGGATAGGGATATTTAAGTACCCCTGTTAGTGGGTTGCTGCACAAATTAATATTACCTGCATATTCCTGTTTTTGTTGGGCTCTGAGGTAGCATCACTTTTTGCTATGGTTTTTTTCACCTCTGAAAGGCAGTATGCCTCTGTCTACTTTGCTGATTTTGATATGCTTTTCCCTGTGTGTTTTTAATAAGAGTTCATAAATCCTTGTGGTGAGCTGCAGGTATAAAGAGCATAACTGTTGGACAAAGACCTTTGATAGTTGTTTGGGATATGCAGTGGCCTTTGCTAATGGGGTTCATGGATCAAAGCATTGTTGTGACCTTTGAATAAATGAGATGTTATGATGATTGTATTTTAAGGGAGGGAAGTTATTTTGATACTGTCCTCCATATTGATGTTACTCTCATTTACTCTTGTTATCGAGCTGGATTTAAGTATTAATCATTTAAGGTCAAATTTCTAATATATCCATGTTCTTCAGTGGCTACAACCTGGTTACTATAGCAATTTAGTGAAGTAACTGTCATGAAACTTCTTTTTTGAATTTGGCTTCTCTCTCTCTCTCTCTCTTTTTTTTTTCCTGTCCACCAGGGAGTAACTATTCCCAGTCAAAGGCGCTATGTGTATTATTATAGCTACCTGCTAAAGAATCATCTGGATTATAGACCAGTGGCACTGTTGTTTCACAAGATGATGTTTGAAACTATTCCAATGTTCAGTGGCGGAACTTGCAGTAAGTGCTCAAAATTCTCATCCTTCCGTGTATTGGAACACGTTTCCTACCATGTCTAGAAGTTTATATTTAAAATCTATAAAGAAATTTACCAGGAGAGTGTATTCTGAAGTATTTGAACTGATTAATCCGTTGTTCAGCTCATTAAGGTTAGGAAGGCAAGTCACATTTATGAAAGAAATATCCTTCATCCACCAAATGCAGACTCAATTCTGACCAGATGACTACATCTATTCCATCAGATGTCTAGCATGAGATTAGCAGTGGAATTCTGATGTTTGAGCAAGAACCAGTTCTCTCACATCTTGGAAAGACTAGCTATTGATTGTAATGTTGAAAAGGAATAATACACAATAGGCTGAAATATAATGAGTGAAGAACAGGATTGAGTCAAAGCTTGTGGGATGTTAGAGACGACCTGGATTGGATTAAGATCTGGGTTCCAGTTCCAGTTACTGTGCTCTGTAACCCTGGGCACATTATCTGTCTCTCTTTGAGTCTGCTTATGAATAAAATGCAGAGACTTTGAAATCTGGAACTACCTGCAGAAGTACTAAGTATAGATCATGTCATTAGTGTCTGCCTCTAATTATTTTTCTTTGGCCTAACCTCTGCAATTGTATTTATATACAATATAATATATATGCTGTTAACAAGTAGTTATCTACTATAAGCAAAATAAAAGTTTATTAGCTTATCTAGAAACTGTAAAATTGTTTCTTAACAATTTAATGAACATTATTTCTTTTAATAATTTAGTGATATTTTATAGTTTGCTAACTGACTTTTAGCTTTCAGCTTTAAGTTTTGCTTTTCAGTGTTCATGTAGTTAAAACTTTTTCTATGGCTCGGCACCTGTGGCCCAAGTGGCTAAGGCGCCAGCCACATACACCTAAGGTGGTGGGTTTGAATCCAGCCCAGGCCCACCAAACAACAATGACGGCTGCAACCAAAAAATAGCCGGGCGTTGTGGCAGGTGCCTGTGGTCCCAGCTACTTGGGAGGCGGAGGCAGGAGACTCCATTGAGCCCAGGAGTTTGAGCTTGCTGTGAGCTGTGATGCCATGGCACCCAGGGGGACAGCTTGAGGCTCTATCTCAAAAAAAAAAACAAAAACCTTTTGTGTCCCCAAATTAATTTATGCCCAGAAATTGATTTCTTTATGTTGTTTATCTTTGTCAAGTAGATGTGATTACCTTCATCAGATCTTTCCTGTATTCTCAGAGCAAGGGAACTTTACCAAAGACCACAAATTTACTCTAACAGCATGCTAAATGCTTTTAAAGAGTCTTACTGATACTTTTTTCACCTCAGTACAGTTTTTAAAACAGCCAAGTGCAAGGTACTGAGCTGTTGGAGGTGATTGACATGGGAACTTAACAGATACAGAAAAGGGAAAAGGAGGAAAATACCCATGCTCTCTTCCTAGCATAGATAAGAGCCTAAAATAGTATGGAGGTAATAAAGGAGAACATTCGGTTCAGTAAGCTTATCTAATATAATTCTTTCACATTGGCCTCTCTAGCAAAAATCTCTTGTTAGTTCTGCTCGGCTTGCCTACGTTTATTTATACTCCATTTTATTTTTTTTTTTCTTTTGGTCTCATAGTATTACATTTAAACTTTTACTGTTACTGACTACTGAAATCTTGTTAATCCTTGCTAATTTTCTAGTTTCCTGTTTATGCTGTGTGATTTAATACTGTGTAACAAATCTGTAATTATAATAGAAGTCATATATACTTAATAAAGATTATAAGTGTAAATAATAAACGGTATGTTCAAAAAAAGTTTTGACAAGGATTATCAAATAGTTTCATGGAGGAAGTCCACCTCTTTATTGAATATTAGACAAAGCATACATATCTGATGACAGATTATCACTTAAACAGAAGGAAGTATTACAGGCAGTGGGAAATAGCTTGAATTGAAGCCGAACAGAAGGAAATGAGCTGGGTAAGAAAAGTAGTGGCAGAGAATAGAGTAGGAAGGGAATGTGGGACTTAGTGTGAGAGGATCATGAATGGAGATGACAGACTTAGTTTGATAAATACTATAATATCATGGTACTACTGGAGGCTTAAACCATGTTTTAAGGACAGTATATATAAAGTTGTGATTGTAAAAGGAAAAAAAATAGTGGAAAGTAAACTAGTGATGAGACTTGCATAGAGCCAGATGTGCTAGAGCAATTAAATGGGATTTGGTTAGTTTTTCTTTTGCCATTTATAACCAAAGATTTTGTCGAAGTTTTGATCCTGGTCAGGTGAATGATTTCACAGAAAGGAGAAGAAAGAAAAGTGAATATCAGAATTGGAGACATGAAAGTTGATATTTTAGTTTTAAATCAGCTGAAAGTGAGCCATTCATGTGAAGATACTCAGTGAGTACTTGGAAGTGTAAGTTTGAATCTAAGTGAGAGATACCTGATGTTTTGAGGAGGTATCAGGGAGAAAGTAGGTAAACCTATCATGTAAATACGTGTGGAGTTAGGGGAAAGAAGAGAGTGAGGACAGATTAGAGGAAAGGCAGCATAAGTTCGAGAGGTAGAGGAGGAATCACGAAGAAAACTAAACTAGGGGGTGAAAAATAAGAGTATGGGGCGGCACCTATGGCTCAGTGGGTAGGGCGCCAGCCCCATATACCAAGGGTGGCAGGTTCGTAGCTGGGCGTTCTGGCGGGTGCCTGTAGTCCCAGCTACTCGGGAGGCTGAGGCAAGAGAATCACTTAAGCCCAGGAATTGGAAGTTGCTATGAGCTGTGACTCTACGGCACTCTACCATGGGCAATAAAGTGAGACTCTGTCTCTTAAAAAAAAAAGAAAGAAAGAAAAATAGAGTATGAGACAACTGCAAAGTTGTCAGAGGTATTAACTTCTTAATTGATTGTCTTAATATTTCTAAATGAAGGAAAAGTTAACTATAGGATTAAAAATGTTGATAAAAGATAATTAATGTGATTTTTTTCTCAAGATTATATCAGTACGTATGTATCCAAGAAAATTTAACTCTGATTTTTATTTACTGGGTATGGATTTGTTTTTTGTTTGTGTTTTTTTTTTGGAACTCAGTCGGTTTATATCAAAGGATAATATAAGAATTGTCTGAAAAGTCAGTCAGAATCATACTTATATTCGACTTCTGATAAGTTAGACGATATAGGTATATGTAAAATGTAGAATTCACATAGAGGTACTCTTGTAATCTCATGTAGATTTTGAGTGAAATTTAGTGATTTGAGCTTTACTGCTTATTTTTATTAAAACAATTTTAGCTTAGTTTTTTAAGAGAGGTTCTAAGTAGCATTGATTTAATTAGGCTATGAATTATTTATGCAATCCTAAAATTCTTGAATTTTAGATGTAATTTAATTAAAAACTGGCTATACTGTTAGTTTACTTTCTAATGTCCTACAATCAGGATTCAGATTCTGAATTAGCGGCGTTAAGATTAATAAGATGTTAAGATTAATACGGTGTTTTGTCTCTGTTAATTTTATCACAGCTATGAAATCAGACCTTGTTCATTTGCTTTTTCATACTAAACTTCCCAGAGAAATTTTCAGTATCACATAATAAAGTTTTGTGAAATGGCTCATTGCACTTTGAACCTTGAGTCAAGGAAGTAAAATTTATAGACAGATTGTTGTTGTAATATTTCTCCTTTTTGAGGTAGCTTTTTTTCCTCGTAATAAATGTTTTATAAATCCATATCAGAATAACCCTGCATGCTTTCATCAGAGATATTTTTTGACTAATATTGCTTTAGATATCACATAGATGAGGTAGTAGGTGTTTATTAAATTGAAAATTTCATTACTTTGGTTTAGCTTTTACCTTGTTCTTAGTCATTGGTCACGTTGAGACTTCATGTGTAATGACACCTTTATATGCTAAGCATTTTGTTTACAGGTGTAGGTATATATTTCTTTATTCAAGCTTGTGTTTCTGTTTCTTAATTATCTTGGCATATTTTCTTCAAAAGCCACTTTCTAAAGTTAATCAGTTTCTTTTTAAATAGACTTTTGTAACTCCTTGGTGTACTACAAATGAGTTATAGTGTGTCATATTATTTAGGTAACTTTAGATTTTTTTTTTTTTTTTTGAGACAGAGTCTCATTTTATTGCCCTTGGCAGAATGCCTTAGCGTCAGAGCTCACAGCAACCTCCAACTCCATTGGAGGCGATTCTCTTGCCTCAGCCTCCTGAGTAGCTGGGACTACAGGAGCCCACTACAACACCCAGCTATTTTTTTGTTGCAGTTTGGCCGGGCCAGGTTTGAACCCACCACCCTCGGTATATGGGGCCGGCGCCCTACTCACTGAGCCACAGGTGCCGCCCACATAACTTTAGATTTTTAAATCTTAATATTCATTAGTCTTTAATTAATGTTATTAGCTAAACATTAATGTTTTAGCAAAAATGATTTATTGAACAGATTAAAAAAATACTCCTTCTCTTTCTATATGTACCACCTCTTAGTTGGATTGCTAATGTAAAAGTATGAGGGATTTTGAGAATTTGTTTTACTAGTTATTTTAAAACAGACATGTGCCAAAACCAAATAGTTATTAATGAAAATGCTGTGTTTTGGAGAGAAAAGAGGTTGGGTTGCAATTTTTACATGAGGTCTGTTGCATTTTTTTGCAGACATTTCAAATCTCTTCCTTCCTGTTTCTCATGATGGTGGCTTTATACACCTTACAAAATAAATACAAGCTGTAGGTAAAATGAATATTGGTTAATATTTTTATAAATATTTAGATTTTTTTTTTATTATAACTTCCTCTTGTGAGCATGTAATGATAATGTATTTGTGATTCTTGTTACATACTAGGGACTTCAAAATACTACAGCAAAGGGCAGCACCTGTGGCTCAGTCGGTAGAGCACTAGCCCCATATGCCAAGGGTGGTGGGTTTGAACCCAGCCCCGGCCAAACTGCAACAACAACAAAAAATATAGTTGGGTGTTGTGGACACTCATGCTTCCAGGAACTTCGGGCAGCTGAGGCAAGAGAATCGCCTAAGCCCAGGAGTTGGAGGTTGCTGTGAGCTGTGTCTGCACAGCACTCTACTGAGGGCGATGGAATGAAACTCTGTCTCTTAAAAAAAAAAAACTACAGCAAGTATTTGTTTTAAAAGTTACCTTTTATGCAGTTAACAAATGTGCCAGAAAATTATTTTATCATATTTAATGCTTAAAGTAATTTATACTAGAATTTTTAGGATAATTTTAATGTTAAAAGTTTTGATATCATACTGCTAGGAATCTAATCTTGGGATTTGCTGTTCATCAAATGGCAATTGATTTTTAATACCAGCAACAGAATTTTATTTTGAAGGTCCAAATTAGAGGAATTCTTGTATTGATTGTATTTTTTATCTAAATTATTTTTCATTGATTTGTTTAGATCAGGATAACAGATGGAGAATTACTATTTATGCTGATATTGGTCATTAAAATCATTCTCAACAGTAGACAGTTAAAGGCATTTCCTGTGAAATGATGCTAGTATGTATTTAACCATGCAGATCCTCAGTTTGTGGTCTGCCAGCTAAAGGTGAAGATATATTCCTCCACTTCAGGACCCACACGACGAGAAGACAAGTTCATGTATTTCGAGTTCCCTCAGCCGTTGCCTGTATGTGGTGACATCAAAGTAGAGTTCTTCCACAAACAGAACAAGATGCTAAAAAAGGTTTGCATTTTACTTTCATTGGGAAAAAATATCTAAAATAGCCATATTTTGAAGAGTAACCTCAGATCTTTTACATAAAGCCTTTGGTTGGGCAGAAATCATTTTTTATGACTGGCCTCTAATGAACTACAATTAGTTTTCTTTTTCATTTTTGGAACCAGTGACACTCATTCTGTTGCCTGGGTAGAGCATCATGGTGTCAGAGCTCACAGCAACTTCAAACTCTTGGGCTCATGCGTGCCTCCTGGCTCAGCCTACTGAGTAGCTGAGAATCTGCCACCATGCTGGGCTAGTTGTTTCTATTTTTAGTAGAGCAGGTTCTTTCTTGGACTAGTCTTGACCTCCTGATCTCTAGCAATCCACAGGCCTTGATCTACCCACCTCAGGCTCCCGGGGGCTAGGATTACAGGCATGAGCCACCTCACCGGCCTACAATTAGTTTTCTATTAGATCTGCAGGTGCTTTGCTTACTGTAGCATTGATGAGGCATTATAATGGTAATAATCCTGTTAGAAGGAAGAGGCCATGGGCATTATGTAATACATGAGATGTATTTTCCTGAACAAAGATGGTTAATTAGCTGAGGCCCTAATTTAAAAAAAATTTTGTTCTATAGATAGAAATAAGATTTGTTCTGTAGCCTTATATAACGACATAAACCACTTTTTCCTCCATTTCGGTTTATGTTTTTTAATACTGTGTTATTTTCTATTTAGCTTCCTCAGATTTATTGGTTATTTAGTTTTTTAGCTGAGAGATCAATATGAAGAGGAAGTAATAAAGAATGAAAAATATGGTGGTATTCAAATATGCAGGTTTAGAAAATTAGTAAGGTTTGTCTTTTACTGAGCTACATTTAGAGAAGGTAAGAACTCATTTTAAAACATTATCTTTGTTTAAAATACTAAGTGTGACTGTTTCAAATGACCTCAGGTATAGAATTTTTAGTTAGTAATGAAGAAAAGGACTAGCTTTGTATAGTGTTGTTACCTTGTTAAATATGTTATATTGTTAGCTTATTGGAAGCCTTTAGACATTCTTAGTAATACCATTAAGGTTTTTTTTAATCTTTTTCTTTTGAAAGAAAATAAGAGGAAATTTTACTTACTGCAAAAATTTTAAATGCTACTTTGACATTAACCAGAAGTCAAAGAAATATAATTTCCTTTATTTAGAATCCAGTTAGCTGGAAAACTCACAAAATATTAAACTGATTTTTTTTTTTTTTTTTACCAGAAACTCATTTCCTACCTTTTCTGTATAAATCAGCTAAATATATCTTGGTAACTTTAAAATGTTATTTCTATTCCCAGAAGTGTTAGTAAATGTTTTAAAATTAAGATAATTCGTATGTTTTGGGATTTTCCCCCCATTCATTATAATACTTAATATACATAAAATTTTATATTTTGCATTTGGAAATAGTCAACCTGAATTACCATTTTCCTACAACTTTAGAATGTACTAATTCTTGTTTCAGTTCTTAATCACCAGTATATTAACATATTTAAAATTAATTAAATATTTGTAATGTGTATGTGTCTTAGATTTTGTAAACTTCCATTTTAATTTCCCTGCTTCATTTAAATGTCTGTTGTGATTTAAACAAAAACAATTTTGATATAATCTGTGCACATAAGGAATTGACATTTTTGGAAACTTAACATATTAGCTTTATTTTCTTCTGACTCTAAGTAAAATATAATAACTAATTCAATGACTTTGCTAAAATAATTGAAATTAACAAATTAACTTGTCATGTATAAAATTGCCTTACTAGGTTCTATTAAAGGATATAATGAAGTTTAAGGCATAGATCCTTAAGGGTTTTACTTACATTCTTAGAGAAAAACACAAAACTTGAAAATAAATTAGAATAAAAGATGTAAATGGCACTTTAAGACACCAGATAAGATGTCACAGAGCCTTAATTATTGTTAGGCTTGATTCACATCAGGCCAAATTTCTATGTTGGTCAAGAACTTCTGTTGTGGTTTTTGATTAAGAAAGCTCCATATTACTACTATTTTTTGAAGAATAGGCATCTTATAACATAATAAGAAATCAGAGGTACTCCTCCCTGCCTCCTTATATTTCCTTCTGAAAGTTTTTAAGCATATATTATCAAGTAAGAAATCGAAGCCACTCTGAGTTTGTACCACCATGTAAGTACCGTGTTTCCCCGAAAATAAGATCTACCCCCAAAATAAGCCCTAGCAGGATTTCTATGCGTTTGTTAAATATAAGCCCCACCCTGATAATAAGACCTAGTGATGGACATGGCTGCACAGCTTATCTGCATAACCATGTCATCCATTTCAGCCTCTGAGCAGTAAGGAAGACTGGAATAACCTTTTATCTGCCACAGCTCCTTTCTCCGAGCTATTCACACTTGTGCAGGTGGCAGGTGGTAACTGCGGTTGCAGGTATCCTATTGAGCAAGTGAGAACGGCTAGGGGAACCCATCACTAGCACTAGCCCCACCAACAAGATTGGCTCCCCCTGTCAGGTTCCAGAAGAAGATGACTTAACTGCATTTGAATAAATGTAGATAGTTGTATTATACTTAATAAAAATAAGACATCCCCTGAAAATAAGCCCTAATGTGTCTTGTTGAGAAAAAATAAACATAAGACAATGCCTTATTTGGGGGGAAACAATGGTAGACGTGTATTTGCCATGCTTCATCAGGGAAGTCTCACTAACCTTCCGAGAACTTTTTAAGACAAAAGTAAGTTATCTTCATTCTCGTGAGATTATATTTTGGTCTAGAATATGAGTAAAGGAAAAATCATGTGAATGAGACTACAACAGGTAACCACAGATTGCCAAATAAAAATAAAAATAAAGACAAAAGTAAGTTATCTTCATTCTTGTGAGGTTTTATTTTGGTCTAGAATATGAGTAAAGGAAAAATTATGTGAATGAGCATACAACAGGTAACCACAGATTGCCAAATAAATTGTTTGGGTTTGCCTTAATTCAAAATATCAAATGATACCTAACTTCATTGTTGAATATAGATGACATTTTCTTTATTAAAAAAATAAAATATTTAATAAAAATAAGTGTCTTTTTTTTTCCTTTTTTTTTTCTTAGGATAAAATGTTTCATTTTTGGGTAAATACGTTCTTCATACCAGGACCAGAGGAAACCTCAGAAAAAGTAGAAAATGGAAGTCTATGTGATCAAGAAATTGATAGCATTTGTAGTATAGAGCGTGCAGATAATGACAAAGAGTATCTAGTACTTACTTTAACAAAAAATGATCTTGACAAAGCAAATAAAGACAAGGCCAACCGATATTTTTCTCCAAATTTTAAGGTCAGTTAAAACATTTTGGGGAAGTGATGATGATGTGTGTGTGTATGTGTGTGTTTTAAGACATTGTATCTTAAGTGAGAAAGGTGTAGCGCTAATGAGTTTTTAACTAGTTTTAATGAGTCCTTAACTAGTTTTTAAATTATGTATTATTTAGAAGCAATATTTCTGTATTAATAGCAGTAACCTGAAAGTTTCTAATTAAATACCTTGATGCACACATAGTCAAAAAAGCTGCATTTTTCCTTCCCTAATTCTTTGTTGCTGTTGTTGTTTGCTGAAATCTGGCGCAGAGGTACAGGAGGGGAGTTAAGTGAGTAGGAGTCAAATTAGGAATGGGAGAAGAAAAATGGATAGAACTGTTATTTGGGAATGTTTTCACTGCTTCTACTCTTGACTCCTTTCCAAGTTAGTCTTTAGTCTTAACACCTTAGAGTGATCTTAAAAATAGACTTGATTGTGCCACTCCTATTGATACTTTATAAAAACCTTGTGGGTTTTTTACCCTGACTACAAGGATATGCATCAACTCTAGCTACCTTCTCTCGTTGCTCCCTGAGATTCGTGTTTTACTGGTCTCCAGATCTTCACAGCACTAAGCTTCTGCTTCTGGTCTTTCCACTTATTTTCTTCTCTTTGTACCTTTCTACCCTTCAGTCTGTTCATCTTTCAAAGACCTTCTCTGATTGTCCTCACCTTTTATTCTTTTTCTATAACCCTTTTTATTTCCTCATGTTGTATCTCGTTTTTTTCCATTTCATTACATCTCTCATTGTATCTGTTTCATATATATACACACATATATATGTATGTATGTGATATGTATGTATTTCTACTTATATAGGCAAGAATTTTTTTTTTTTTTTTAGAGAGAGAATCTCACTTTATCACCCTTGGTAGAGTGCCGTGGCATCACACAGCTCACAGCAACCTCCAGCTCCTGGGCTTAGGCAATTCTCTTGCCTCAGCCTCCTGAGTAGCTGGGACTACAGGTACCCGCCACAATGCCTGGCTATTTTATTGTTGCAGTTTGGCTAGGGCTGGGTTTGAACCCGCCACCCTTGGTAGATGGGGCTGGCACCCTACTCACTAAACCACAGGTGCTGCCCATAAAACTTTTTCTTTTTTTTGGCCAGGGCTGGGTTTGAACCTGCCACCTCTGGCATATGGGGCCAGAGCCCTACCCTTTTGAGTCACAGGGGCTGCCTCTAGGCAAGAATTCTTAAGATTAAAAGATCTGATATGTAATTACTCCCAATGATTGTCATTTTTTCTTTTTCTATTTTGTATTCTTCCTGATCTTTTTTAACCTTTCCATTCACCATACTCTTCTCTTTTTTCTTTTTGATTCTCTAATTTTTCATTCCATTTTTATAACATGTAACAAACTTAACCATAGCTTATAAGCACAAGAATATTGCGAGTCATACTTTTTTTTTTTTTTGAGACAGAGCCTCAAGCTGTCCCCCTGGGTAGAGTGCTGTCGCATCACAGCTCACAGCAACCTCCAACTCCTGGGCTCAAGCGAGTTTCCTGCCTCAGCCTCCCAAGTAGCTGGGACCACAGGCGCCCGCCACAACGCCTGGCTATTTTTTGGTTGCAGCCGTCATTGTTGTTTGGCGGGTCCGGGCTGGGGATTCGAACCCGCCACCTTAGGTGTATGTGGCTGGAGCCTTAGCCACAGGCGCCAAGCCTGCGAGTCATACTTTTAAAAAGTGAGGCAAGGCCTTAAACAAAAATAGATCTAATATTAAATGCCTCTAGATCTTAAATTTAAGTATTTCAAAGTTTCTTCTATTTTTTTTTATTTTTAATTGACACATAATAGTTGTACATATTTTGGGTTGCAGAATGATATTTCCATACATGTATACAATGTGTAATGGTCAAGTCATGGTAATTAGCATATCCATCACCTCCAACATCTGTTATTTATTTGCTTTGAGAAAATTCAAAATCCTCCCCTCTGGGCTCAGTGCCTATAGTACAGTGGTTACAGCGTCAGCCACATACACCAAGACTGGCGGGTTTGAACCTGGTCTGGGCCAGCTAAACAACAATGACAACTGCAACAAAAAATAGCTGGGCATTTTGGCGGGTCCTTGTAGTCCCAGCTACTTTGGAGCCTGAGGCAAGAGAATCTCTTGAGCCCAAGAGTTTGAGGTTGCTGTGAACTGTGACACCACTGCACTCTACTGAGGGCGACATAGACTCTGTCTCAAAAATAATAATAATAATCCCCCCTTCTGTTTATTTAAAAATAAACAATAAGTTATTGTTGACTATAGTCTCCCAGTAGTAGTATAGAAAACTAGAACTTAGTCCTAGCAAGCTGGAATTTTGTATTTGTTAACCAGCCTCCTCTCTCCACTATTCTTCTCACCCTGTAACAACCACAGTTTTACTCTCTGCTTTTAGGCATGCAACACTTTTAGTCCCCACATTTCAGTGAGAATATGTGATATTTATCTGTCTGTGCCTGACTTAACTTTGACATAATGTCCTCCAAGCTAGACATTTCTGTTAGAATCTATATTTCCTTTCTTTTTTTTCTAAATCTGCATTTTTTGAACATTAGCTTTTAAAGTATCTTTTTTCTTTTTGCAAGAAGTTTTATATTTTGAATTACAAATAAAAAATTACAAAAAAATTTTGGTTAAACAAATTTTAAAATGTCATATTGTGTTAAGTGCTGTGAAAAATAGACATGGGTTAGAAAATAGTCTTGGTATGTGTTTTTGTTTGTTTTTTAATCTGGGATGATTAGAGGAACTCCTGACCAAGCAGAGGACATATAAGCAGAGGTATAAATAAATACTAGTGAGCTATACCGCTATCTGAGAATAGAGGGAAGAATAGAGATGCAAAAGCCTGACAGAGGAATGAGCTTGGTACATGTATATGAAGAGTGACAAGTCATTTTGACTAAAACGGAGTAGGCAAGAAAACCAGTCCACGTGTGAAGATACTAGAGTGCTTTCAGTAAAGGAAAGAAGTAATCTGAATTTCATCTTTAAATGTTTACTCTGTTCAACATCATTAAAATATAGACTGGCAAGGAAAGTAGGGAACAAGAATGGAAGCTAGAAAATGAGTTAAGAGGTGAGAGATAGTGGTTGCTTGCACTAAAATAGTGCCAGTGAGGGATAACAAGAAGCTGTCAGATTAACTCAATTTACTGGAGTATGGATGATAAAAATGCTGGAATAATAGGGGAGGGCTGTTGATAAAATAGAATGAGAAAGGGATTTCAGTTCATTTAAATCTCATATCCACTGCCTGCTTTAGCAAGTTCCCTAACCTTTCTGGTCTTTAACTTTCTCTGCTTTAAAATGGAAAAACCTAACTTGTAGTGTTGTTTTGACAATTATTCTGACTATGCATGTTAAAGGTCCTTGGCTTGTTATGACCACTATTTTATGTTAACTTCTTTTTCTCACTTTAGTTGAAGTTTTTAGAACTAATAGATCCTAAATATCATTGTTGATCACATATTTTGTATGTTTGTATAGTGTTGTTTGTATGAAAAAAAATTGAATTTTTATACAGATAGTAAGAGAAATATTCTTTTGGAACACAACCATTCATGGATTGAAGTTTGTAATCGAAAAACTATTGATGACCTTCAATCTGCAGGTTTCATAGAACTATTTAGTTAATACTTGGAGCTTATCTTTTTAAATCATGTATTAAAATCACCTTTTAGGTACATAGTAAGAAAATGTAGGAAATCTTAGAAAGCAATTGCCTTCTGAAGATCATACTTGGTATACTACTTTATCTTATAGAAATATGTCTTCACTAATTTAAGATTAGTCATATTTGTGGATTTTCATTTTAAATTTTTTCTTTCTCTAGGTGAAGCTGTACTTCACAAAAACAGTAGAGGAGCCATCAAATCCAGAGGCTAGCAGTTCAACTTCTGTAACGCCAGATGTTAGTGACAATGAACCTGATCATTATAGATATTCTGACACCACTGACTCTGATCCAGAGAATGAACCTTTTGATGAAGATCAGCATACACAAATTACAAAAGTCTGAATTTTTTTTTTATCAAGAGGGATAAAACACCATGAAAACAAACTTGAATAAACTGAAAATGGACCTTTTTTTTTAATGGCAATAGGACATTGTGTCAGATTACCAGTTATAGGAACAATTCTCTTTTCCTGACCAATCTTGTTTTACCCTATATATCCACAGGGTTTTGACACTTGTTGTCCAGTTGAAAAAAGGTTGTGTAGCTGTGTCATGTATATACCTTTTTGTGTCAAAAGGACATTTAAAATTCAATTAGGATTAATAAAGAAAGATGGCACTTTCCCATTTTATTCCAGTTTTATAAAAAGTGGAGACAGACTGATATGTATACGTAGGAATTTTTCCTTTTGTGTTCTGTCACCAACTGAAGTGGCTAAAGAGCTTTGTGATGTACTGGTTCACATCCTACCCCTTTGCACTTGTGGCAACAGATAAGTTTGCAGTTGGCTAAGAGATGTTTCTAAAGGGTTTTGCTACATTCTAATGCATGTAATTTGGGTTAGGGGATTGGAGGGAATGCTCAGAAAGGAGTATATTTTATGCTGGACTCTGGACCATATACCATCTCCAGCTATTCACACACACCTTTCTTTAGCATGCTACAGTTATTTAATCTGGACATTTGAGGAATTGGCCGCTGTCACTGCTTGTTGTTCGTGCATTTTTTTTTTAAAGCATATTGGTGCTAGAAAAGGCAGCTAGAGGAAGTGAATCTGTATTGGGGTACAGGAATGAACCTTCTGCAACATCTTAAGAATCCACAAATGAAGGGATATAAAAATAATGTGGTCATAGGTAAGAAACACAGCAACAATGACTTAACCATATAAATGTGGAGGCTATCAAAGAATGGGCTTGAAACGCAAAAATTTGACAATGATTTATTAAATATGTTTTCTCAATTGTAATGACTGCTCCATCTCCTGTGTAATCAAGGCCAGTGCTAAAAGTCAGATGCTATTAGTACCTACATCAGTCAACAACTTACACTTAGTAGTTTTCAATCATATACCTGCTGTGGATGCTTCATGTGCTGCCTGCAAGCTTTTTTTCTCATTAAATATAAAACATTTTGTAATGCTACAAGGAAATTTCAATTTGAGATTCTACAGTAAGTGTTTTTTTTTTCTTTGAGGATTTATGATGCACTTATTCAATCCAATAGCTGTCAGCCGTTCCACCCCTTTGACCTTACACATTCTATTACAATGAGTTTTGCAGTTTTGCACATTTTTTTAAATGTCATTAACTGTTAGGGAATTTTACTTGAATATTGAATACATATGATGTTTATATTAAAAAGGATATTATTTGTGTTAAAAAGAAAATTAGTATTGCAGTACATTATCAACACTGCACAAATACTAAGACATTTAATTTTTCAGTAGAAATTGTCCTACATATGCTTTATTGATTTCCTATCGAAAGAATAGGTTTTTTTTTAAATGTGCAGTGTTGTATCATTTCTTCATAGTGCTAGAGTTGGGACTAGGGCTTCAATTTCACTTAAATATCATATATTTGATATGCCCAGACTGCATACAATTTTAAGCAGAATACAACTACTATTGTAAAGCTAATGTGAAAATACTATTAAAAAGGATTTTTCTCCAGAAATTTGGTGTCTTTCAAATTATACTTTGACCTTGACATTTGAATAACCAGCCATTATATTTCTTAGTGGTATAAAATTCCATTTTCAATAACTTAATGGTGCTGAACTTGTTCACTAGCTGTGGTCTGACTTAGTTAATTTACAAATACAGATTGCATAGGACCTACTAGAGCAGCATTTATGGAGTTTGATGGTAAATAGATTAGGCAGAACTTCATCCAAAATATTCTCCGTAAATGTTGACATGTTTTCCATACCTCATCATTTTCATTCAACAAATAAAATTTTTAAATTTTTAACAAAGTTCTTAGGATTTACACCTTTATATTTAAACATTGATAGAGTTGTTGATTGACGGCTCTTAAGTTAAATTGGTAAAGTTAGAGACAACTATTCCTAAGATCTCACCACTGAAATTTATATACCACCTTGTTTTTCATAAAAGCTGAAAATTGTTGACTAAAATGAAAATCAACTTCATGTTTCGAAGATATTAATACTGTTCTTTATTACAATTTGGGCACAGCATATTAAGTCACAACTTGTATTGTTCCAATATGTTACATGGAGGGCCAGGTCATAAATGATGACATTATAATGGGCTTTTGCACTGTTATTATTTTTCCTTTGGAATGTGAAGGTCTGAATGAGGGTTTTGATTTTGAATGTTTCAATGTTTTTGAGAAGCCTTGCTTACATTTTATGGTGTAGTCATTGGAAATGGAAAAATGGCATTATATATATTATATATATAAATATATATATTATACATACTCTCCTTTATTTCAGTTACAATTCCCATAGAATTTGACAAGAATTGCTATGACTGAAAGATTTTCGAGTCCTAATTAAAACTTTATTTATGACAGTATTCATAATTAGCCTGAAATGCATTCTGTAGGTAATCTCTCTGAGTCTCTGGAATGTTTTCTTAGACTTTTTGGATGTGCAGCCAGCTTACATGTCTGAAGTTACTTGAAGGCATCACTTTTTAAGAAAGCTTACAAATGGGCCCTGTCCTATCCCAAGTCCTTTGTAGCTCCTCTTGAACATTTTTGCCATAGTTACAAAAGGGTAGTTGAAAAAATAGCATCACCATTCTTTGCTGTGGCACAGGTTATAAACTTAAGTGGAGTTTACCGGCAGCATCAAATGTTTCAGCTTTAAAAAAATAAAAGTAGGGTACAAGTTACATGTTTAGTTCTAGAAAATTTGTGCAATATGTTCATAACGATGGCTGTGGTTGCCACAAAGTGCCTCGTTTACCTTTAAATACTGTTGATGTGTCATGCATGCAGATGGAAGGGGTGGAACTGTGCACTCAAGTGGGGGCTTTAATTGTAGTGTTTGGCAGAGTTGCCTTCTACCTGCCAGTTCAAAAGTTCAATCTGTTTTCATATAGAGTATATATA
Source organism: Otolemur garnettii (assembly GCF_000181295.1). Taxonomy (NCBI): domain Eukaryota; kingdom Metazoa; phylum Chordata; class Mammalia; order Primates; family Galagidae; genus Otolemur; species Otolemur garnettii. The sequence continues at coordinate 33,472,744 of NW_003852403.1, forward strand.
CTAAAAATTTCAGTCTGTTCAACAGCCTTACTCTGATTCAGCCTCTTCAGATACTCTTGTGCTGTGCAGCAGTGGCTCTGTGTGTAAATGCTATGCACTGAGGATACACAAAAATCCCAATATGATGTGTACAGGATAATGCCTCATACCAATCAGATGTCCATTTGTTATTGTGTTTGTTAACAACCCTTTATCTCTTAGTGTTATAAACTCCACTTAAAACTGATTAAAGTCTCATTCTTGTCATTGTGTGGGTGTTTTATTAAATTAGAGTTTATAATTTAAATTTCATAAATCCATTAAAATTTTAAATAATGGGCAGCCAAATGCCAAATGTGATTAAGAAGTTTTTTGTAAGTTTTTTTCCCTCCCTGCTGTCCTTCAAAGCCTACCATTTTAAAAGCATGGCCTTCATCAGCTTGGGAGTAGAGTATCTTGTCTCCTTATGTCTAAGAAGCATTTACTTTCAGGGCTTTAGTCACAAGCACATTCAATAGCATTCTAATCCTGGAAATTCAAGAATTTGGGGAAATTGTGCATTTTTTAATTAAATAAGCCAGGTGTCTAAAGATAATTCCCCAGAATCAGATTTCAATTTTGTGGCTTTTCCTTATAATTCTATGCTGTGCCATCAACATATGGGGCGCTTTATCTACTCATTGTGACTTGTGCCATATAAAAATTCATATTGCAGAGTAGTTTAAAGGACTTTTGTGTACTTGAATTGAATCTTGTTTCTAACTTCCTTAAAAGCTTAAAGACAAAAGCATATTCTTTCAACAAAGCATAGTAAGGTAGTAAGTGGAAATGTAACTTGTTACCAGTGTTTTGAAAATAAAGCAGACTATTAATTAACAATGGATTTAATGTTATTAAGTTTACATCTCCATGTGACTTTTTAAAAGTAAATGTGAATAATGTGCAATAATGTAAAGTATAAAGTGTATAATTGTGTGTGTGTGTGCACACGTTTTATTTTTAGGTATCTTAGGTAAAATTATGGTTGAAAAGTATACTTGAGTCTGAAATTATTCAGATTTATAAGGAGATATTTTGGTGATGTTTGAAAAGTAGGAATTTTTCTGACAATTCTGTTGGTATATCTTGTCCTTGCTACACTGTAATTTGAGCTGGCTTGGTTCAGTGAATGCCATCACCATTTCCATTGAGAATTTAAAAATCACCAAGGTGTAACATGCAGGCTTCCAAAGGCTTCCCAAAAAATCAAGACCCTTAAATCTGGTTGATTTGCTGCTAACATGAAACTCTTTTGGTTCTTTTAATTTTGCCAGATACTTAGCCACACTTCTAAAGCTCAGTCTTAAATGGTTTAAGTATAAGTTTTGATTAGCAGTGCTGTTGCTTGTGAAGAAACATTTGTGAGTGGAAACAAAAATATTCAGTGCTGGTGTAAGAACAGTACATAAAAACTGGCAAGATAATGGAGAAAAATTTTTAAAGATGAGATGTTAGAGACTCAACTTTCCTATAGATTTATACACCTATAGGAAGCCTAATGATTAAGTTGCTTATCAGCTTTTAATTTTAGAGCAAATCATTCTTTTATGCTATTTTTCCATCTTTGGAGAGATCTATCTTAGAATACAGGTAGCCACTCAGACAAATTCACGTTGGTTGGTAGCTTTAAAAAAAAAGGTAATGTGAAGACAGGAAAGGACAAAATAGTTTCATTTGGTGGTAATATGCTGGCTTTTAAGTTAGATATTTTGAAAATACTTTACCCGTTACAACAACCATAATCCTACCACCTGGAGATGTAGCCATTATTAATACTTAAGTGATTATACAATCATTTTTTTCTCCTATAGTCATGTATATATTTTCTTTAAAAAATTTATACTGCGCATACTCTCAAAGCCTTTTAGCTTAGTATTTCTGTCATGGATTTGTAGAATGTTCCATTGCCTTGGAAAATGGGCGGTTATTTGATTATTTTCTAATGCTACAGGTGAAGATTATGTGCAGTTACTGTGAGTCCTTTCCAATTCATTGGGTTATCCGTAAATGTTTAAATACTTTTGGCATTAGGATGACATATCTAAGCAAATGAAACAGTTACATTTATTTAACATAGACAAGCTTAACGTTATAGATGCTTCTCTTCAAAAATCTTAAAACATTTGCATTTGCAAGTTTGTGTTAAATAGTTCAACAGAACGTGTGAAACACTATATTAGTAGTTAACTTCATCACCTTTCTGTTTCCCTTACAGGTTGGAAAAGAAAGATGAGCTTTTCAGTTTTTAGAGTTCCCAAATAGTTGCTCAATTTAGATCAAATTAATAACACCTGCAACAAGAAGGCGGTTACTGCTGGTTTAGCACTTAGTTGTCTTTAAATGTGAGTGCTCATGTGACTTCCATCACATCCAAAACTTAGTAATTCATAATGATTCACCTTTAGCGCCACAATTTATCATGTTTAGTATTATGGTGGGCATAGAATGTGAAGTTTTTTTGACAGTCGTTTGAGAATTTTTGGTGAAAAAACATTTAGCTAAGGTTAGTATATAATTTATAAACCAATGTATGGATATTTTAAAAACATTTTACATATGAGTGAAGTTAACTGCCATCTTTCAGCGTAACTGCATTTAAAAATAAAGCTGCATATTTTTAAATGAACTGTTTAACCAAGGATTTATATTTTTCATTTTTAAAAATTCAACATAATTTATATTTCCTCTGTTGCATGTGAATTCTCATCTGTCCTTATAATAGTTAGAGATTTTGTTTGTATAGAATGGAGCAAGGCTTATAGTCATGGTTCTAGTGTTTCGGTTTGCCAGATCTGTTCACTGTAGTGGAATTCATGACATGTTTAGGTATGGTTTTCTGTAGCCTGTCACTTACTGGGTAATATTTATATGCATCTTTAGGATTTCTGCCTGTTCTATCCAGTTGTCCAAATAATAGTCCCACGTTTACAAATGCCCTTTGAAGTTTCAATTTTCTTTTTCCATTAAATTGCTCTGATGCCCCAATGAGCAGTTTATAAGTGTGTGTATACATGTGTTTGTGTGTGTGATTGTGTGTGTTGTGTGGGGGTGAATTAGACTTTGAAAAGTTTTGAACTCCAGCTTTAGAGATTACTAGTTTAATTCAGGCAAACATTTCTCACTGGAATTTCGCAGTTCATTGTAATGAAAATGTTAACCCTGGATGACCTCTGACCTACAGTACTGAATCTTGGATATTAATGAATTTGTTAGTAGCATCTCGATGTGTGCTTTAATGAGTTATTTTCAAAGTTGTGCATTAAACCAAAGTTGGCATATTTGGAAATGTTTATATAATGTTCCATTTGGCTACTGATGGACATAAAAATAGAAATGCCTTCCTATGGAGAGTATTTTTTCCTTTAAAAAATTAAAAAGGTTAATTATTTTGACTATTGGTTTTAAACTTTTTATTTATCTAACAAATAATTTATCAAGTCCCTGCTGCATATAACTGGCGTTTGGAGTTTATTGGTGTTCGAAACAGACATTCTTATCCTTGCCTTTGGGAAGTTTACCCTCCAGTAAAAGAAAACAGACTTTACTAGAATAATTATAAACTATGATTGCCGTGAAATATGAGATGCATATGATACAGTAATGACCATCAAAACTTCCATATGCCCCTAAATGTCCACCCCCGTGGAGATAGATGAGGCTTATATAACTCATTCATACCAATAAAATACCAGTGAAAGTGACTTGACACTTAAAGGCAGTTTCTCTCTTCCCTGCTGCTGTGGCCAAGACATGCCACTGTCATCCTGGGTCTTGACTGACCTCCTGAAGAAGCAGAACTCCCTCAAATTCTCCCTCCCCAACACTGAACTTGCAAGATATTAGCATGAATAAGAAATAAAGTATATCTACACTGATACTTGGGGACAATTTATTATCATGGCAGCCATTATGTCCTGACTAATATGGTGCTTTGGAAAGATGATGAAAGCAATTTTTTTTTTTTGAGAGTCTCACTATGTCACCCTTTTGTAGAGTGCTATAGCATTACAGCTCACAGCAACCTCAAACTCTTG
>NW_003852403.1:33476873-33620099 GCF_000181295.1 Otolemur garnettii
TGGTTATTGTCATTTGGCAGGCCCAGGCCAGGTTCGAACCCACCAGCCCTAGTGCATGTGGCCAGCACCCTAACCACTGAGCTACAGGCACCAGGCCAAGGGAAGGGTTTCTTGAACAATAATAAGGTAGTTTTAAATGAAGCAAAATGAAAAATGGCATCTTTAGAAAACATGATGGTATTAATTCTAACTTGCAAGTAATTCAGTAGTTACTGACTGCCTACCCGGTGTCAGGTACTATTCTAGATGCCTGGCATACAAATGAACAGCAGATCTTTGCCTCATTGAGCTTATATTCTAGCAAGGGAAGATAGACAGTCAAGGTGGGGGGATGAGGAACAGTTAAGGGAGATGAGGATTGCAGTGCTCAATGGGGTAGTCCAGAATAGGCCTCATTGGAGAGGTAAGATTTGAGACTACTGAACAAGTGAGTTAGTATCTTCTTTAACCCCCTCAACCAGCAAGATGCACTCAGAATCCTTTATAAAATTTTATTTTCACCTTACACAACTCTACCTTAATTTCTGAGTTTTTAAGATTATTACTGGTGTATCTAGGGAGAATTTTTAAGAATGCCACCCCAAATGTCACAATATTCTGAATCACTCTCTCCTCCCCTTCCCTCCCTTCTACTCTTCCCTCTCTTTGCTTTGCTTTTTTGAGGCAGGGTCTCACTCAGTTATCCTTGGATAGAGTGCTGCGGCATCATAGCTCACAACCACCTTGAACTCTTGGGCTCAAGCGATCCTCCTGCCTCACCCTTCCCAGTAGTTGGGACTATAGGTGCCTACCACAATTTCTGGCTAGTTTTTCTATTTTTAGTAGAGATACATTCTTGCTTTGTTCAGGCTTGTCCTGAACTCCTGAACTCAGGTGATCCACCCACCTCAGCTTTCCAGATTGCCGGGATCCTAGGTGTGAGCCACCTGGCCCAACTTCTATTTTATTTATTTATTTATTTATTTTGTAAGGAATGATTCCCACTCTTTGGTCTAGGCTCACAGCAGCCTTAAACTCCTAGGTGCAAGTGATCCTCCTGCCTCAGCCTCCCAAGTAGCTGGCACTACAGGCGTGTACTACCACATTAGCTAATGTTTTTATTTCTATTTTTTGCCCAGACAGGTCTTGAATTGGCTTCAAGATATCTTCCTACCTCAGGCCCCCAAGCTGTTGAGATTACAGAAATGAGCTACTAGGACTTACTCTTTTCTTTTTCTCTTCTGAGACAGAGTCTCACTCTGTTGCCCAGGCTGGAGTATCCTGGTGTCACAGCTCACAGCAACCTCAAACTCTTGGGCTCAAGCAATCCTTTTGCCTCAGCCTCCCTATTAGCTGGAACTACAGGTGCCTGCCACAATGCCGGGCTGAGTGTAGGCTGGTCTCCAACTCTTGGGCTCAGGCCTTGGCCTCCCACAGTACTAGGATTACAGGTGTGAGCCACTGTGCCCAGTCTCATTTTGTTTTCTAAGTTGTTTAGAAAAATCTATACAATCTGTTACTTTTTATTGTCAGAGCTGAATTTATTTTTAAATTTTAAAATTTAAAATATTTTTAATTTTTCTTACACTTTTTAAAGTGAATGTGTATTTTGAAAATATTTACTACCACTTTTCAGAAGAAGTTAAAGTTTTCTCATGGCCTGAAACATCTCTAAAGCCGAAAGGAAATGTCATTTATGATTTATTGATGGGAAACAAGTTATAAATTTTGAGTTACTTGAGAAACAAAAGGGATGAGATTTATAGCCTAAGTATGTATATTTTAATTCTTTAGTCTGTAAGGAAAATCTCTGGAAATGTACCAGTATCTAAACAACAAAAGAAATACTTTTTCACAAAGAGGGAACCTCTTTTTCTCCTATTTCACCTCAAAGTTTTGAAATTTAACTTTGTGATCAAGGGAAAATAGTATAATTGAATTAGTTTGCTACAGTAGACATTTGCAACTATTTATTTATCAAGACTTTTTTTTCTTTTTCTTTTTTTCTTCTTCTTCTTTTTTTTTTTTTTAGAGACAGTCTCACTTTGTCACCCTCACTCACAGCAATCTCCAGCTCTTGGGTTTAAGCAATTCTCTTGCCTCAGCCTCCCAAGTAGCTGGGACTACAGGCACCTGCCACAATGCCCCACTATTTTTTGTTGCAGTTTGGCCGGGGCCGAGTTTGAACTCACTACCCTCGGTATATGGGGCCAGTGCCCTATTCACTGAGCCATTGGCACTGCCCAGCATTTTTCTTTTAATATTTTTTATTTTTTGAGACAGAGTCATAGTGGCCCTGGGGTTGAGTACTCTGATGCCATAGCACACAGCAAGCTCAAACTCTTGAGTTCAAGTGATCCTCTTGTTTCAGCCTCCCAGTATCTGAGACTACAGGCACCTGCCAAAACACCTGGCTATTTTTACAGACTGGGTTTTGCTCTTGCTAAGGCTGGTCTCAAACTCCTGAGCCCAGCTGATCCACCTGCCTCAGCCCCCAGAGTGCTAGGATTACAGGCATAAGCCTCCACACTCGGCCCACAAAACTGTATTTAAATTTCACAAATGCATATGAAAATTACCAAACTTCTTAATTTTATTCAATGTTTCCATGAAGATATCATTGGTGAGAAAGCCCAACATTTGTTTTACATGAATACCTTTAACAAGGGAACTACAAGTGGTTCTTTAAGTAAGTAATTGTTTAATATTTTGTTTACTGTAAATAGCCGTCATAATTCGTGTGACTAATATAAAGCCCTCTTAGGATTATTAGTACTATGTATTACATGGATGCTCAAAAGGAAAAATAACTTTTAATCTTTGGTAACAGAGTAAATTCAGTAAATATCAGGTAATATTTCCCTTTTGTCAGACTTAGCAGACACTATTTAATGTGTTTAGCCATCCTTGGAAAAGACTGAAGTCATTGCTTCAATAAAAATCCAAAAAGGTTAAAAGAAAAATATGACTTTGAACATGATTTACTAAGTAAAATCTTGGGTAAGAGGAACTTGAAAGCCACAAGCAACTTGAATCTTTCTCCAGAAAGTTAAACCCAATTCTACCCCGAAAACTTGAAGACATTTAAAATTCATAGGAATTCTGTAACGTCAGCTCATCTACTTAGAGACCAAAAATTATAGAGGAGCACCAAGGAAAGAAAGCTGAAGAAAGAAGAGAAAAGAAAACAGGAGGAAAAGAAGTGTGGGAAGAATCCAAACTAATTCTGACTGCTGACGGCTACTGCAAGGATGGGCATCTGTTCTGAGCTGGCAGCACGTGCCAAATGCTGCAGTAGCCATTTCACAAGGTTGACCCACCCTCCAAGGTGGGATTTTATCTCATGGTAAGCACAAAAATTAAAAGCCATTGCACCTAAATTACCCAGGTCTCTCTCACAACTAGTAAGTAGGGAACTGGATTTGAATCTGGGCAGTCTGCTATTTCTACCATACTATGAACCACTTGTAGTTCCCTAGTTAAAGGTAGTTATGTTAACTCTTTAATTGAGCTTTTGCAAAAAGACCTTTCTCCAAATGTAAACTTATTACAGAGAGTATACAAAAGTCGATTTGTCAGGTAGGCACAATGCATGCTTTTTAGTTTTATAACAGAAAAATCTTTCTGTCAATCTTTAAGTAGGGAATGACATTAAGGTAAGTTCAGAGAAAAATCGAGCTGGTATTATGTTTCGAGAAATGACTTCCTGATGAAAAAAGAGAATTTCAAGGCTTTAGAATCTTCCATTGTTATATTAGAACCATATTACTTTTGTATTTATTTCTTTATTTACTTATTTGAGACAGAGTCTTACCCTGTCCCCTTGGGGAGAGTGCAGTGGTATCCTTATAGCTCACAGCAACCTCAAACTCTGGGCTCAAGTGATCTTCTTGCCTCACCTTCCCAAGTAACTGGGACTACAGGCACCAAGCTAATTTTTTTTTTTCTATTTTTAGTAGAAACAGGGGTCTAGCTCTCAGGCTGGTCTCAAACTCCTGAGATCAAGCAATCCATCCATCTTTGCCTCCCAAAGTGCTAGGATTACAGGCATGAGTCACTGCGCCCAGCCAGAACCATTTTACTTTTGAAAGGTAGTATACGTTTTTGTAAGGCAATGATAATTTGGGGTTTAAGAGTTCAACATATGTTAACATTTAATTCCCGTAAGGTGGGAATTACAATTATATCCATCTTATACATAAGGAGCTGAAGTGCAGAAAGGTTTAATAACTGGTTGAACGTAGCAGGGCTAGTAAGTGGCAGAGCCAAGATTTAAATCCAGGTCAATTTGATTGCCAAGCCTAGGTCATTAACTAACTGTGTTATATGTGTTACTTGCTGTAAAAACTTAATGAGACCTTTCATTTTCTTTAAAGTGCATAGTTGTTTCTTTTTTTAATTAATTAATTTTTTTCCAAGTGCATAGTTTTCAAACTAGAATGGGCAGAACAATGAGGTAAGTAGCGGTTCTCAAGCTTTTTGGTCTCAGGACTCCTTTGCACTTTTAAAATTTATTAAGGACCTCCAAGAGCCTTTGTGATTGACATTTACCATATAAGAAATTAAAACTGAAGAATTACCATCTGGCAAATAGTCTAAAACAGGGGTCCTCAAACTTTTTAAACAGGGGCCAGTTCACTGTCCCTCAGACCCTTGGAAGGCTGGACTGCGGGCCCCAGGACGAGTCAGTTGCTAAGCAGGACAGGCTGCGGTGGCAAAAACACCTGGCGGGCCAGATAAATGTCCTCAGTGGGCCTCATGTGGCTCGTGTGCCGTAGTTTGAGGACACCTGGTCTAAAATAACAATAATAAACACATTATATGTTAATATAAATAACAAGGCTCACCCCTTTCATTCTAGCATTCTGAGAGGCTGAAGGAGGTGGGTGACTTGAGCCCAGGAGCTTGGTTGAGTGAGACCCTGTCTCAACATTAAAATAGAAAAATTAGCCAGGCGTTGGTGGTGGGCACCTATAGTCCCAGCTACTGGGGTGGGGATGGAGGGGCTGAGGCAGGAGGATCCCTTGAACCTAGAAGTTTGAGGTTACAGCGAGCTATGATGGTGCCGCTGCATTCTAGCCTGAGTGACAGAGCAAGACCCTGTCTCACACAAAACTAAAAACAACATAAGTAATATTTTAGTAAAAATAACAATTTTCCAAAACAAAAATTTTATTGATAAAAGGTAGGTTTGGGTTTTTATTTTTTACATTTTTTTCTTTAATGCCTGGCTTCATAGAAAACAGTGTGGGTTTTTTTTTTTTTTTACATTTTTTTCTTTAATGCCTGGCTTCATAGAAAACAGCTGAATATTTCATATACACTTCTGCATGTGATCTGTTGTGATCTGTTGTTTTGGTTATAGCATATGAAGAAAATATGGTCTCACATAGATACATAGTTAGAAAAGGGTGCTTTTTTTTTTTTTAGACAGACTCTCACTATGTTGCCCTGGGTAGAGTACTGTGGCATCACAGCTCACAGCAACCTCAAACTCTTGGACTCAAACTCTAAAGGCGCCCGCCACAACCCCCAGCTATTTTTTGTTGCAGTTGTTGTTGTTTAGCAGGACCTGGCCAGGCTTGAACCCACCACCCTTGGGGTATATGGTCAGCACCCTACCCACTGAGCTACGGGCATCACCCAGAAAAAGGTGGTATTTTATAAGCCTTTTCAGATAACTGTAGATACTGTAGATTCTTTGATACTACCAAACTGGTCAAGTTAATTTTTTAAAGGTTAGTTGCAATAATGGAATTGAAATCCCTCAATAACCTTTTGTACTGTGTTTCAGTCAAACTCATTGATTTTTCTTATTTTTTGAATAAGTCTTTTGCCCATGCATGATTTTGTGACATCATCAAGGGATTAGTTGGAAAATATTAGTTTACTGAGTTTTGCAGATCTCCCCAATGTTGATGCATTTTATAATAGTATAACATGTAAAAGAAAAATCATGTTTGTTAACATCACCACTGAGCTCACCAGAACAGTCTTGAAATATTGGGAAGCTGTCAAGTTCATGCTGCCAGGTACGAGACTTAACAAATATTAATTTTCATATAAAAGCTTGAATTTTATCACTGATAACAAATAATGCTAATTGTTTTTCTGAAAGGGTCTCAGTGTCCCATAAGGGTCATGGGCTACACTTTGGGGATCACTAGTCCAAGAGGTTTGATTAAAGAGCTATGAGTAAGAGAACATTTACCTTCTAAAAGGCCCAAACATTAATTTTCAGAGTGCTGAAGGGTTTCAAAAAGGAGGCCTCAAAATCACTAGCAATCATCCCTGATAAATTGAGAAAAATGGGAGAGAGTTCAGACACTTAGAAATGAGAAAATTCTGTCTCAACTCTCCAGAGGAATGAATTCTGGGTAACAAAGGCCAGTATGTTTAACACTGATTTCCAGAAAAGGTCTGTAATATATTTGGTAAGCAGGTAGTTTAAGAACATTAGAAAATAATTTAGTGATTACCAGATATCAGTGGAGGTAGGTAGGTCATCTCAAAATCACCTCAAATTTCTTTCTTTCTTTTTTCGTTTTTTTTTTTTTGAGACAGAGTATCAAGCTGTTTCCCTGGGTAGAGTGCTTGCAGCAACCTCAAACTTTTGGGCTTAAACGATTCTCTCACCTCAGCCTCCCAAGTTGCTGGGACCACCGGCGCCTGCCACAATACATGGCTATTTTTTGTTGTTGTTGCAGTTGTCATTGTTGTAGCTGGCCCAGGGCTGGGTTCGAACTCCCTAGCCTCGGTATATGTGGCCAGTGCTCTATCCACTAAGCTACAGGTGCCACCCTCAAATTTCATTCTTCCTTTATGATTGTCTGGCACAATACTTTACATACTGAAATGTTTGAATAATCGTGTAAAATGGTTGAATAATAAGTTGTGTATTGCTTATATGAATGGCACCAATCTCATTTGAATAAAAACTATGTGTAGACTAGTTAGGCAAAGGGCAGGTCTGAGAGACACTGATAAGGAAAACTAAAAGAATTTGCCTTGAGAACAGAAGTCCAAGAGTATTCTCAAGTATCATAAAATATCTGAAGTTCACCTTGTGAGAAAGGCAGCCTTGGATTGAGGGAAGAACACAGCTGAAGGAGCATAGAACATGAGCGCTCCTCCAGTTTCACCATCAACTTAATGGGTTCAGTTACTTCATTTCTAACCCTGTGTTCTACTCTGCAATGTCTAAAAGGCTAGATAATCGTCACTAAGGCCCCTGAAACGGACAGAGTTGTATTCTCTCACTCTGAGGAACATAACAGAACTTACAAACGGAATTTTGGAGAAACCAAGTTTGCCTCACGATGGGTAACTTCCCGGCTCTGTGCCATCTGTACTGTGGCCACCAACCACATGTGGCTCTGGAGCCCTGGAAAGTGAGATTTGCTGTAAGTATGGATTACACTCCAGACTTTAAAGACTTGGTATGAAGGCAAAATATCTTGGTAGTAATTTTCTGTATGGATTGCATGTTGAAATAGTATTTTAGATAAATATCAGCTAAATTAATATATTTTAAAATTCATTTTACCTATTCCTTTTACTTTGAAAACTATATGGCTACTGGAAAATACATAGATGGCTTGCCTTATATTTCTATTGGTCTACCTAATAGAGTTTCCAACAAAAGAATAATAACTTGAAGAAGAACCTAATTTTACTGTTAATTTTGCCTTTTGAAGTCCCCAAGCAGAGGTTGGGTCACAGTTCTGACAAGACAGCCTCGCGAACGACTGTACTTGGCATGAATTGGGTGTATATTTGCATTCTCAGTCTGCGCTCAGAGGAATGCTAGGGCTCCTCGTTAGTCTACTTGTGTTGCTATAAAAAACATGCCTGAGGCCTAAGTAATTTATAAAGAAAATAGTTTTAGGCTCGGCGCCTATAGCTCAACCAGCTAAGGCGCCAGCCACGTACACCTAAGGTGGCGGGTTCGATTCCCCAGCCCGGACCCGCCAAACAACAATGATGGCTGCAACCAAAAAAAAAAAAAAATAGCCGGACGTTGTGGCGGGCACCTGTAATCCCAGCTACTTGGGAGGCGGAGGCAGGAGAATCGCTAGAGCCCAGGAGTTGGAGGTTGCTGTGAGTGTGATGCCACAGCACTCTACCCAGGGGGACAGCTTGAGGCTCTGTCTCAAAAAAAAAAATAGTTTTATTTAGCTCAGCAAGCTGAGGACTGTACAGGGAGCATTGTGCCAGGATCTGAGGGCTTCAGGAAGCTTCCTTAAGGCAGAAGATGAGCGGGGTGGGAGAAGGAGCAGGGAGAGAGGAGGTGGTGCCAGACTCTTTTAAACCACCAGCTCTCCCATGAACTAATACGGGTAGAGGGGGGCACTCACTCATTATCGTGGGGAGGGCAGCAAGGCATTCATGAAGGATCAACCCCCATGCCCTCAATACCTCCCATGCGGCTCCACCTCCAACACTAGTGACCAAATTTCAATGTGGAATTTGGAGGAGACAAACATCCCCCATCAGACCCCACCAGCACTGCTCCCAGCTTTGTCAATGATGGGGTGGGGGAGGACAAAGGAGGATGCCAGTGGTGGGTGATGGGGGAACTGATGGGGGAACTATTCCTTAACTGAATAGATGAATGAGTGTACAAAATATGGGTATGTATTTCAGGTAAAGTGGATGGTGGTTTAGAGTTCAGGTTTAGGATCAGGCCACCAGTTTGACTTTCAGTGCTACTGCTTACTCGCTCTATGACCTCACTCCCTCCTGTGCCTCAGTTTCTTCTTCTGTAAAACGTGGGATTCATGTGAACAGTTTTGCATACAGGACAGTACATTTTCCTAGAAACATGGTGTGGTACTAAACATACTATTCAGCTATGCTACTGCATGACAGACCTACACACAACAAAAAACTCTTTATAAAATATCTTGCCTATAAACAGGTTGTTAAACACCTTCTCACTTCCTTGCCTTCTGTCACCACCTGTGCAGCATGTTTCTGAAGCAGTTCTGCAGTGGCTGTGATTAGAGCAGATTTACACACTGCCTGGACACCCTCAGCAACTCGATCTTACAGTAGGAGAACCATTCCTGGAGAACTGGAAGCTTCATATTCAGTAAGGACCTGTAAGGGGCAAAGTGATTCAAGGTGCTCTCGTTCTACTTCTGTCTCCCCCCCACCCCCAACATGACCCTGCCATCTGGCAGCAGGAAAGGGGAGCTGTTTACCCCGCACACCTGCTATCTGACTCTCAGGATTCTAAAACTTAGGCCTGCATGGTGAGTTGTGATTACCTCTGTATCCCAGCACGCCTTGGCAGCCTCTTATACTCCTCCGGCCGGCTCTGTCCCTTTCCCCAGATCTTCACTGCCCTGCTCAGTTTATCCCTCTCACCTGTGTTTCCACTCTCAGAACCTACTCTTGTCTTCTATTGAATAGAGAAAATTAAGGCTCCCATACTGCATGGCCTGCTTCAATTTCTGGTCCTTATCTCTATTATAAACCAATCCTCAGCCTCCCTCACATGCTTCTTTCTCATTTCGTTTATTAATTAAAATTTTTAAGAAAGTTTCTTTTTGACCCAAGATCTCACTCCATTGCCCAGACTAGACTGCAGTGGTGTCATCACAGTTCACTATGACTCCAAATTCTTGGGCTCAAGAGATCCTTCTTCCTCAGTCTCCCAAGTAGTGAGGACTACAGGCATGCACCACCACACCTGGCTAATTTATTTTATTTTTTGTAGAGTTGGGCTCTTGGTGTGTCACACAGGCTGGTCTTGAACTCCTGGACTCAAGTAATCCTCCTATCTTGGCCTCCCAAAGTGCTAGGATTACAGACATGAGCTACTGCACTCAGCCTCTTCCTCTCATTTTACAGGAAAAAACACATCCCTTCTTGTTTTAGGCTAACTTTTCTACTGTACTCTTATTGCTTTCTTTCTCAGGACAAAGATCATGTTTATTGGATTAGCTCTTCCTTAATCCCTCCATCATTTTTTTTTTAAATAAAAAGAGAAAGAAGAAAGCCTTCTCTACCTTATATTCTAATTATCACTCTTTATCTCTCTCTCTCTTTTTTTTTTTGAGACCGCGTCTCAAGCTGTCACCCTGGGTAGAATGCCATGTCATCATAGCTCGCAGCAACCTCAAGCTCTTGGGCTTAAGTGATCCTCTTGCCTCAGTTTTTTCTATTTTTTTAGTAGATACGGGATCTCACTTTCTTGCTCAGGCTGGTCTCGAACTCATGAGCTCAAACAATCCACCTGCTTCAGCCTCCTAGAGTGTATCACTCTTTTTTAAAAATCAAGTTCAAAAAGGAAAACCTACCCTTATCTCTACTTCTTCCTCACATCTCCTTTTATTTTTCTTATCATAATATTTATTATTTTAATTTAGCTACAAATGCACATTCAGAAGTCACATATGTAAAATAATATGTCAATTAGGAAACATTCTATACTTCCTCAAATTATCAGTCAAGTATAACAGTAGAATATACAAACTTTCAGATACTTAGGGATTCAGAAATATTATCTCTCATGGAATTTTTCTCAGAAAGATGTGGGAGAATATGTTCCATGAAAGAGGGTGGTGTGGTATCTGGAAAAGGTAGAACAACAAAAGGAAGCCCTACGTTAGCCCACTTAGAGAAGAAATTGTCCTGATCAAAGCAGGAACGTGGAGAGCTCAGGGAGAAAAATTGCCAGGTGAAAAAAACATGAAACCAACATCCTTGAATATATGCAAAAAGTGTTCTTTTTTTATTATCTGGGATTCATTGAGGGTACAAAGAATTAGGTTACACTGATTGCATTTGTTAAAGTCCCTCTTATAATTGTGTCCCACCCCAAAGAGATGTGCCATGCACTGTGACCCCATCTCCCTCCATCCTGCCCGCTCCCTGCTCCCTCATTGCCATACACTTCACTCCTTGGATTAGCTCATCTACTGCCTCCATATTAGAATTGAGTACATTGAATTCTTGCATCTCCATTCTTGTGATACTTCACTAAGATGAATGTGTTCCAGCTCAATACAGGTTAATACAAAAGATGTGAAGTCTCTGTCTTTTTTAATGGCTGAATAGTATTCCATGGTGTACCACATGGAATATACCACAGCTTGTTAATCCATTTCTGGGTTGGTGGGCATTTAGGTTGTTTTCACATTTTGGCAATTGTAAATTAAGCTGTAATAAATAGTCTAGTGCAAATGTTATTATGATAAAATGATTTTTTTCTTCTGAGTAGATGCCTAGTAATGGGATTTCAGGATCAAATGGGGTGCCTAATTTGAATTCTTTGAGGATTCTCAATATTTCCTTCCAAAAAGGTTGTATTAGTTTTATGCAAAAGGGTTTTTTAATAGGTAGGTGATAGAAATGTCGGAGGATTTGAGTGAGAATGTTAGTGGTACATTGAAAATCAAACAATTGAGTCAATGGCTGAGTGGTTAAGGCACTGGACCCCAAAAATCAAACAATTGAAAATATCCACTTTCACTTGTTTGATTTTCAATGTGCCTCTATAATTTCAACCTGAGGAAAAATGAGGTACTGGATAAGACTTGATATATGGAAGCTGGATCCTCATCCATCATAATGGGAAGTCAATGACTACTACCATAAACCTAAAATTGATGAATCCAGAGATAGAAGCATAGTGTTTAGCTAACAATATGACAGCAAATACTAGAAGCAATGAGACTAATTAAGAATGGATTTGGGAGATTGTCTCTGGACAGTCAGGCTGGGGTACAAAGTGGGGTGGTAGTAAGGATTCTTTTTTGTTTTAATTTTTTTAATATTACTAGAGGGTTTTTAATTATGTGCATGTTTATTTTAATAAAAATAACTAAAAATTAGATATACTATTTTGATGTCAGTGTTCTCTATGACTCTGACCATTTCTGTTTTGTCTTCTCCACTCAAAGTCTGCCTTGGTGATTTCTTCTAGTTAGGATAGTAACTGCCCTTAGTCTCTGTAGCTGGTATCTGGATTTCCCCAAGAGTCACTGCTTTTCCCCGTGACCCTATTAAGTGGATGCTAATTTTACTTTCACATTTCAGATAAGTCAAGACTTGGCTGGGATGGGGTGACAGGATAGGTAAGGACTTTGCTCTTACTGTCATTTCTAAGTAATTCATTCCTCTCTTTTCCTAAAGAAAATCACATCTCTTCTGAAGCTTGTTAGGGCCGTTAGACTTTATAGTTCAATACTCCATGTTGCAATTTCTTGGTGATCTGCTCTTCTTCACAGATGTTTTATATATCCAGCTTATTATTCTCATACCCACCTATTTGTTTTTAGAGACAGAGTCTGTTTATCACCCTTGGTAGAGTGCCATGGTGTCATAGCTCACAGCAACCTCCAACTCCTGGGCTTGGGCTATTCTCTTGTCTTAGCCTCCTGAGTAGCTGGGACTATAGGTGCCTGCCACAACACCTGGCTATTTCTTTTTTTTGTTTTTTTGGTTGCAGTTTGGCCGGGGCCAGGTTTAAACCTGCCACCCTCAGTATATGGGGCCAGTGCCCTACCCACTGAGCCACAGGTGCCATCCCACTACCCACCTCTTAATCCTGCTGCAATTCCTGGTAGATATCTACCAGGTAGATATCTAACACTTTGGGCCCATAGTTCTGTGACATAATCACTTCCATTGATGTTTTCCTTTCCTCCACCTCAACCACCAGCTCTCATTGTCATAGGCTTGATCTTGCCATTTCCAGTTATCAGTTGTCTCCCAAACCTGTTTCTGAGCATCTTCCTCTCTGTTACTGCCAACATTTTTGTCACTTACTCTTGTACTCCTCCTACTCCAGCATATTTGAATCTCTTCAAGCTTCTGGACCATCGACTCTTAACTCCTTTTCATTATTCATTCCCCTCCCCCTTATGTTCTTACATACCCTCATGCCCCTCATGGCCCAGTCAAGTTGACACATAAAATTGACCATCATGGGCTGTCTACTGGCAGAATTCATTCTTGGTCAGGGGAAGTCATTTTGCATTCTGTTAAGGCCTTCAGCTTAGATGAAGCACACTCACATTAAGATAGGTAATCTGCTTACTCAAAGTCCACCAACTTAAGTGTTAATCTCACCCAAAATGTATTATCACAGAAACATCTAGAACAACATTTGACCAAGTATCTGGGCACTGTGTCCCAGCCAAGGCAACATGTAAACTAACTATCATTAAAATATAATAAAAACATAATGTAGAATTTATTCTATACATATAGAATTGAAATGTATCACAAATAGCAATACAAAGGATGGGCAAGAGGAAATGGAAGTATAGGTATACTGTTGTAAGGTTCTTACACTATACTTATTGTGGTATAAAGTATTTGTAGATAGATTATGATTAAAGATGTACTTTGTAAAGCCTACAGCAACCACGCCAAAACCAAACCAAAAGGTGTAGCTATTAAGTCATTAAGAAAAATAATTGCTATCATTAAAAAATTCATATAATTCAAAAAATGCAGGAAAAGAGAACATAAAAACAGTTGGAACAAGTAGAAAACAAATAGAAATAACATAGATTTAGATTCTATCAAATTAGTAATACATCAAGTGTAAATGGCCTAAATACTCCATTTTAAAGGCAGAGATTGTTGGATTGGATAAAAAGAAAAACTACACTGAACGACATGCTGTCTACAACTAATATTTTATATAAAGATACAGATAAGTTAAAAATGGAAAGAATGGGAGAATATATACTATGCAACTCCTAATCACAAAAAAGCTGGGGTGGCTACATTAACCTCAGACAATGTAAATTTAAGAATAGATAATGTTACAAGGGTTAAAGGGGACATTTCCTAATGATGAAGAAGTCAACAAAACATAATTATTTTAAGTGTGGGTGCATTTATCAACAAAACATAATTATTTTAAGTGTGGGTGCATCTGATAAGAAAGCTTCAAATATATGAAAAAAACTGAAGAACTGAAAGAAGAAATAGGCAAATCTATAATTATAAGTGGAGATTGCATTTGTAAATATGAATACACTATAATTAGGCAAAATTAATTTAATTTCAATTTCTTTTAAACAGGTATTCTGTTCACATGGTTTAAAATCAGAAGGATATAATGTGACAAGTCTTACTATATTGTCACAAACTCCTTAGACAGTTCTCATTGGAGGTAACTACTGTTAGCACTTTTTATATATTGCCTAAAGATACTTTATATATATGCAAACAAGTTTATTCCCTTTTATTAAATAAAAGAGATTTCAAGTGAGGACAGTGGTGGCTCATGCCTTTAATCCTAACACTCTAGGAGGCTCAGGCAAGTGGATTGAGTTAATTCAGGAGCTCAGGAATTACAGAGCAGTCTGAGCAAGAGTGACACCTTCTCCACCTCCATCTCTACTAAAAATAGAAAAACTACCTAGACTTCATGGTGGGCACCTGTAGTCCCAGCTATTTGGGAGGCCCTGTAGTCCCAGCTACTCTGGAGGCAGATACAAGAGGATGGCTTGAGCCCAAGAGTTTGAGGTTACTGTGAGCTATGATGCCATGGCACTGTCCAGAGGGCAACAGAGTAAGACTCTGTCTCAATAAAAATCATTAAAAAATTCAAATGGTAGCATACTATACACATATCAGAACAGCTATTTATTTTATTGTTTAATAATATTTTAACTCTAGATTAAATAAGCTTCAGGGCTTGGTGCCTGCTGCAAAGAGCTATGGATTCTTCTTTTGCATGTCATTGCAGGTGCTATGGCTTAAAATTTGTCAACAGGTCCTAAGTACCCAGGGAGATTAGAATTTTTTTATTGAGCTGTCATTCATATATCATACCACTTACCTTTTAGAACAGTATGCTCTTATGGTTTTTACTATATTCAAAAGTAAGGCAATCATCACCACTTTCTAATTCTAAAACATTGTCATCGCCTGGATCCTTTAACAGTCCCTTCATTCTTTTTTGTAACTGAATAATATTTCATTGTGTGAATACACTACATTTTGTTTGCATCAGAATTTTCAACATCCTTGTTAACATTGTATAATTGAATCAGTATAGGACCAAGTGGTACTCTACAGCATACGTTAAAACATAAACCCTTTTTAGGTTGTGAATTTGAAGAGACCTATTTTCAATATACTGCTCTTAAACACTTTTTACAGAAATATTTAGATATGAGTTAAACACACTTAGGAGAACCAAGAACCTTGCCACAAGTTCCTGGGAAAGATGGTAGGGATGTGTAAGTTTGTGAAGCTTTTCCCAGAATTGAAAATAGCCAAGAGACATTAAAAAAATGAAAAACAAAATACCCCCCCCCCAGCTAATTTGTTTTGAAACCAAGGAATGGTGCCAACCACATTCCACACAATTCAAAGAATTTCTATTAGATATGGTGCAATGAGACCAGACTGAAGTAACAGACAGGAAAGGAAACTCTGGAAACACTAACGGACACCTTAAAGAGATAGAGTGAAGACTGAGGGTAGATGTGGCTATAAAAGTATAACACGCAGCTTATAGCAACACAACAGTAAGTTGAGAATTTTCTTTGTTCCATTCTCTTAGTAACTTAGAGCTTCACATAAAGGCAGGTAAAGATTTTTCCAAAGAGGAGTAGTAGCAGTGCTCACTTTCCTGTTGAGAGAAGGGAATACCCAGCTGGGTGTGGTGGCTCATGCCTATAATCCTAGCACTTTGGGAGGCTGAGGCAGGTGGATTGCTTGAGCTCAGGAGTTCGAGACCAGCCTGAGCAAGAGTGAGACCCTCTGTCTCTACTAAAAAATAGAAAACTTAGCCAGGTGTTGTAATGGTCACTTGTAGCTCCAGCTACTCAGGAGGCTGAGGCAAGAGGATCCCTTTGAGGTTGCTATGAGCTGTGATGCCACACCACTCTACCCAAGGTGACAGAGTAAGACTGTCTCACCAAAAAAAAAAAAAAAAAGAGAGAGAGAGAGAGTGATAATAAGAGACCATTCCAAATGGGTGGATGTGCCCAGAGTGGCCATCATGTAGCAAACCAGACAAGGAAAACTGCCTTCCTAAGAAAGAGGATGAAGTATGGAAATTAAGTAGCAAACTCCCTTATCCTCCTCAGATCCTGAGAAGGTCATCCAACCTTGTTTAGATTTCTTTTGGAATGGTTTTGAGAAAACACACCATCAGCTCTTCAGATGGATTTAAGAGGTGGTTTTTAAGGCTCCGCACGGTAGCTCACGCCTGTAATCCTTGCACTCTGGGAGGCCCAGGCAGGTGGATTCACTGAGCTCAGGAATACGAGACCAGCATGAGCAAGAGCAAGACCCCATCCAGGGATTGTAGCAGGTGCCTGTAGTCCCAGCTACTTGGGAGGCTGAGGCAAGAGGATAGCTTGAGCCTAAGAATTTGAGGTTGCTATGAGCAGTGACACAGGATACTCTAGCCTGGGCAATAGAATGAGACTCTGTCTCAGGAAAGAAAAAAAAAAAGAGGAGGTTTCAGGTGGTGCCCAGGGTCAATGAGGAGACATAAGAGAATCCATGCATTCTATTTGGGGTAAATATCAGGTCTGATGTTTACACCATGTTTCTACTAACTCATATGTCAATACTCTATTTTTTTAATTTTAGAGATTATATTGACCTCCTATTTTGGTAGATGCTCTTTAGCACACATGTCTCCCAACTTATCCCTTTTTAATCCACTGGTATTCTTGCATCACCATTTGTAGTTAAGTCACTATTAAATATTTGCATCTCTGGACTAAAAAGTTATTGCATTCTGCTTTACCAAGTAGTGTGCCCTTTATTTCCTTTCTTATTCAACTTTTTCTTTTCCCCTTAGTTAGTAATTTTCTAATTTAGTTTTATTTGTTCATTTCCTTGGACCTTGGACCCTTTGCTAATTTTTTGTCTTTTTTTATTACAATGTTCCACATGGCCAGATTTGGCAAGAATCCATCCATTTCATTTATTTTCCTAAAAATTTGTCACTAGTTACCCTCTAAACCTAGTATCCTGCCGTCACCTTGAGACTTTCCTTTGTCTTTCTCATGTGTTAGATTCCCTATTTCCTGGCTAGCGTACCTCTTTTTTCCTTCTTGGTTTCAGCCAGCAGTTCTCAACCTGTGGGTCATGACCCCTTTGTAAAAATGAAAATACATAGCGACATTAGAAAGGTTGAGAACCGCTGGATCCCTATGTTAGTGATGTTTGTAAATCTGGAGCTTCCTGAGAAAAGGTATAGAAGATGTGAATTTTTTTTTTTTTTTGAGATTTTACATGTCTGAAAAGATTATTTTTTTCTATTCTTATACCTGTTTGGAAGATGGGGTTTGTTATGTATTGACTTCTAGGTCAATAGGTAAAGGCTATATATTGACTTCTAGATCTTTATCTAACTCTGTCACCCTGGGTAGAGTGCCAGGTCATCATAGCTCACAGCAACCTCAAACTCCTGGCTTGAGGGATCCTCTTGCCTCAGCCTCCTGAGTAACTGGGTCTACAGGCAGGAGCCACTATGCCTGGCTAGTTTCTTTTATTTTTAGTAGAGATTACTAGTTTTTCTATTTTTAGTAGAGAGTTGGGCTTGCTCTTGCTCAGGCTGGTCTTGTCCTGAGCAATCCACCTGCCTTGGCCTCCTAGAGTGCTAGGATTACAGGCATGAGCCACTGTGCCTAACTTTGTTTTATGTTGCTATAAAAATTAACAAATAAAACAAAGAGGATTACTGTTTCATTGTTTGCATATACAAACCTTAATAAATACGTAACTGTAGTGAAATTGTGTACACTGAACAAAATGACAAAACACACAATACAAAATAATGTATGAAAAAAAGATCTGTTATAAGGGAACATTGGTATATTCCTTTGAATCCTTCACTAACCAGCCAAAGAGACAAAGTATATGTGTGTGTGATTATAGAGAAATTGGATATAATTAATGATATTTATTTGAATATATAACATGTTTCATTCTTTGCTAAAAGCTATTCTTTTTAATAGTTTATGTTTATAAACAAATCTATTTTTATGTATAGCTATAATATATCTTTTATGTACAGGAATAAATACATATACTCACATAGATAAATATTGAGCTAGTTGGAGACTACAGTCTTAATAGTGATTTTTTTTTCTGGGTACTGGTATTTCTAATTATCAATAGTTTCCTTTTATATGTGTTTTCTAATATTTCTACAATGAAGATGAATTGCTTGTATAATTAGAAAATGGTAAGGGATGTGCTAGCTAATCCATGATAAATGAAATAGAGAGATAGAGAGAATTGATTAATAAGAAGGAGGAAATGTGTGTAGAGGGAGACAAAATCTTCGAGGTGCTTTTGGAAGCTTTAATAAACTGAGAATTGACCGGCTGAGTGTGGTGGCTCATGCCTATAATCCTAGCCCTTTGTGAGGCTGAGGCAGGTTGATGGCTTGAAGTCAGGAGTTTGATACTAGCCTGAGCAAGAGTGAGACCCCATCTCTAAAAAATAGCTAGGCGTTGTGGCAGGCGTCTGTAGTCCCAGCTACTTGGGAGGCTGAGGTAAGTGGATCACTGGAGCCTAAGAGTTTGAGGTTGCTGTGAGCTATGATGCCATGGCACTCTATCAAGGACAACAAAGTGAGACTCTGTCTCAAAATAAATAAATGAATAAATGAATAAATAAATAAATATAAACGTGTCGCAACCGCATAAATGATCACACGAGTCACAAGAGATTTCCAGGCTTGCCTGGAAATTGTCTTGTTCTCAGCAATTCCTCAGTTGAGTTATGAGATTGGCGGCTGTTATAGTAAGTTTGATTTTTTAATCCTCTACATAAATAAATAAACTACAAGAATTGAAAGAAATTTAAGAAAAATACATTATTAGGTCATATATGCAAAGGGAAGCCAAGGCAGATCAAAACAAGAGAGAAAACTCCCATCACAGGCAGAATGTGCTCCCAAGCAGAGTAAGCCCAAGGTAAAGAAGAAAGAGAAATAGACCTCAAAGGAATATAGATATTAAAATGAATGCTGACTCTGGAAGGATTGCATTACTACACTGTTGACTTTGGAAAGTGAGGAAGATTTCAATCCTCCCGAAACGACAAACGACCCTGTGGTGTATTAAAGAGAATCCTGCGGAGTTGGCATACTTGAGTTAGAAGTCAAGGCCTGCCATTTAACCGGCTTGTAACTTGATCACTTAAGGTCTCTGACCCTCATTTTCTCATCTATAAAATGGGGATAATCGGTTTAGTTTGGATGATTGTCCTACTGAGTTATCCAAAGAAAGTAGATATACATACACATACATGTGTGTGCATATGTTTGTGCATATGCATGTATATACACACATAGGAAAAGCTTTTGAAAATGATCAAGCTGGGTCCTAAAGGACTAATCTGGTAATGAATAGGTATTGAGTACTTAATACATACCAGGCACAGGGGACTTGGGGGAAACAACATGAACATGGTCTCTGCCTGCATGAAGCTTGATTCCAGTGACAAGGATTAATTTTCTAAGCAAAGATGGTATACCCTTGAGCTAGAGAATAGTGGAAGTTGGATTAAATGATATATATCAAATACCATATGAATAATTATAAAAACCTTGTCCTAAGCCGGGCACAATGGCTCATGCCTGTAATCCCAGCACTATGGGAGGTTAAGGAGGGAGAATTTCTTGAGCTCAGGAGTTCGAGACCCCAACTCATTAAAAAAACCAAAAGAACAACAACAACAACAAAATACCCCAGCCAGTCACAGTGGCAAGCACCTGTAATCCCAGTGACTTCGGGAGGCTGAGGCAGCAGGATGCCCGACAGCCTGAGTCTGAGGTTGCAGTGAGCTATGACACCACTGCACTCTGCTCAGGGCATAGTGTGGGACTCTGTCTCAACAACAGCAACAACAAAAAGCAAAGAAATAAAAATAAAAAATAAGCAAGGAAATTAAAAAAAAACCTTGTCACAAATCTATCTTAATTTTTCACTAAAATCTTTAAAACACTCATTTAGCTAGCATAGTAATTTATATGCAAAAAATGTATTCATCTAACAAACACTTGATGAATACCATCTGTAAAGGCAGTAGTCTGATAGATCCTTAAGGAAATAGCAGCATGTGTATTTTTTCTTTAAGAAACTTGTAGCACAGGAGACAGGAGAAAAGTTCAGACATGTGTAGAGCTGGGCATGGTGGCTCACACCTGTAATCCCAGCACTCTGGGAGGCTGAGGAGGCAGGTGAATTATTTGAGCTCAGGAGTTCAAGACCAGCCTGAGCAAGAGTGAGACCTCACCTCTACAAAACAGCTGGGTGTTATGGTGGGCACCTGTAGTCCCAGCTGCTTGGGAGGCTGAGGCAAGAGAATCACTTGAGCCCAAGAGTTTGAGGTGGCTGTGAGCTATGATACCATAGCACTCTACCCCAGCATGACTGAGTGAGACTCTGTCTCCAAAAAAAAAAAAATAAAATAAGAAAGTGTGTAGTAACATCCATGATGCAATATAAAATACTACAGAAGGGACTACATTGAGGACAGAAAGATTATGTTAGGCAGGATCGTAACATGGACATTTCATAGAGAGATATTGGCAAAGTTAGAATCTGTATATACTAATCCCAGGGCAGGAGGCAGTCTGGTAAAATACAAGTATGGGATACAAAAAAGAATGAAAAAAGGTCAGACAAGAAAAATAGGCTATCAACAATCAAATAATTGAATTTGATTAGATCAATAATAATCACAGCATCATTTTTTTTCTTTCTACCTAATTTTGAAGATTATTGCTTGGGGTGACGATGCAGGCATTGGAGCTGAGTAGGTGATTACAGGAAGCTGGTGAAAATCAAATTCGTAAGGACGCGTATTTGTTTCTGACAGCCTGCTTGTGACCAGCATTTCTCAAAACGAGTGGAAAATTAGTACCCACAAGCTGAGTAAGATGTTCACGGGAATGTCAGAGAGACTGTTTGTCAACCTTAATTGACAACTGATGTTTAAAAGACAATAGAGTAATTCTCACAATTTAACGGGAACATATTACTATTGAATGCGGGAAGAGGAAGAACTAATGTATGCAAAGGCCTGTAGAAATGAGGAATATGGACAAAATAATCCCCTTTTTGTTTCAGGAAAATGTAAAGCAGTGCCCCAGGGATTGTTGGCAAATACTATCATCGTTGAAAGCTACTGCTTAACACAAATTCTGGGAAGCTGGAGGCTTCTGGGTAATATGAATCACAAGGAAAGAATGCCCTGTTTTGTGGTTGAAACTTTTTAATGGAATACTGGTTGATCTTAGTAAAGAAGGCCAAGGGTCAGGGTTAGTTTGGAAGAATTTTCAGTCTGTTCCTGTAAAGGTCCTTTTGCAGCGCCCTGACTCTGCTCTGCTCTTTTTGGTCTATCCAATTAGAACATTTCATGTGAACACCTGTCTATGGGAGCCACTTCTATCTGTAGGGAAACAGCTTTTTTTCTCCCTAAGCTATAGAATTATAACTCCAAGAATTTTGCTTAAGACCTAGCTTACCAGGACTCTACTCATCGTTGTAAACCAGTGGTTCTCAACCTTCCTAATGCTGTGGCTCTTTATACAGTTCTTGTGGGTCACGACCCACAGGTTGAGAACTGCTGTTTTAAACGAATATTTATTAAGTACTGATTGGTTTTTGCCTTTGAGGATTTTGTTTTAGTGGTGAAAAGTGTACGTGTGTGTATCATGATCCAGTCAGTAAAAGGCATAAACAGTAATTAAAAAACAATGCTTATAATGTGATCAGTGATTAAGTAGCTCTCTACAGTAAATGCTATGAAAATGGGTAGTATGAACCTCTGTGCTGGGGGTGGCTTGAAAAAAGATATTATTTGAGCCTTTTTGTGATGAAAATGTTTATGTTAGAAAAAGGCATGGTGGGAGGTAGGGGGAAAAGGGAGGGTAAAAGACTTGCAAGGGTAAAGCTATGCTATAGTCAAGGAATTACGAACAGCGCTGTGGGGTTAGAGCATCAAGGAATGAAAATAGCACAGGGCATGTGGCTGGAAAGGCTTTGGGACTGACCAGGACCAGCCTCGAGTTTAGGACTGGGAGTCAGCATTGGACTGGCAAGTGTCATTGAAAGCTTCTGCCCAGATCTACTCCCCATGCAAATGTGTAGAGTGAGAGACTAAGAGACAGAGGAGAGTTAGGAGGAGAACAGAGGGAGAAAGGTTTAACTTGCCAAGGAGCACACAGAGGGCAGGGGGCTCCGCAATGCAAGGATGGAGCATGCGTAGAATTAGTGTAAACAATAAGGGGAGATAAAGGGAGGGAAGGAAGTCCATAGGGTAATAGAGATGGTGCCATTTACCCAGGAGGAAGAGAACATTTGTATTTGCCCTGTGGTTTTCTCTGTAGGCTGATTTTTATTTTGGGCTGCAGTTCTACAAGCTGATGGAATTTTAAATGAAGAATGTTAAAGGTGGCTAAATGTTTGCAGCCTCATTGCTGACTGGGAGAGAGTAGATGGCTCACGTCTTAGCGCACTTGCTTCCCAGAGGAGACTTGGGTCCGGCAAGCACAGAGTAACAAGGCAGAGTGACAGTTGCTGAGATCCCTGCAAGGTGCTTTTGAAAAGCCGTAGGAAGAGTTGGCGTCCATCTTCAGCCTGGGCTGGAAGCTGAAGTTAAGGTGTTGGTAAAGGCTTCCTACAGGAAGGGACCCTTGAACTGAAGCTTGAGAGATGAGTGGGAATTTTGTAGGTAGAAAAGCAAGAAGAAAACAACCTGCAAACATGTAACAAATGAGGGAACGAGGTTTATTTGGGCAATGGCAAATGGTCTAGTTTCTTTAATCCTAGTGTGAGAGGGAGAGAATGACATGAAATGAGGCTGGGAAGGTAATCAGGGGCAGAACAGTAAAGGTCTTGAGGCAATGATGAGAAATTACAATTTTAACCCTACTGTTGATGAGGAGCCATTGGAGAATTTGAGGAGAATCTTTTTTTTTTTTTCTTTTCAGACAGAGTCTCACTCTTTTGCCCTGGGTAGAGTATTCTGGTGTCATTTAGTTCACAGCAACCTCAAACTCTTGGGTTCAAGTGATACTCCTGGCTCAGCATCCCAAGTAGCTGGGACTACAGGCATCTGACAGGGTCTCAGTCTTGCTCAGGCTGGTTTTGAACTCCCGAGCTCTCAAGGGATTCACCCCCCTCAGTCTCCTGGAGTGCTAGGATTACAGGTGTGAGCCATCACTCCCAGCCTTAAGGAGAATCTTTATAGCTGCCAATCACTTGCTCACTCACTCACCAAATGTGATTGAAGTTCAATGTTGGGCTGCTCTGCTGGCAATGTGAACAATGAATGAACACAAGATATTTGGCAGAGAACACCAGCTGTTTTCTAAAATGTACTCCTGCCCGGATAGACAGCTGGATCACAGTTCTCAGCCTCTCTTGTAGTTAGGTGTGGCGGTATGACCGTAGGCTGCTCTATGACATGTCTGCAAAAGGAAAATGTAACATTTCGTCCAGGCCCATGAAAACCTCTTATACTGGTTGGGTTTTATGCTTTTCCCATACTAGTTGACTGGGTTGCGACTTTGGAAACCAAGTCGTGGAGACACTAGTGCTACCATCCGTGTAGGTTTCCCTACTGTCTTGAAACACACCCTGGACTGTTATGTGAGCCACAAGTAAATGTTTATGATGTTGAGTCATTCTGTGTTTAGATCTATTGCCATAGCTTAGCCTACCCTAATCATACAAGTGAGATAAAAGGTTGGGTGAGAATATGAATGTCTCAGCTGGGGGACAGTGGAAGTGGGGACGGAGACGATAGAGAGATGATAAATAGCTATTTAAGGCTGGGTGGTGGCTCATACCTGTAAACCTAGCACTCTGAGAGGTCAAGACAGGAGGATCACTTGAGGTCAGGAGTTCAAGATCAGCTGAACAAGAGCGAGACCTCATCTCTACAAAAATACTCAGCCAGGCATTGCAGTAGGCACTTATCATCCCAGCTACTCAGGCAGCTGAGGCAGGAGGATTCCTTGGTTCAGGAATCTGAGGTTGCAGTGAACTGCAAGTCTGGGCTGCATTCTAGCCCAGGAGACAGAGTAAGGCCTTGTCTGAAAAAAAAAAAAAAAAGGCAGCTATTTAGGACATAGAACTAATAGAACTGAAATGTTAAAATGTAGTCACCTGTACTGTACTGAGTGAGAGTGAAGGCAAGTCCAGCATGACTCCCAGGTTTCTGACTTGGTCAGATAATGGTGACATCTATGAAGACAGGTTATACCATAGGAAGAGCAGGTGTGGGAGAAAAGATGTTTGATTTTAAAAATGCTGAGCTTGCCATGTTAGGCCTGGCTTAGCACTTAAGTCTGGGATTGAAATAATATTTGGGAGACAATAAGATTATGAAGATACAAAATCATTCACTTAAGTATACACATGAGTGGAGAAAAGAGGTTAGATTATGGACTTCTTCTTCTTTTTTTTTTTTTTTTTTTTTGAGACAGAGTCTTGCTTTGTTGCCCTGGATAGAATGCCCTGGTGTCACAGCTCATAGCAACCTTAAACTCTTGGCCTTAAATGATCCTCTTGCCTCAGACTCCCAAGTAGCTGGGACCGCAGGTGCCCACCAAAATGCCCAGCTATTTTTAGAGACAAGGTCTTGCTCTTGTTCAGGCTGATTTTGAACTTGTGAGCTCAGACAATCCACTGCCTCAGCTTCCCAGCGTGCTAGGATCACAAGGGAGCCACTGCGCCCGGCCCTAGTTAATGGACTTCTAGGAAACTCAAATATTTGTTTTTGAATATTGGCCTTAAAATATGTTTCTTATGAAATTTCAAACATGTATAAAGTTGAGAGAATGGTGTAATGAACTCCATGTGCATCCATCATCATGCTTCAACTACTTTATTTAATTAATTTATTTTTGAGACAGAGCCTCATTCTGTTGCCCCAAGCTAGAGCAGAGTGATGTCAGCCTAGCTCACAGCAACCTCACGCTTTGGTGTTTAAAGGGTCCTCAGCCTCCAAGTAGCTGAGACTACAGGTACCCACCACAATGTCCAGCTAGTTTGTTTATCTTTGGTAGAGATAGGTCTCACTCTTGTTCAGGCTGGTCTTGAACTGCTGAGCTCAAGAAATCCACCTGCCTCAGTCTCCCAGAGTGCTAGGATTGTAGGTGTGAGCCACCACAACTGGCTTAACAATGTTATTTTTTACTAGCTACATATTGCTCAGAGAAAATTACCAAAATCTTAGTGACTTACCACAATAAATATTTATTATTGCACACAGTTTTAGTGGGTAATAAATCCAGGAGAGGCTTAGCTACGTGGATCTGGCTCCAATAGGGACTGCATTCATCCGAAGGCTCATCTGGAGCTTGAAGATCTTCTTCCAAGGTGGTTCAATTGCATACCTGGCAAGCCAGCACTGGCTGTTGGCAGGAAGTCTCCATGTGGCTTTCAACATATGGATCTCTCCATAGAGTTGCTTGAGTGTCCTCATGACATGTCAACTACCTTCTCCTAAAGTGAGTAAGAGATAACAAGGTAGAAGCTATGTCAGAACCTTTATTTTCATAACAATTTGTGGTTCAACAGGTCAGGTGTATATTTTGTATACACTTATATAAACCCCATTCGATGTGAGAAAAGATTACCCAAGTGCATGAATACCAAGAGATGGGGTGTGTTTGCACCCCATCTCTTGGTATTTTCAAAATAGGCTCTCACACAATTGCCTGGGCTAGTATGCAGTGGCATCATAATAGCTCACTGCAACCTCAGTACCTGGGCTCATGCAATCTTGCCTCAGACTCTTGAATAGGTGGGACTACAGGCACATACCACCACACCTAACTAATTTTTCTACTTTTTGTAGGGATGAGGTCTTATTATGTTGCCCAGGCTGGTCTTGAACTCCTGGCCTCAAGTGAACCTCCTGCCTCAGTCTCCTAAAGTGTTAGGATTTACAGGTATGAGCCACAGACCTGGTCCTTCTGGGCCATCTTTTTGGTGGCTATTTCACCTAGGCAATCTTTTTTTTTTTTTTTTTTTTTTGAGACAGAGTCTCACTTTGTCACCCTCAGTAGAGTGCCATGGCCTCATAGGTCACAGCAACCTCAGACTCTGGGGCTCAAGTGATTCTCTTGCCTCAGCCTCCCAAGTAGCTGGGAAGATAGGCAGCTGCCACAATGCCCAGCTATTTTTAGAGATGAGGTCTCACTCTGGCTCAGGCTGGCCTTGAACCTGTGAGCTCAGGAAAGCCACCCACCTCGGCCTCCCAGAGGGCTAGTATTACAGGTGTGATCCACCCTGCCCTACCTCATCTAGGCAATCTTGTTTCATCTATACTTCTATCTCAGTCCCCTCAACATTGCATCATTTTATTAATAACTATTTTAATAGTTATCTCTAAAAAAAACCTCATACCATTTTTGTACCTAAAAAGTTAATATTCTCTTATTGGAATCCAATATTCAGTCACTATTTAAATTCTCTTGACTATTTTGTATACACTTACATAAATATACATACACATAAATCTTTTAATTTTACATAAATCTTTAATTTTATTTATTTGAGTGACCCTACTAAAGTCTATATATTAAAATTAATTGGTATAATTATTAGGTCTCAATCTGTGGGGCCATCCTTCATTTTTTTTTTAAAGATTGCATTTGTCTGCTGAAGAAACAAGGTTATTTGTCTTGTCCTACAGTCTGTAATTTGATGGTTGCAGTGTTTCCATATTTCTTTCCTCCCTTTATTTTTTATAGAGACATCAATATCTAAGGGGTGAGCAAAGAAAGAGGGGTTAATAAATAGACAACTTTGCCGAATGGCCTAGTGTGGAGATTCATATTTGGCCTAAAATTCATGCATTATTCACAGAATGAAATCTTGACCTGTAAGAATAAATTTGAATTCCTATTTTGATATGTAATTATTGTTACTATTTTATTGCTTAAAAATTGAGTATTAAATTCAAAAAACTTGATATTTATAACATAGAAACAATCCGTTCTGAGAACTATCTGTTCCTAGATGTCTTCTGTGGTCAAGGATCTGACTGCTCATAATACTGAATTTTCTTTAGTGGAGAAGCAAGGTGTTTTGGGATACCCTACTATTCTCTAATATTTTCTTCTTTGTATGCTTCAAATTGTTTCCTATGTTTGCATTAGATTTAACTTGTTGTGTCTGGATTTTGAAGCATTTTCTAATTTCAAAATTTTGAGGTGGCAACATTGGCATTTTCCTCTTAATTTAATCTTACAAGACACAAAAGTATCTTAAAAAGGACTATTTCTTCAGATACTCATGGCTTAATGCAATTAAACAGTGGAAAATTAAATATCATTCTCTCTCTCTCTCTTTTTTTTTTCTCGAGACAGAGTCTTACTTTGATCACCGTCCGTAGAGTGCAATGGCTTCATAGCTCACAGCAACCTCAAACTCTTGGGCTTAAGTGATCCTCTTGCCTCAGCCTCCCAAGTAGTTGGGACAACTACTTGTCCCAGGTGGCAGCCACAAGGCCCAGCTAATTTTAGAGAGGAGGTCTTGCTCTGGTTTAGGCTGGTCTTGAACTCAGGTCTTGAGCTCAGGCAATCCACCACCTCGGCCTCCCAGAGTGCTAGGATTACAGGAGTGAGCCACCAGGGGTGGCCTTTAAAAATATCATTCTCAAAAGTAATTTTATTTATTTTTATGAATGCTAGTATGCCAAGAAATCCCACGAAAGAAATTTATGCTATGCATATGCTAGTATGCCAAGAAATCCCACGAAAGAAATTTATAACTTATCTTTACTATTTTGACTTGTATTATTTTTATTTAAAATTTTAGAAATATTTTACTTTGGTTCAGCACCTGTGGCTCAAGTGACTAAGGTGCCAGCCACATACACCTAAGGTGGTAGGTTCAAATCCAGCCGGGGCCCGCCAAACAACAATGATGGCTGCAACCAAAAAAAATAGCCAGGTGGGCTTGGCACCTATAGCTCAACCGGCTAAGGTGCCAGCCACATACACCTAAGGTGGCAGGTTCGAATCCCCAGCCCGGACCCGCCAAACAACAATGACGGCTGCAACCAAAAAATAGCCAGGCGTTGTGGCGGGCGCCTGTGGTCCCAGCTACTTGGGAGGTGGAGGCAAGAGACTCGCTTGAGCCCAGGAGTTGGAGGTTGCTGTGAGCTGTGATGCCATGGCACTCTACCCAGGGGGATAGCTTGAGGCTCTGTCTCAAAAAAAAAAAAAAAAAATAGCCAGGCGTTGTGGTGGGTGCCTGTGGTCTTAGCTACTTGGGAGGCAGAGGCAGGAGACTTGCTTGAGCCCAGGAGTTGGAGGTTGCTGTGAGCTTTGATGCTACAGCACTCTACCCGGGGGACAGCTTAAGGCTCTGTCTCAATAAAAAAAAAAAAGAAAGAAATATTTTACTTAAAAGATGTGATCTTTTTACTAAAGATACCTAGTAATATACCATTTACATTTAAAAGCCATTACAAATCAGGAAGGAAATATATTTCCTTTAAGAATTTGAAAGCCTTTGTTTTTGTCATGAAACAGACAGCTTTCTCAATGGTTATTATGATTTTACTTTGGTAGTGACATGTAGTTTTCAGCTATACAGAGTTGATGCATCTACAGCACTCAAGATTTTCATTCTAAGTTACATCTAGAATGTTTACATTTGAAAGTGAATCTTTTTCACTGATAATAATAATGGAAAATAATAAGTAATAATCCGTTAGGGTTCAATAAAAAAAGATACCGTGTTATTCATAATGCAACAAATTTTGAATAAATCTAATAAGAAATATTAAACAATGATTATGAGTAACATAAAAGAAAACCTGAATAAGTGGAGATATATCATTGTTTTAAATGGTAACATATGATACTTTTTAAAAAGTGAATCAAAATCTCAACAGAAAAATTTCTAGAACTTGACACACTACTTTTAAATTCCTATAAAGAGAAAAGAATGAGAGGCTCTGTGCCTGTACTCAGCGGCTAGGGCACCAGCCACGTACACCAGAGCTGGCGAGTTTGAACCCAGCCTGGGCCTGCCAAACAACAATGACAATTAAAACAAAAAAATAGCTGGGCATCGTGGGGAGCACCTGTAGTCCCAGCTGCTTGGGAGGCTGAGGCAAGAGAATTGCTTAAGTCCAAGAGTTTAAGGTTGCTGTGAGCTGGGATGCCACAGCACTCTATGGAGGGCGACATAGTGAGACTCTGTCTCAAAATAAATAAAAAAATAATGGCAATGAATACAAAAATGCTAACATAAAATACGTAATATTAACTAGTGGATTAAAGAGCCCACTGAAATAAAACACTCAAAAATGCTACATATAGATGTAAACTTAAAATGTTAAAAAGGTTAGTAAAGTTAATAAAGACAGGATAGTTATGATATTGTAAAAATAAATGGATATTCATTGGGTCACTACCTCATGCCATGCTAAAATTAAATTCCAGGTTAAAGAACAAAATATTAAAAAATGAAATTTAGGTTTATAAAAACAGAAACTATCTTTTTGAAAGATCTCATGAATGTTTAGTGTGGGACAGAAAACCCAGAAGTCCAAAGCAAAAATGATGGCTAAGATTATATAGAAATTTTAAACATCTATCTACTGAGAGATACCATACAAATGTTACAATACAATCAATAGACTGAGGAAAGACACAACTAACGATAGATAGCTACTCATAATTCAGAAAAACCAATTACAAGCGAATAAGGAAATGCCAGACAACCCAATTGAAAACAAGCATAATTAGAACATACAAGTCATGTAAGAAATACAGATGGATGGTAAACATGAGATTTTGCTCAGCCTCAAGAGAGTCGGGGAAATGCAAGTTAAAACAATAAAAAAATGTTGCCCTAAAATGAAAAGAATGAAAAAGATTAATAACATCCAATAACAGCAAAGCTATCAGGAAACTTCATTACTATAAGTAAAATATAAAATCCATGGCAAAACCCTTCCACAGAAGAATATGAAAGCATGCTACTAGCATTTCCAGAGTTTGTGAAAATACAAAGAGCCCTGCCTAGCAGTATTAAATGTGTTTTCTTTAATTGTAGTACACGTACACTATCTGATAGACGCAAGTCGGCTGCTTCTCTGTACCATCCTCACTGCAGGGCCAGGGATTTGAATGTTCAGCTTCTATTGCCAAAAGCCCAGGAGTCTAAGAGGCACAGAAAGTAACATCAGAAAAAACTCACCCCTGGTTTCCTTGCCCACTCAGGGGCAGTTTGACTATTTGAAGGGTCAACAGAGAGGGCCTGTGCCAGCCAGCATGGCCTCAGTGTGAACAGCACAGTGACCAAATGGATGGCAAAAAATTGGAAAGTGCCGTGAAGATCTACACTGTACATTCTAATTTCTGACAAAGGATGCAATTCAACTCAACAAGCATTTACGTAGACACTATACGGGGTTAGGTGCTGGGGCTATGTGGATGAGCAAGACACAGTTTATGACCTCAAGAATTTATGTCTTTGTATTTGCTTTCTACTGCAGACACTTAGTGGTCATTGTGACTCCCTGGATCTCAAAGTAAGGCCATGGCATCAGCAGAATCAGCATCTCCTGGAAATATGTTAGATGCACTGGTTCTCAGACCCAGCTCCAAATCTACAGAATCAGAACCTCTGGGGTCAGGGGAGTCCTCCAAGTGACTCGGATGTACCATTAAATTTGAGAAGAACTACTCCTAACTACTACTACATATTAAGCATTTAAGCAATGTCTAGATTGTTTTCCTTGTAAAAATTTTGCTTAAGATCACTTGTAAATCCGAAAGAAACCACTGTGTAATGTGTATATGCTCTTTGATTACAAAACAGTGGTACACATTTTGTGCATATGACTTCTGAGACCGCCCCATTAGCAGAGAGCTACCCTCTGTGTGGAATGTTCCCGTAGCAGAAACTTACTTACAGCTAGATCAATGCATAGTTACTTCTTGAGCTCCTATTATTTATCAGACACTCTAGATAACGTTGTAATGAACAACTTCATATATTAATAGGTAGCTTTTCTGGTCCAGAATTAATTCCATAGGAAAAATTTCCAGGCCTGGGATAACTATGTGGAGAAAAAAAGAATAGGAACATCTTTATAACTCTTGGTGCGTGTTGCCATACTGGTTTCCAAATGAGTTTGTCCTCAAATGGTATCAGCTGTCCTGTGAGTGTAACAGTTTCATCACCAACTTCCCCACACTGGCATCATCATTCAATTTTGATGTGTATAAAATGTTGCCTCCAGGCTGCCCTATTCTACTTTCTTTGTTTTCTAATGAGGTTGCAGATTTTTCCCATGTGTTTCTTTAACATTCTCATTGCCACTGTGTGACTCATCTGTGGATGACTCCTTGGCTATCAGAGATATCACTTGAAAATACACCCACTCAAGAAGTCCCTACTAGACTCTGGGAACAGAATTGTGTTCTGGGTGTAGGAGAGTGTGGAATTAAGCTTCCAAAAGATAAGGAATCGTTCCCTTGTCTGAGTTGGTGGGCAGAGCTTCTGTAGCAGGAGCTGTTTGAGTCCACCCGGGGCTGCTGCTAGCTCCTGTGCAGTCTTTATGAATTTAGAAGTCTTCTCCTGGGGCTGCAATCAGTCCCATGCCCATGCTCCAGGCGAGAGGCTTGGTGAACAGAGGGTTTTTGGTCCCCGTTTGTACCCTAGCCCAGATGCCCTTGAACAGTGAACAATCTGCTTGACCTTATCCTACCACTCAGAGGCTGTGACTCCGAGTTCCAATGCAGAACTTCTGATTTTCTGGAAATAAAGTGAGCAGCAGGCCCACTGCCATTTCCTCATTTCTACAGCCCGAGCTTCCTGCTGGTGGCTTCAGGTTTGAGGGACTTACCACGTCTGAATGTCCTTTTGGCGGTTTGGAGGGAAGCTCTGTGCTAAGGCAGTTTGGTTTCTAACAAAGACCCAGCAGTTGGAGGTCATCTCCTGCCATGGCTCTTGAAAATAAGTGCAATGGGTGTATGTTGCTGTTTCCTGTTAGTGTAATGGGGAGTTTGTTGATCAGGTCATGTCAGTAGAGTCTAAGGAAATGCCCTGCGTCACTAGCACCTAACCTCACCCCTGATCACTGACCTCTTCCTAATTCTTTTTAGTCTTCTAGATGTTGACGCTCTTTTGCACCATCAGCATTATATGCTCAAGCCTTTATCCTTTCAGCCTTCCTTCTAGCTATGCCCTTTCTCCTTCTTACAGCTCAACTTCTACATGATCCTATACAGTAATCTCTATGCTTATGGTCTGAAAGTTTGTGTCCTTCATCCCAAATTCATGTTGGAATACAAACCCCTGCTGTGACAGTATTAAGAGGTGAAGCCTTTTGGAAGGTGATTAAATCATGAAGGCTGAGTGCCTTTATCAAAGAGGTTGAGAGGCATTGCCTCACCCTTTCTGTCATGCAAGGATATGTAAAAGGAGCCATCTGTAAGGAATGGGCTCTCATCAGACACTGAATCTGTGGTACCTGGATCTTGCACGTCTCAGCCTCCAGAATGATGAGAAAAAAGTTTTTCACTTATGAATCACTCATTCTAAAGTGTTTTGTTATAGCAGCAGGAACAGACCAAGACACTCCCCTTCTGTACCTCCCATTCACTACTCAGCCCTTGGTAATTTGGCCTCCAGCACAATTCCTCTAGAACAGTCCTCACCATGCCTACCGACTTCACTTCTTAACTGTCAAGCCCAATGGACATTTTTCGGTCCCTATTTGAGTACTAGCCGTATTTATTCTCACAGCATTTTCAGAAATGTCTTAGTTTATGTAGACAATCATATTATCCACAATTAATGATCACATGTCTTTCTTTTCTCCTATGTATACGTATATTTCATTAAAAATATTTTCCTATCTTGTTTAATTTGTTAGTACAGCTAATAAAATATTTCATGATTGCAGGGATGGCAGGTTTTCTGGTATTTTTTATTTTAATGAGATGCTTTAATGTTTTATCATTAATATGGTCCTTTCTATGGGTTTCTGCTATCTTCCCTTATAACATTTGTTAGGGCAGCACCTGTGGCTCAAAGGAGTAGGGCACCGGCCCCATATGCCGGAGGTGGCGGGTTCAAACCCACCCCCAGCCAAAAACTGCAAAAAAAAAAAAATAATAATAAATAACATTTGTTAAGTTAAAGAAATTTCCTTTTATTCCTTTTTCGAAGTTTTTTTAAATTTTCAGATCAGAATGTGTATTGAAATTTACCAAATGCTTTTCCAGCGCTATTAAAATTTGTATATCTTTTACTTTGATCTTTTATTATTTTATTATACATAGAATAAATTCTACTTCATCGTAACATCTTATTCTCTTAATATTCTGCGGGATTCAATTTCCCAATGCTCTGTTTGTATCAGTTCATAAGGGAAGTTTGCTTAGGAAGCATTAATCACATACTGACCCACCGAGCCCCCTCCTGTCCTCTGTGCTCGTTCAATCCCAGTTGAGGTTCTGTGGGCTTTCCTAGTCTTTATGGAATTTTTATCTGGTGTGTTTTGATTCTCAAACAATTACTCATGATTTCTAGTCACTGAGGAGACGTTCTCCTATTTTCCTGTGCTTCTTGGGCTTATTGCTGTAATATTAAAAAAATTTTGGTGGGTATCATCTTGATCCCAATCCAATATAGTTGCTGCTATATTTAGGAAAAATGGTATGTATGCCTGTTTTATAACTTTCTGCCCTATTAAATTCTCTTTTTGAACTAGTAGGCTTTTTTAATTAATTGCTTTGAGTTTCTTAGTCAATGATATTATACACAAACAATTTTATCTCTTTTCCAAAAGCTACCTATTTATTTTCCTTTCCTTGTTCTATTTCATTAGCTAGAAATTTCAAACCCTTTTAAATGCTCATGGAGAGAGAGGGCATCCTAACCTTATTGCTGATGCTAACAGGCCTCAACTTTTTACCATGTATATAATCTTCATTGTTGATTTTATATAGACATTCTTTATCTTATTTGGGATATATCTTTGTTCCCTTTATTTCTAAATTATTAAGCAATTTTTTAAAATTAGGTATGAGTATTAAGTTTTTATCAACATTGATAAAAACAAGGATCACTCTGTTGCCCTGGGTAGAGTGCCCTGGTGTTACTGTAGCTCACAGCAACCTCAAACTCTTGGGCTCAAGCCATCCTCTTGCCTCAGCCTCCCCAGTAGCTGGGACTACAGGTGCCTGACATGATGCCCAGGTAGTTTTTCTATTTTTAGTAGAGATGGGGGTGGTGGAGATGTCACACTTGCTCAGGCTGATCTTGAACTCCTGAGCTCAAGTGATCCACCCGCCTCAGCCTCCCAGAATGCTGGGATTATAGATGTGAACCAAGGCACCCAGCCAACAAATTCCTTTTTGTCCTTTATTTGGGAGGTCATTTTCTCTCCTGTTCACTTATTGAAATAAACACATACCCTAACTGAGGGAGGTCACCATCTATCCTTTTCTCCTAGTTTTTCTTCAGTTGTCCTATTGCCACTGCATAGCAAGATGAACAGCAAACCCTGGCAAGAGATAGGGTGTCTTCTGCCAGGGAAGATGGCAAGGTGAATAGACTGAAGTACGTTTTTCTAGGTTTTTTTTTCTTTTTTCAGTAATGGTAAAGCATTTTCATCATTCTTCAAAACCTAAGCCATCCCAGAGAGAACAAAGGCGTGTTGCAAGTCAGCTGCCTGGCCAGGGTGCTAGGTACACACTGTAGCCATTGCACAAAATGAAGCCAACTGGGAAACAGGATAGAAACCACAGCCCTGGCCCTTCATCAACTGCATAACCAGGCACAGACATCACAGACAGCAACATGCAAAGGGGGACATGGGGGTAGAGTGAACTGAGATTCCCTCCATGGAGCTTCCATGCTCCCTCCCAT
The DNA here is from genome assembly GCF_000181295.1 of Otolemur garnettii. Lineage (NCBI taxonomy): Eukaryota > Metazoa > Chordata > Mammalia > Primates > Galagidae > Otolemur > Otolemur garnettii. Next base: position 33,511,727 of record NW_003852403.1, read on the forward strand.
ATTGTTTGTTTGCTCTTTGAACGGGGGATTTATTCTGAAATACTCTATATTTGGCAATTTTTCTTGATGCTTAAACTCTAGAATTAAGTCTCAGGATTTCAGATCTCCATGCTTTTCTTGTGGATACTGTTTGTTGACTGTGCCCAATTAACTCTTAGGCTCAGAATTATTTCCACAAGGAACATTCTGAACCTTTCTAACGGAATACAAGGATAATAAATTATGTATGTGGGATCTTTCTCTTTCTCTTTCAGGTATTTAGCAGAGTCATGGTAGGTGAACCATCTTTCCATGAAAGTATGATTGTAAAGGCCTTTCTTAGTATTTAATTACAGGATAAGACAATAGCCTACAAGCTGTGTCCTAGTGATGAGCTTTGTAGGCTAGGTGCTCAGATTTTGAAAGAGTATTTGAAGTGTTCTTGCTGCCCAAAAATATTCTCCATGAGGGGAGATCTAGGAAACTCTAATATGACCTCAAGGTTGTCACACTCAAGACATCCAGCACCTTTGCCATTTGGACCAATGAAGAGTCTCATAGTCCACCCCAAAGCTCTCTTCTAAAAGGCAGTGCTGTGTGCAGTGAGTGGTCACAGTTGTTATGTTACGTGCATTTGTCCCCATTACTACTGCTCCATCACATGGACATGTAACAGACTAACTTAAGGATGATCCAGTGATGGGCAAGTTAGGGACCTTGCTCAAAATGTTTTGGATAAATGATATTCCTCTTCCAGCAAGGAAGAATTGGGGCACCGTGAGACCAAACCAGTGAGAGATCATAGTAAAGTTGGGGTAAGAGAAGTCTTAGGAGGCCAAGTACAAGTTAAAGTTATGAGGGAAGAAAGACTGTGAAAAAACAGAGGAGAATGGATGGTAAGAAAGAGCAGGAAAGAACAGATGTGCTGAGAAAAGCAGATGAGTCCTAAGAAATAAAGTGATGTTGGATCCTGATGGTTCCCCAGCACATAAGGCACCGGGATGTGATACAGTTTCCTGTCTCTGGGCTTCTGTGAGATCCCCACGAATTCTCATAATACCCATCCTTTCTATGTGTCAACTTGAGTGTTCTTGCGATCAAAAAGGCCTGGCCTGAAATACTGGCAGTGTGAAAAATCCACATTTAGGCAGGCAGTGGAACTTTTAAAACTCTATTGCCAACCAGTTATTCTTAATTTGCCTTTCTCCTTATAGGAAACCTCATGGAATTAGAATGTAAATTTCTTGGTGCAGGATGGGAGTGCCCAGAGATTGAGGCCTGAAGGTTTACTGGCAGGGCTGAGGGCTCTTCACACTTGTACTCTAGAGGCTTGGCCATCTTCCACCACCTCAAGAAAGTTTCACCTAATGCTTTCAAATTGTGAGTGATTCTTTACAAATCATGCCAGATAAACAGTCTCTGACCTGTCCACTTACACCTCCAGAACTGTTTATGGGGATGAAGTCACTCAGTTCTCCTTTCAATTATTTGGTCAACAAAAGATCAAAGAAACAAAAGGTGACATTAATTATAGGGAGTGAGCATATTAGGAAAATATTTCTGGAATCAGCAGAGATAGAGAAAGCCAGAATGGGATAGAAGTCTGCTCTAGGAATTTTCTGAGCACTAGGATTCTTTTTTTCTTGAGACAGAGTCTTACTTTGTCCCCCTTAGCAGAGTGCTGTGATATCACAGCTCACAGCAACTTCAAACTCTTGGGCTCAAGCAATTCTCTTGCCTCAGCGTCCCTGAGTAGCTGGACTACTGGCCCTTGCTACAATGCCTGGCTATTTTTAGAGATGAGGTCTTGCTCTGGCTCAGTCTGGTCTTGAACTTGTGAGCTCAGGCGATCCACCCACCTCAGCCTCCCAGAGTGCTAGGATTACAGGCATAAGCCACTGCTCCCAGCATTTAACACTAGGATTCTTATGAACTTGTTGTCATCCTTCAAGGTCCAATTTGTGAAGTAGCTTTCCTTGAATTTCAAATAGAAGGGTAGGTGGGATTTGGGCATGCAGCCTTGAGAAGAGTGGCATTCCTTATTGAAAAAAACAACATCACCAGAGAGACATGTGCACTATACGCATGGAAAACTAAGGATAATTCAATCTGGCTGGGGTGCCAGGTACACATAAACAGGGGATGATGGGTGTTGAGTCAAAAATGTAAATTGAGACTAAACTCTGCAATGGGTCTGGGCAGGCAAAGTGAACATCAGAGATTCATAAGCAGGGGAGTGATTCATCTGCTGCCCTTCAGAATAATAACTAGGGGCCAGCATGGTGGCTCACACCTGTAATCCTAGCACTCTGGGAGGCCTAGGTGGGTGGATTGCTCCAGCTTGGCAGTTCGAGATCGGCCTGAGCAAGAGCAAGACCCCATCTCTAAAAATAGCTGGACATTATGGTGGGCACCTATGGTTCTAGCTACGGGAAGGCTGAGGCAAGAGGATCACTTTGAGCCCAAGAGTTTGAGGTTGTTGTGAGCTATGTCACCAAGGCACTCTATCTAGGGTGACAAAATGAGACTTGGTCTCAAAAAAAAGAAAGAATATTAACAAGGAAGCACCATATTGTGAGGATCAGAGAAAGAAGGGTGGGGAAGTCAGGAGAGCTGGTGGGAGATAAGAAGACAATAGTATAGTTTTTTAACAAAAGGAGAACAAGGCGAGAAAGAGTCTGTGTTACCCTTGGAAGTTTCCTGCTTACATTCTGGGAAGGATGATGAGGGGCCTTTTAGGAAAGTTGGGAATGCCAGAGAAGGAGGGGAAAGGAGAGAAGAGGAGGAAGACATGGGGGAAGGGAGGCCATTTCTGAATCAATTTAAGAAGCTTCAAAGACTCAATTGATTGTGTGAACATCAGATTTAAACATACCCTGTCTCTGTTAGGGACAGACTCAGACTGCTATGTTATGTCATGGCTTAATTAGGCTGAACGTTTCATGTCTGCACTGGCGGAAGTGTGTTGGTCTATGTCTGTAACATGTATGTCATTAAATTCTCCAATGTGTTTGCAACTTGTACAAAAATCTCATCTCCCCCAAACAAACAAACAAACAACCCAGTCTCCCACCTGTCCTCCAGGAGATTAAGCTATCCTATGTCCTATAGCCTCGGATTTTTATTTCATTGTTGATAATTTTCTGATCACTTGAAAGTTTCTTGCATATTACCATGTTATGACTTCAAATTAGAAGAAACTAAGACTTTCTGTCTTAACATATTGCATCTCTGATAAGACATCTTTCCACAAAGACATTTGAAAGGTAACACTGATGAGACAGTAATTTTGAGTGGATTTAGAGTTTTAATTACTGTTTTATTGAATTTCAAGTGGGTTCTGTGGGGAAAAAAAAAAGCCATCAACAAAGGAAATAATTGTTCCAAGGAATTACATCTGCACTGTATTCTCTGTCAAAAATTTCTCATTAAAAATGTGTTTCTTTAGAAGTAACTCAAAGCAGCTGATGAAATACAAGAGCATGGAAAGTTTCAAATCCCAGTGCAAATTTGGATTCATCAAGGATCATTTGCCAGAGACTTGACTCAATGGCAAAAGAGCCTCTCACCATTTCTCACATCCATTAACTGGATTTCCTACTTACATTCAGATGGTGGCAGTTTTATTTCTGTTGGGGACGTTTTTCGCTTGAATGCTCTTTTCAGGATGCTTTTGATGCCTCAGGAGTATGATTACTGTTTGACTTTTCCCAATAGTAGTGACACTCTGACTCCTGTCTCTTTCCTTTAAAAGAGTGGATAAAGGAAGAAAGAAGCTCCACGCAGCTCTCCTAACCAGGTGAAAGTCCCGAAAACCATCCCGCAATGTCTGAATCGCTGTGTGCGAAATGATATTATAGTTATTGAGATTGTTCCCAAACATTTTCTCTAGTTTTTTGGAAACTACAAAGATCAGGTTTGTGTGAGAGGTCACTGGGGTGAATCTTAGAAAAGAATAAGGCCATAGAGGGGAAAAATGGAATAACCGTATGACCCAGCAATCCCGCTTTTGGGCTTATACCCAAAGGAAATGCACTTGCCCTCTCGTAAAGGGATCCTCACGCTCATGTTCACTGCGGCATGATTCACAAGAGGAAGACATGGAAACAACCTAAGTGTCCGCTAATGAGTGAAGGAATAAAGAAAGTGTGGTATATACAATGGAGATTAGTCAACCTTAAGAGGAGTGACTTCCTACATTGCCCACAACCTGGATGAGCCTGGAGGACATTATGCTAAGTGCAATAGGCTAGGCATAAAAAGACGAACGGTGCATTATTCCATATGTGGAACAAGAAAACATTCAAATCTACAGAGATAAGAAGGAAACAGTGGTTACTAAGGCAGGGAGGAAATGGGAAGGAACAGATCAGAAGATGCAAAGTAGCAGATGTGTGGGAGAAACAAGTGTAGAGATCTAACATGACAGGCAAGGACTGGGACAGCCCCAGTGGCTCAAAGGAGTAGGGTGCTGGCCCCATGTACCGGAGGTTGTGGGTTCAAACCCAGCCCTGGACAAAAACTGCAAAGAAAAGGCAAGGACTTCAGGTGGTGAAATTGTACTGTATACGCAGGATTCATGTGTAATGAGCAGATTTTAGCTACTCTCACCACAAGAACCAAAAAAATATGAATAACCGTGTGAAATAATGGATCTGTTGAGATGCTTTACTGTGATTATATTGACCTTCTAAATGTCTCCCATACAAACATATACCTTGAATACACATAGAAACATACTTCCCAAAGCTGGCACTGCTGATGAAAGCGAAAGCAATAGGTGGAAGAATAAAGACAAGGTCACATCTCAGATTGGGGCGATAGTTTCCAAAAGGAAGGTGACTACCTCATCCACAAATTTGCTGAGCACCTATCATGACGTGAGGACAGATTGTTAAAGGCTATGGGAATCCCTGTTTTGAGGGTGTATAATTATAATGTCTATTCAGGGAACAAGGCACATATATACCAAAATGATTTATTCTAGCAAAACAAATTTGTTTTGACACAGGGTTTCTCTCTATTGCCTGGACAGTAGTGCCATCGGAGCTCAGGACTTCCTCATACTCCTGGGCTCCAGTGGTCCTCCTGCCTTAGCCTCCTGAGTAGCTGGGACAACAGGTATGTGCCACCATGTCTGATTAATTTTTTAATTTTTTTGTAGAGACAATGTTGTCCAAGGTAGTCTCCGACTCCTGGTCTCAAGTGATTCTCTTGCCTTGACATCCCAACTAATATAAGTGGCAAGATAATAGAAATGGAAAGATTACCAGTAGCTACTGAGCACTATATATACCTTGTTTACTTAATATTTACCAAATCAGATGATGACGTAAATGCGTTAGTTGGAATGTATTTGTTGGCTAGCAACAGAATAGCCAAAAAAATACTGGCTTAAACAAAGAAGGAGGTGATTTACATCAGGACACCAAAAGCCTGGAGTTTGATGCCTCAGTCGTGGCTGCCAGGGTCGTGGGCTGCTCTCTATTTCTTGTCCACAGTCCTTACCCCTACAGTCCCCTTGGCTGCCTTTCCAAGGGCCACATCTGGGTGTAAGGCAGGATAAGGAAGAGTAGAGGAGAGGGCGGCACTCACAGAAGAAAGGCAATCCCGGAAATCTCGACAGTGTCAGTAGGTCACCACTGGCTTCAGGGAAGCCAAGAGATGGAGCATTTTAGCTGAGTCCATTGTCACCCTGAATAAGACTGGGGTTCTGTAAGGAAGGAAAAGGAGAGAAGATGCTACGGTGGATTGACTTCGCCATTTCACAGATAAGCCTTGGAGGCTCCGAGAGGTTGAAGTGGTTTACTCAACCAGTGAATGGCAGAGCTAGGGTTAAAATCCAGATGCGGGTGAGGCCAAAGTTCTTGCTCTTAATTCCCATTCAGTACTGTCACCTGGCAGTTCAAGTGAATGACAGAAATAACTTCATGGTAAATTCAGGGTGGAAACAGATCAATACGATTTTGGTAGGTCAGCAATAGGGAGCAGGATCTTTCAGAAAGAAAGATGTTTCCTACCTTTAGGGGCATTGAGAGGACAGGAAAGCGTCCCCGTGGACTACCAAAGAGTTATTGTTAAGAGAGCATGAGAGGGAGGCTCAGAAAGAAAGGCCGGGACTCCATGATTATGTGATAGCCCCAAGATAGCAAATCCAAATGGAACTTCTGATTTTTCCGTTCCCTAACCTGTTTTCCACTTCCACCTTTTCCCATCTCAGTAAAATGCACATTTGTATGCCCAGGTGGTTAAGCGGGAAATCTGAGGGTGAGCATTAGTCTCTCCCTAGCCTCACTCCTAAAGCATTTACCTCCAAAGTATCTTCACACACATCCCTCCCCTCATTGCCACTGCCTCAAGCTTAGGAATTGAAAAAGCCTTCTGAGTTTTTTCTTTCTTCTTTTCTTGTCTCCTTTAGCCAGTTTTCTGCTTGATAATTATTTTTTTATTTCCAATTAATATGAGGGTACAAATTTTTGGTTACATTGTTCTCAATACCAGGGCAAAGTTCCATTTGTAAAAGAGCCCCTCACCCAGGGTGCGTGTTATACACCCTCACAATGCACATCAGGGGAGATCCCACCTCGTGCCCTCCCTCCTTCTGCCTATAGTCTTTCCCCCTCCCCTTTTCCCCTCCCCCCTCCTGCCTCCCTCTACCCCCATACTAGACTATATTTGTGTCTTATTGTTCATATGAGCATGTAGTTGTTTATATACTGGTTTCATATTAGTATGGGATACATTGGATATTTATTTTTCCATTCTGATGATACTTTCCTAAGAAGAATATATTTCAACTCCATTCAGGTAAATGTCAAAGATGTAAAGTCTCCATGGTTTTTAATGGTTAAATAGTGTTCTGTTATACACACACCACAGTTTGTTGACCCATTCATGGGTTGATGGGCACTTAGGTTGCTTTCACGACTTGGCAATTATGAATAGAGCTGTAGTAAACATTCGGGTGCAAATGTCTTTGTGGTATAACAATTTTTGTTCTGGGTAGATATCTAGTAGTGAGATTACAGGATCAAATGGAAGGTCTACTTTTAGATCTTTGGGGATTCTCCATACTTCTCTCCAAAAAGGCTCTATTAGTTTGCAATCCCACCAGCAGTATAGAAGTGTTCCCTTCTGCCTGACAATCTTAACCAAACCTTAACAGCCAGATCACGTCACAGCACCCACTCACATCCCTCCAGTGGTTTCCATGGCACTTGGAAAAGACCCCACTTATGCCTTTGGCTTTGACCCCGAGTATGTGTGAGACCCTGCAGAGTCCAGCATTTCCCAACCCCCTTTCCAATCTCACCTGTGCCACTGTCCCTTTTGCTCAGATTAGTCTCCTCTTTGCAGTTTCTGAAATGTTCACTTTCCTGCCCAAGATCTTTCTTTATGCTTTGAAGCACTTTGCCTGTAGTTGACTCCTGTTTCTTAATATTTGTGCTTAAACCTCCTCTCCTCAGGCAGGGTCCCCCAGGGGCTCTCTCTTTATTCAGCATCCCTCTTCTTCTTCTCCATTGGAACAGTATGATTTTCTTTTTTTTCTTTCATATTTAGAGCATTTTCCTACATATCTAACTGTACATTTATTTGTTTACCTGTTTCTCTTGTTCCCTCCATCCCTTTTAAGAACAATGAGGGCAGGGTGGTTGTGGTGGTTCATGCCTGTAATCCTAGCACTCTGGGAGGCCGAGGCAGGTGGATCACCTGAGCTCAGGAGTTAGAGACCAGCCTGAGTAACAGTGGGAACCTATCTCTAAAAAAATATCTGGGCATTTAGGTGGGTGCCTATAGTTCCAGGTACCTGGAGGCTGAGACAAGGGGCTTGCTTGACCCCAAGAGTTTGAGATTGCTATGGGCTATGACACCATGGAACTCTACTCAGGGTGACAGGTGAGACATTGTCTTAAAAAATAAATGAGGGCAGGAGTTGTATTTATTTTGCTATTGCTGTTAATTATATCAAGTAATTAACACAGAGCTTGGCACAAAGTATGTGTTTAATAAATGCTTTTTTGAATGAATGAGTGAATGAATAACCAAATAAGATTGACTTGGGAAAGTCTCTAATGCCAGGAGGATGTGGTGTACAGGCAGGTAGAAGCGAGCTTGTTAAAGCAATGTCTGGCAAGCAGGCCTGTTTTGCTTACCAGAATCAAATCTCAATGGCAGGTGAGAGGAAGCTCTGTAGCAGTCCCCACAGGGGCCTAATAGCTGAGGACTTTCTGGAAACAATACAAGAATCAAACGATGACTTAGCCGGGCTATTAATAAAGAACTACGTATATATAATTCTACAAGAACTTAACCATCATACTATATTCAGAGGGTAGAATTTTGAGGATGGCAACCACTTCCTCTTCCCTGAGGAACTGCTGAGAAACCTTGTACTGTGTGGTTCAGGGGACAGTTTCTGTTCTGGCTCCATCCAGATTCCTCTTCTGCCCGCATCTGCTGACCTCCTTCTGAGTCTGACGTGGGTCCTTAACCTTCTCTGCTCAGGACTTCCTTGTTTCGGAGTCTTTATTACTTACTATTTGTAGATGATTCTCAGTGTCTGAAAAATGTGATTGCTCAAATTTCACTTTACATACAATCTGTATCAGTTGGTATTTATAGAACTTTGACTTCCCTTTAATAGACGCTACAAAAAGCTGTCTGCTGGTTTGAAATCTGTATCTGAGTTTTTTGCCTCAGTAATAACAATGACAATTTCAACCAGAATAATAGCATAGCCACTATTGCTTAGTACTTACTGTGTGGCAGGCATTGCACCAACTCCTGTAAGTGATTAATTTTATCTTTGCCGTAGATGAAGAAGCTGAGGCCTACAGAATGTATTACTGAATGGAGGGGGAGAACAACTGTACCACACAGCCTAACTTTTTGCTTGTGTCCATGAAGTTTAGTGGTCAGTGGTGCCCACTCCACATAGTTCTTCAGGGATTCATTCAGGCTTCTTCCATATAGATATGTAATCATACTCTAGGTCTCAGGATCCTCCCTTAGATCCTCTGAATCTCGTCACAACAAATAAGAGAAAGGGCAGAGAACATGAACCCACACACAAGGGTTCAGGGTCCAGGCCTAGAAATGGTATAGCGCTTCTGTTCAAATTCCACAGGCTAGAAATCAGTTACAGGGCCCATATAAATGCGACAGGTCTGGGAAATATTGTTTCCTTATTTACCTAGGAGAAGAGAAAATGATTTGGGTCAGTATCTAGCTAGTCTCTGCCATACAGATGTTAAGTGACTTGTCATACCATACATAAGTCCAGATCTGGGATTCAAACCCAGGTCAGTTGCACTCCAGGCTAGCCTATTAACCACAGATCTATATTCTCGTGCTGTGCTATAGCCACACCATAAAGAAAAGGTTGTAATCTGCTCTTCATCAGGAAGACTCATTACCTGGTTAGGGGGCAAGCTGACAAAGTCTTCGAAGAGACAGAGAAGTAGATGCTATGACACCTCGTGAAGCTGTAAAACCTTCCTGTTTATGTCAGCAACTCAGGGGTGATGATCCTGCTTAATTAAATTCCTGCCAGGTATCAGGACCACATTAGATTAGGACTTTGGACCTTACCCTGTGGTTGACCACTGTGGAGCCAATAGTGGGGATACTAGTAAACAAATGAAACTCTTAGTTGGATGTCTTCAGACTGCAAATCATAGTGTCTCATTGCTGTCCAGAGAGGGCCTTACACTTGGGCCTAACTCTGTTCTACAAGTTTAGGGATGTAAGAAATGTACTTTAATTTTTTTAAAACTCAAATTGCCATATTTAATGAATTCTTTTTTTTTTTAGCTTTAGAGGACAGGGTCTTTCTTTGTAGCCTCAAATTCCTGGACTCAAGTGATCCTCCTGTTTCAGCCTCCCAAAATGCTGAGATTATATATGTAAGTCATTAATTCTAATACATGCTTTTTTGTATGGTAACATCTCTGAAATCAGAATGTAATAATTGCTGACATTTTAAAATTGCTTTTGGTCAGTGATATTGCTGATATACTCGGCATTGCCTGTGCATATGGGAACTGGTCTAATCTCTAGTTGAATTATATACATTGTTGATATTACCCAGAGAAAGTTTAGTTGCTGTTTGAAATATTTTCAGAAAGATTATTCTGAGTTTCAGTAATGAAATGAAAAGTTCCAGTGAACAGATATGATATTAGCAAAAAACAAATATATTTAGCGGAATCACTTCAAAGTGACAGTGTCATACAGGGTGAGAGAGATAGATTACCACAAGTATATGAAACTATGATACATTTTGTTACTGAGTTACATAAAGGGCATTGCCTGTTAGTACATGCCAAGCAAAAATGTATCCACGTTCAACCTTTCAGAATGGGCAGTGGCATCTTGGAAGAAAACCTGGAGCCAGCAGCGGGTAGAGTAGTAAAGAATGCTTCATAACCAACACAGAGGATGATAATGTAGTGAAAAATATGAACCTTGATGCAGAAGAGAGAAGACATTTTCAGGAATTTCTTAGTCAATTTGTTTTCCTTATATATGCAAGGAATGATATACTCTTGTACTTTATGTTCCAACAAGTCTTTTTTTTAATTTTAATATAACCAAGGAGAGACTTCTGTGACACACAAGTCTTAAAGAGATTTTACACCAAGTATAAAATAAAAATTCTAAGTGATGAGGAAGCATTGTTTCACATTAATGGGAGGCATCATTCTTCGTGTTACATACACTACGGACGCATTTTATAGTCTATGGCAACTCAGTATCAATGAAATAGCTAATTACTTATTTGTGTTCCTATTCCTCTGGGTATTGGAAACTGAACTTAAGTCAGTTCAGCTGTTCCTCTCCCCCTGGTCGTTACATAGCGTTTCCTGGTGGCTTAGGTAGGCAGCTGCGAAGATGGTGAGCGTTCTGCCTGACCTCAGGTCTTGGGCCGGAAACTTCTCCTTCTCATTTTAGGGCTCCGTCAGAGCTGAGGTGCTCTTTGTGCTACTTCAGTGTCCCACCTGGATCGCAGGAACTCTGAGCCTGCTGAGGCCCACTGTGTCCTGCAGGACGGCTGGCTGGCCGGGAACTGCCACAGCTCCCTCCTCTAGGCCCTCTGAGGCCTGCCAGACTCCAGCTTTTCTCCTGCATCCTTTTCGCGTGGAAACCCCAGCAGGCTCTTTGCACTGTCGCTGTCTCTCAGGCCAGGTTGTCTTCCCTGGCGTTCTGCCAGCGCTGTGGCTTTGCCTGGGAAAGGGGAAACACACACCCTTAAGCCTTCGCCGCTTTGAGGCCTTTCTCCTCCCTTACCAGACAGTCAGCAGAGGAGCCAGGCGAGGGACCCGCTGTTGGGGACCCACCAGTGTTCAAGCCGCTCACCTCCCTCTCCATATCTCCCTTCATCCCAGTCTGGGCACTGCTTTCTAATCTTGAGGACCAGTTAGCCTCTCCCTCACTTCACACCCCAATTCTCCTCCTCAGGGGCCCTGGGCTCTAACACCCAGGCCAAAAAGAGACGTTCTTTTTTTTCTGACAAGTGTCTCAGAATACAGCTGACCAAACGGAAGAAATGACTAGAACTGGGTGAAAAGAAACATGAGAAAATCACATTGAGTAACATTTCAAAATAGGGCGGTGCCAGTAGCTTAGTTGGCAAGAGTGCAGCCATATACACCTAGGGTGGCGGGTTTGAACCCAGCCTGGGTCTGCTAAACAACAATGACAACTGCAACAAAAAAAAAGTAGCCGGGCATTGTGGCTGGTGCCTGTGGTCCCAGCTACTTGGGAGGCTGAGGCAAGAGAATCGCTTAAGCCCAGGAGTTGGAGCTGTGATGCCACAGCACTCTATCCAGGGAGACAGCTTGAGACTTTGTCTCAAAAAAAAAAATTTGTTTTTCAAAATAGTATCTGAAAGCAGGTCCTCAAACCCTTAACATGTTCATTTAGGTTCATTTCCCTTCCCTTCTTTTCAGACAAAGTCTTTCTCTGTCTCCTGTACTAGAATGCAGTGCAGTCATCATAGCTCACTGCAACCTCAACTCTCAGGCTCAACTGATCCTCCTGCCTCAGCCTCCCAAACAGCGAGAACTACAGGCACCTGCCACCACATCAGGCTAGTTTTTCTATTTTTAGTAGAGATGGGGTCTTGCTCTTGCTCAGACTGGTTTTAAACTCCTGAGCTTGAGCAGTCCTGCCTTGGCCTCCTGGAGTGCTAGGATTACAGGTGCGAACCATTGCACCCAGCCATTTAGGTTCATTTCTTACCTTGCTGGTTTTTCGCACACTGTTGGTTTTCTGCCTTCCATGTTCACAACCTGGTGCCGAATTTCAGCAAACCCTTAGGTGTTCCTTTTTTCCCTAATCGGTCAGAAACCAGGGTGAAGGTAGAGTTATTCTCTTCCTCCACCTCCTTTTATATTTATAATATAAAGTTTGTGATTTTGTTCCATTAAATGGGTAACACAAAGAGAAGTAGAAAAGTGGGGGAAATCGTTCAAAATCTCACTACTCTAAGACATCCCCCAGTTGGTGACATTTTGTTGCTTTTCCTTCTGGTTGGTTTTTACTGCTTCTCTGCTGTGTGTGTGTGTGTGTGTGTGTGTGTGTGAACACACAGTTAACATTACACCAGACAGAGACTTCTGCCTATCCTGAATTATTCATTCAACACTAAGACTAGCTTTTCTGCGTCTTATAAAGTCTTCAGAAACGTTAAATACTATAACAGAGTTTACTCAAACCATTTTTCTAGTATTGAGCATTTAGCTTATTCTGACTGCTGTTGTTATAAATAAATATGATAGGTGTATTTGTGCATGAAACTTTTTCTACATTTCCCGATTATTTTCTTGAGATAGACTCCCAGAACTGGTATAACTAAAGAGACTACCATTTGAGAAACAAGACTTGAGGCAGTGTCTTCTTTCTAAGTAGGGAAATCTTTTGCCCGGGGACACCGTATCATATCAGGTTTTACTTGATGTTCCCAGGGGGGAAACATCTAATTGCTGCTGCTGCAGATCACTGTATATCTTCATGAAAATAGGATTGATCATACAAAAATGTAGAGGTAAAGCTTTGTCTATTCTTTCCCCATTTGTCAGTAGTGGCAGTGACGCTTATCTGAGGGTAATACAGAGGGTGCCAAAAAAATGGAAATACATTTTAAGACACTTTACCAACTTTTTGAAGTTGAATTGAAGACACCGTTATTGGTCACATGTACCTAGACATGCTACACACATCCATTTTTACCTGCAGTTCATATACATTTTGGGAATGATCGATTTTACTTCCAACAAGATACCTTAAATGTGTAAATTTTTGGCACCCCTGGTATATACTGTTCAGCTGGAAGTTTTCCACAAGCTGCTTTCTTTCACCTCCAGCTTCATGGATCTTGTGGACTCTTCTGATCTCAATATAATAATTGGACATTTATTCATAGAAGGAAATGTACTCTGCCTTCAACTGCAAAGCCTGACTCAGTTACATCTGAGTATTATGATTATTTTTTAACCTAAATTATGAAGAGATAGCCCTTGGTATTAGAACTAGAGGATTGTATCGAATGTTATAAGTTACGCGGTGGGCCGGGCACGGTGCTTCACATCTGTAATCCCAGCATTTGGGGAGGCCAAGGTGGGTGGATGCTTGAGCTCAGGAGCTTAAGACCAGCTTGAGCAAAAGCAAGACCTCATCTCCACAAAATAGCTGGACATTGTGGCAGATGCCTGTAGTCCCAGCTACCTGGGAGGCTAAGGCAAGAGGATCACTTGAGCCCAAGAATTTGAGGTTGCTATGAGTATTCTATCCAGGGTGAAAAAGTGAGACTCTATCTCCAAAAAAAAAAAAAAAAGTACACAGTGTGTTTTGTTTTAAACAAACACCCGACACCCAAAGCCCAAAACTGATCTATTCCAAGCACTGTGCTCTTTAGGCAGCTACTGTAGGTGGCTGTTATTCCAACAAAGTGTCATCAGTCATGTTTTAGCCTCCTCTTTTGAAACTACCCTCAGAATGTCTGGCACATTCTTTTGAATATCCTCAATGAAGACAAATCTTAATCCTTTGAGGAAAAATTGGATGTTTTGAAACTTGCACTGGTATTCAGAAACAATCTGAGTGGAAATAAGGTAAGTAGACAAATAGACAAAATTTAAAGAAATAAAACCCCAAGGTACTATTATAAAACAATGAGACTGACTTTGCTGGATGATGGGTAAGTAACGCACATCGTGAGAACAATGCTGTCAGGGTAAGGAGTTGGATTTCAAGCTGTGGCAGGATCATTTTGATGGCCAATTGAGGTGCTTATACTCCAAGGTGTATGTATAGATGTGTGTATTTAATCTAGGTTCATTCTTTACTAGTGATACAGCTTATTTATTTATTTTATTTTTATTTTTAAGACTGAGTCTCACTTTGTTGCCCTTAGTAGAGTGCCATAGCATCATAGCTCACAGCAACCTCAAACTCTTGGGTCAAGCAATCCTCTTCCCTCAGTTTTTCATTTTTAGTACAGATGGGGTCTCACTCTTGCTCAGGCAGGTCTTGAACTCCTGAGCTCAAAGGATCTACCTGCCTTGGCCTCCCAGAGGGCTAGGATTACAGGTGTTAGCCATCCTGCCCAGCCTCTAGTGATAATGTTTAAATTAAAATATTTACCTTTTTTCTCTTTTTTTGGACAGAGTCTTACTCTATTGCTCTGGTAAAGTGGCAGTGGCATCATCTTAGCTCACAGCAACCTCAGGCTCCTGGGTTCAGTGATCCTCTTGCCTCAGCCTTCCAAGTATCTGGGACTATGGACAAACATCACAGCACTGGCTAATTTTTCTATTTTTAGTAGAGATGGGGTCTCACTCTCGCTCATGCTGGTCTGGAACTCCTGAGCTCAGGCAATCCTCCTGCATTGGCCTCCCAATGTGCTGGGATATTACACATTGTGTGAGCTCTTGCACCCGGCCTAATATACATACCTATTTTTAAGCAAAATCCAGTTTGAAAGAAAGAAGAAATATAAAATCTATGCATTGAAATCCATTAACTTGATTAATTATAACCCAGCTAGAGAGGACTCTGCCTCTTTTAAAACAATGTTATTTTATTCCTTTAAAATAAGTAACACAGACTCATTGAAAAGAATTTAGAAAACTCAGAAATTTCATCACTCAGAGATATTCCCTCATAATATGTATATTTTTAAATTGGCAAACTTTTAGGGATGCTTTAGGTTCACAGCAAAATTGAGCAGAAGGTACAGAGATTCCCATATTCCTCCTTTCCCTTTCCCCCACGGTCAATGTCCCCACCACAGTGGTCCACTTATCACAATTGAGGAACTACACTGAGACAACTTTCTCTCCCAAGTCCACTGCTTACATTAGGGTTCATTTCTATTGTTGTATGCATATCCTTCAGGTTTGAACACATTCTAATAACGTGTATCCTGCCCAGAGTGATGGCTCACACCTGTAATCTTAACACTTTGGGAGGCCAAGGCTAGTGGATCGCTTGAGCTCAGGAGTTTAAGATCAGCCTGAGAAAGAGTGAAACTCTGTGTCTACTAAAATAGAAAAGTTAGCTGGCATGGTGGTGGGCACCTGCAGTGCCAGCTACTCGGGAGGCTGAGGCAAGAGGATCTCTTGAGCCCAAGAGTTTGAGGTTGCCGTGAGCTATGACAACGCCATGGCATTCTACCCAGGGGGACAGAGTGAGACAAAAACATGTATCCACTATTACAGTTTCACTGCCCTAAAAATTCACCCTGCTCTACCTCTTTGTTATGTAAAAATTTCTTAGACTGGGTTCCCTGGAAACAGACTTTGAGAGCCGCCTGCTGAATGTTTATTGCAGGGGTCCTCAAACTTTTTAAACAGGGGGCCAGTTCACTGTCCCTCAGCCCGTTGGAGGGCCAGACTGTGGGCCCTGGGACCAGTCGGCTGCTAAGCAGGACAGACAGTGGCGGCAAAAACACCCAGTGGGCCAGATAAATGTCCTCAGTGGGCTGCATGTGGCCCACGGGCCATAATTTGAGGACGCCTGGTTTATTGCAAGAGTGCTGTCAGGAGATGCCTCTGTAAGAAAGCAGGGGAGAAGGCCCAGAGGGAGACTCTAACTCCAAAGGCTGTTGCAACTCAGACTCAGTTGATGGGGGCAGGGGGCTCTGGCCTCAACCCCTTAGCATTGGCCCATGGTAAGGTGGGTGGGCAGGCCTTTGTATCCTTGCATCTGCGAGTCATCGGCCCCCTAGAGGGGGCTAATTTTGGATTAGTCTATATCCTAGGGCCAAGAACAATTCCCAGTAGGGGATGCAGCTGTGAGCTATCAGCAGCAATAGTCTCAGCAGCTGGGGAGGGACGTGGCCTCCACAGAGGGGATTTGGGCAAGGACTGCATTCGTTCTCCACTGCTATGTTATGTCAAAATCCAGATCATTTAGTACATGCAACTTCTCAGCCTACTGACTTAACATCAGTCGATAAACTGTTCCCATTTCATTGCCTTCTGCCTGAAAACAACATTTAAACCATCTACCTATTTTATTATAGGCAAGTATCATTTATTTAACTGTTCCCTTATTGTTGAACAATTACTTTATGACAAATGTTGGCTATAATTGTAGTATTGCAATGGACATCCTTGTGTCTTTGTAATGAACATGATACTAATAAAAAGAGAAAACTGAGGCAAAGAGGTTAAGTAGCTCATCTACAGGAGCATTGGAATAGTGCAGGCCCTGTAAATCCAGAGCTTACGCAATACACCTGGGGCCCTCTGGCTGCATGCTGAGGTTGTGAAGGCTTTTTTGCTTTCAGTGGTGTCCAATATCAGGACAAATATCCACAGACCATTTTTTTTCTTGCTAATTAGCTTTCATTAGCGTTTGTGTATTTAATGTGTGGCCCAAGACAACTCTCACTGTTCAAATGTGCAGCAAAGGAAAAAAAGGGTGGACACCCCTGCAATACATGCTACATGGTGCCATTTCTCTCAGCCTGTGTTTCTGGTGCTTTTTCTAAGTTTATATCCTTAGCAGGAGAATTCCAAGGTCAAAGAACTTGACTTATTTTCACATTCATGATAAGAATTGCCAGATCAGTTTTAAGAAGTAGTGAGAACTTCTGCCAGTGGAGAATTAGAGTCTTATTTCATCATAGTCAACAACAAAGAACCCAAATTCTTCTATGATAAAGAACAAGTAATCCATTTTCCTGTCTTCCACCAGACTTGATGAACATTGGTTGTCCTTAAGTAGGACTTCCCTTTTGTTTTTTAGTTTTTAGATCATCTTCTAAGTGTTTACTAAAATGGATCACCTACCTTTCAGAGAAGGATTTTTTGTTTGTGGAATGAATGAAAACAGGAGATTAGGGAGAGCCTGGGTCAGGGAACTTGACTTGATATATCAGGTGCTCCATGAAGCAGGCAAGTGGGAAACTTGCAGAACAAAGTCCTTCAAAAACTGGGACGTGAATTTTGACAGTTGGAGTGTTTTTCAAAATTTTTTTACTGGGGTCTTTTCTAATTTCTGTTGAATTGCTCATGTAACAAACACTTACTGGAGTCTCTTACCTACCAAACTCCATCATGGGCATGAAAACAATGCCTTTTAATTCTGGAAGGAAGTTTGGGGTCATGTGACCCTTATTACACAGAGGAGGAGCTTGGAGCCTCAGGATGGTTTCCTCTTCTGGGGGTGGGAGGTGCTTCTACAGGTGCTGGGAGGGTGGGACTACAGGTGCAGGTGGGGGCCATTCTGCTTTCCTCCATTTGAAGTCAGAGGAACTCTTCAGAAATGTGCTAGAAGGCACTTGGAGTTATGTTATGTTATTTTAGCATCGACTTAGACTGCTCTTGCCTTTTATAGCTCAATATTTAACTTATTTCTGAATCCTGAGGGATTTCTTTGGAAAACCCAAGCTTTTCTGCTCACTTCTGACCTTTGCCACTGTATTGAACCTCTCAAAGTTCATTTACTTACCATCTTGTCTTCCATTTGGGTTGTTGCGAGGCTTCAATGAGCCAAAGTATGTAAAGTTCTTAGAATAATATTTCCATGGAGTAAGCAATCGATAAATATTGACTTCAGTCCCTGCCTTCTCCGTGCTGCCCGTGCTTGCTCTTTCCCAGAAGGGTGTACAGTTATGTGACCTTTCTGGGCCCCAGTTGTCCTCATCTGAAAAAGTACAAATCATGCTTCACTATATACTCACCACGTAGGGTTTTAGTGGGGATCAAATGAGGTAATCCATCTCCAGCAACTTGCATAGCACCTGGCACAGAGCAGGCAGTCAATAATTTGTAGCTGGGATTACTTTAAAACCTGTTAATGTGCTGCAAGCCAGTGGTTGAATTCGCCGGGCTGTTTAGAGAAATGGATCATATGCATTTGATTAACTTGTGGCCCTGTTGAATTTATTTCCCCTCCCTCCAGCTTTATGGATGCGACAAATAAAATGATGTCTACTTTACATGTCCAATGTGATGTTTTGATACACAAGAGTCCACCCTTATCCTCAGGTTTGCTTTCTGTGATTTCAGTTACCTGCAGTTAACTGAGGACTGCAAATAGTATAAGACATTTTGGAGAGAGAGAGAGAGAGCAAATTCAACTTTTATTATAGCATGTTGTTATACTTGCTTTACTTTGTGTTGGTTAGCTTTGTTAACCTCTTCCTGGGCCTAATTTATAAATTAAATTTTATCATAGGTATGTATGTATAGGAAAAATCATGGTATGTGTAGTGCTTACAGTTTCAGGCATCTACTGGGGGTCTTAGGAACATGTCCCCTCAGACAAAGGGGGAATGCCTTTACATAGACATTGTGGAGAGATTACAGCAATTAACATATCCATCACCTCCTAGGGGCTCCCATATATGTGTGTGTGTGTGTGTGTGTGTGTGTGTGTGTGTGTTGAGCACATAAAAGATTTACTCTTGAAAATTTAATACAAGAAAGAAGTATACAAATATACAAGTATTCTTCTGAACTATAATTACTAGGTTGTACATTAGATCTCCAGAAACTAATTATCTTATAACTGAAATTTTGTGTCCTTTGACCCAAATTCCCCCATTCGCCTATCCCATGTCCCCTGGCCAGCACCTTCCTCCTCTGTTTCTATGATTTTCATTTCTTTCGACCCCGTTATGTAAGTGAGAGCCTGGGCTGTCTGTCTTTCTGCATCAGGCTTGTTGCACTTAGCATAACATCCTTTAGGTTATCCTGTGCTGCCTTAAAATGGAGGGATTTCCCTGTTTTGGGACAGTCCTGTTTTAGATTAAGTCCAGAACTGGCATAGAAATGATATAGGAAAATCGTAAGATAGATTTTATAAGGCTGGGTGCAGTGGCTCATTCCTGTAATCCTAGCACTCTAGGAGGCTGAGGCGGGTGGACTGCCTGAGCTCACAGGTTCTAGACCACCCTGAGCAAGAGTGAGACCCCGTCTCTAAAAATAGCCACCTATAGTCCCAGCCACTCAGGAGGCTGAGGCAAGAGAATCACTTGAGCCCAAGAGTTTGAGGTTGCTGTGAGCTATAACGCCAGGGCAATCTACTGGGGGTGGCAAAGTGAGACTGTCTCAAAAAAAAAAAAAAAAGGTTTTATAGATGAAATGTAATGTCAGCCCTGTATCTTTGATTTTTGTGTTTTCTCATCCTTTTTCCTTGATTTCTTCTTTCCCTTTTTCTGAGTCTTCACTGTTTTCTATGGTGATAACTGAAGTTCCCTCTTCCTTAGGCTTTGGTTTGAGGAATAATTTGTGCCAGTGAGAAGCAGCTGAAATTACTGTCACAAGGCCATGTAGTCTCTTGGTTGTTAAATCCACTGGATTGGTCCCCATGGCCTCTCCCAGAGTTTGGCATTGCTGGACCCTCCTCCCCTGGGCCTGAGGGACACCACTCCCTCCTTTCTTCCTCTTTGAATAAACTTTAGGGACTTTTCCTCTTCCTGCACCCCCCACTCCAGTTCTGAAATTCCCCTGCCTCTAACACGCAGCCCTCTCCTCTCCTCACTTCCCACTCTTTCTGGGCAAGCTTCTCTCTTCCCACGATGACTTCACCTTCCTTGTGTTAAGCTCCAAATTGGTGCCTCTGACCTAGACTGCTCAGCGACGTGCAGAGCCTAGACATGGCCTCTTGGAGATGCCACTGCCCAGTCAAGCTCAGCCTGTAGAGAACTGACCCCACCATCATTTCCCCCCAAACTGGCTCTACACCTTCAAACTTTGACCTCTCTGCCACCACTAGGACAAAAATGGTCAGTTCAGATGGCACAGAATGAAATATGATTCTTGCCTTTTCTGAGGAGAAGTTCCCTTATTTTTCAAATGTTACCTTTTCCATAAAGACTGATTGGACACATCATTTCATTTCCTGTACCTATCCGTGCTATTTTATATTTTGCAGAGCTCATTTTTTTCTATTGCTATGCTTTACTTGTGTTTCTTTCCTTCTAGACCAGAGGTCAGTAAAATTTTTTGGTGAAGGGCCAGAGAGTAAATATTTTAGGCTTTGCGGGCCATATGGTCTCTGTTGCAACTACTCAACTCTGCGGTTATAGCATGAAATCAGCCATAGACAAAACAAATGAATGAGTGTGGCTGTATTCCAATAAAACTTTATTTACCGAAACACCAGAAAGATAGATCTTGCCCATAAGCCAGGGGTTTATGGAGCCCTGTTCTGGACTCCTGTGGACCCCCTAGAGGGTTATCTAATAAGAGTTCAGATTTTAGAGAGCCTTTTACCTGCCAGATAGATGCAAGGTGCCTGAAGAACACTAGGCGAGTGAGATCTCGTGTGGAAAGCCAGCACACACGCTGTGGTTGAGGTGTGGGATAGTCCCCTGGGCCTGCTGTAACAAAGTGTCACAAATTAGGTGGCTCTATATAATAGTAATGCATTGTCTCACAATTCTGGAGCCAGAAGTCCAAAATCAAGGTTTGGTAGGGTTGGTTTCTTGTGAGGGCCATGAGAGAGAGGTTCTGGTCCATGCCCCTCTTTTAGCTTCTGGTGGTTTGCCAGCAATCCTTGGCTTAGAGATGCATCATTCACCTTCACCTGACATGTGCCCAGTGTCCTCTTTGCATGTGGGTCTCTGTGTTTACATTTCCTCCTTTTACAAGAACACCAGTTAGATTAGATTAAGGCCCATCTTGGCTGGGTGCAGGGGCTCACACCTGAAATCCTAGCACTCTGGGAGGCTGAGTAGGGAGGATTGCTTGAGCTCAAAGTTGGAGACCAATCTGAGCAAGAGTAAGATCTTATCTCTACTAAAAATAGAAAAATTAGCCAGTGTCATGGTGGTCACCTGTAGTTCCAGCTACTCAGGAGGCTGAGGCAGGCGGATCACTTGAGCTCCGAAGTTTGAGGTTCCTATGAACTGGGCTGATGCCACAGAACTCTAGCCTGGGCAATGAAGTGTCTCAAAAAGAAAAGAAAGAAAAGGCCCATCCTATGACCTTATTTAAGTTTAATTCAATTACCTCTGTGAAGACCCTCTATTTCCAAATAAAGTATCTGACTTTATTTGGACTGTTTCACATTGGGCCAGATATTTTGACATCAAAATATCATCTTTGCGGAACATAATTCACTCCATAATAAGGTGCATGTATTTACCACTTATATGCCGAGGGGACTGAGGTGAGGGAGGTCCATCCTCCTACAGTGGTGGATAAAGAGAGGGAACAGAAACCAGTACAGCATTTGGCCTGGATGGATGACTAACATCTTACTAGAATAAAGAAGTCAAAATGGGAATTCCAGGTTGAGCAAATAGCTTGAGCAAATGCAGGAGGGCAGGATCATAAGAGTGAGGGATGTCTATTGAATAATTGGCCTGGTGCGGCTACAGAATGATGAGGTTGCTGGAAGGTGCTCAAGTTGATGCCAGAAAGAAAAGCCGGAGCAAGATGGAGTGTGTGGTGCAGGCTTCAGGACTCGCCTAAATAATGCTTGCTGACCGCAGGAAGTATTGGAGTTGAAAATGGAAAGAGTGTTTGTGACAAATCGACAGCTGCGAATTCCCACTCAACGTCTAGGGGGGCTCATTGTTCCGGGTATTCACTAGCATCTGGACGGTTGTCCCACAGGCCCTTCTTTCAATGCTACTTACTTGGGTTCATAGCTACCTTGTAATTTTTGTGTTTCTGTGTGTACTAGAAGAATTCAAGGATGATATAACTGAAGATCTAACTCCTAAGTAAATGTTCTCTAATGGAAATATGCAGCATGCTTGTTGTTCAGTAATCACAATAGCCAACATTTGTTGACTGTCTACTCAGAACGGGGCGCTGTTCTAAGCATCTTACGTATTAACTCATTTAATCCACTTGCTCCAACGTGAGATGCTGTTGTCTCCCTTTCGTACCCCACGTGGTTGGGGTTCAGCGTGATTAACTGGCCCAGTGTGAACCAGCTGATGAGTAATCTCTAACCTCAGGCTGTTCTGTGTCCCTGTCTCTCTACCCTCCCCATCCCTCTCTCAAGCCACGCTTGTCTCTCTGCAGCCCCTCTTGGGTCAAGCATCTTGTTTCCATTTGCTTCCACCCACCTGTGAATTAGTGTCTGCCATTTTGATTCTTCTCTGTCTCCCACCTTCTCTTTCCTCCCTTATTCTCATGCTTTCCCCATTTCTCGGTCTTTCTTTCCCTCTCTCTACCTTGGCTTATTGGTCTTTCCTACTTGGTGTTGGTCATAGATCTAATTATGTTAAAGGACTTTTCATTATTCTTAATTCTCAATGTCTAAATTCTTACTAGCTACATATTAAAACGCAGCCCCCTACAGATCTCACAGCTAACCCCATCCCTGTTTTTGAGGGGGCAGAGGATAGTCAATAGGCTGTACGTTCACATATAAAAATACAAAATGTCATCGTAGCTATCAGAGTCCCACTGGAGAATGGGATGATGAGAATGCTGAAAAGAATAAACTTTTAGTCAAGTGTGTACAAAGCACTTGTTTTTTGTTGGCCAGGGCTGGGTTTGAAGCCGCCACCTCTGGCATATGGGGCCAGCGCCCCACTCCTCTGAGCCACAGGCACTGCCCTGTACAAAACACTTTTGTATCTTGTGATAACAGCGTCAATTCTGAGTTACTATTATTCTGACCTTTTACACAAGTCTAACTTTACCCATACATGTTGAAGATTGAGAATATTTTCCTAAATTTGTCATTTCTGATTCTATCCGAGGACTAAGTTTAGAGAGACGTCACGGCTAATCACCCAACAGTGGCTTGCTAGAACAAAGGCCATGAGCTTTGTACTGAGGGAAGCTTTGGAATTTCAGAGGAGTTAGTCTTAAGAGGAATTCTGGGATGATGGTCGGTAGGAGGTGGGGTGGGCACTGGGGCTGTTTTCAAAATCATCATGCTAGATTTAGATTTTTTCCTCTAAAGCCTTCTTCAGGGGCCCTTGTGCTTTTATCAGAGTAACTTTCTTGGATAGAAAATAAACAGCAGACTTCTGGTTCCTGACCACCGCGGTACCTACAGAAAGTGGCTTTTTAGAACTTGCGGGCGGCCTCATGTGTGTGTGCACGTGTGCGTGTTTGGCAGGAATTTTCTGGAGAGGCATGAAGCACTACTTTAATTCCCATGGATGCTGTTTGTTCCCCAGAATGGAAAATGTTCTATTTTTGGCCACAAGAATATTTCTGAGGAAAAAAAAATTAAACAAAGCATGGCCACAAGTTCACATGTGTAGTTTTCCGAGTTTTATGAAATTACGAGTTGAACGGGTTTGGGGGAAGAGCAGCTTCATGGAGACAAGGGTTTCAGAGCAGTAACAGAAACTGCTCAATTTGGATTCCTGAGTTAGGACCCAATGCCTGGGCAGAGGCGCACAGCTGGGTGGGTCCTGGCTATCAAGACAGCAGCCTGGCCTTTGATGGCAGGAGACAGATTGGCTGGCCTGGAGAAAAATGCCTTCTGCTCCTGAAAACCCTTGAAGACGGGCCTCCGGGGCCCAGTGCCTGTAATGAACCTGTCTTGGGTGGTGAGCTAATCTCCCCCAAGGCAAGACGGTCCCCCTGGCAGCCCTGCTTCAGCCTTACCGTCAGCCACAAACCTTTGAGGGGAAAGACTTCTCGGGGCAGGCTTCCCGCTGCCTCTGATCTCCAGACAACTCTGGGGAGTGGCCAGCCCTGTGCCCACACAGTCTGTTCTGGTCCATCCCCTGTCAGATACCTTTCCAGGAAATAGCTTTTTCTTGCCACACTCTCTTTGGCTACTGTTTGACATCCTTGATATGAAAAGTGGGAACACAGACAAGCACCCCATTAACCAGCACCTCTCAAGGAGCATCATGGCTGGCTGAGGGATCCTTTGAGATGGGGCCTGATGCCCAGCCAGCAGCACCCAGGGGCCTAGGGCATAATCCTGAAGGTAAGGGCTGCGTGCTGAAGTAGGTGGAGTAGCTGGGAAGACCCATCACAAAAACCGTAAAACCCTAAACGTCAGGCCGCCGCCGAGCTGTGCCCTGCGGCTCGGATTCGGAAACGCAGGCCTGTGTGGCTGGAGCTGTCATTTGATCCCCGGAGGCGAACCTGGGCGGGGCCCTGGGAGGCAGCCCGGGAGTTTCTCTCCCCAACGGTGCTGTTGAAATATTCTCAAATTCCAGTTGGTTGTTTCTTTCATCTGCTTCTGCCCTAGCCCTTGGGTACAGATGCCGTCCTGTTTCTGGGTAACGCTGCATTCTTGGTAGGAAGGGCTGTTCTCTTCTCACGAACAGATCCCATATCTCTGGAGTTACGCAATGAGGTGCCGGTGCGGAGACCTGTTATTACTTGTTGCTCCCCAAGCAGAGTGTTTCTGAGGAGCGCTATTCTTGAAAGCCTCTGGGCTGATGATGGCCTGTGAGCTCGGGAGTTTTTCTGCTCGGCCCCGGTCTTTTGAAATGTGTGCTGGAGACCGAGGAGCTCTCGGAGCACAGATTCAGAAATGTGTACAGCCTGCGTGGCCACGTTTGCCGGGAGCCAGCGGGATGTCTTGTGCCTTTGCACTCACTGATTCCACAAATCCTACTATGTGGAGCAGGGCAGGAGAAGCACCTACTATGTGCCGGGAGGAGGGCAAATACAAGAAACAGTCTCTGCTGATGTGCTGGCAGTCCAATCGGAAAGACAGACAATGTATAAATCCATCCTGGGGAAAGCTTTGAAGAAAAAGAACCAAGTGCTCAGAGACAGAATAATGATACATGTATTTTAGCAAGGTGGGCAAGGACTGTCTCTCGGGAAAGGTAAAATTAAAGTGAACATCAGAAGAAGACAGTTCTGTGAAAAAAGGAAATGGAACTTTCAGGCCCACGTGCAAAGTGGTGTCTGGAGAGCCTAATAGCACCTGTGCAGGTGGAGCCGAGCCAGTCAGGAAGAGGAAGCCCCGAGGGGGCTTGCAGAGGTAGCCGTGGGGCTGGGTCACTCAGTGCCTCCCAAAGGCGAACCAAGGAGTTTCTGTTTTATCCTCTGATGTCTAGAAAGCCCCTGGAAGGCATGAAGTAAAAACAGGATGTGATCTCCCTACAGTCTCCCGACAACCTCACTGCCGTAGATAGAAGGCTGGAGACAGAGGCAGGACTGGAAGCTTTAGAAGGCTCCTGCTGATGTCCAGGCAAAAGGAGACCGTGGCTTAACTTGGAGGGTGGCATCAGCTCCTCCATGCCCATGTTCCTCTGGTCTCCCACACATGGATTGTCCTTCCTGCCAGTGTTTTCTGGGGGAAAGCTGCCCTTCCTAACAAGCTCCAGGGAGGACTGGTACTTTAGACTTCCCCAGTGCTCTTTTACGGACCCATTTTATTTTATTTATTGATTTATTTTTTGAGACAGAGTCTCAAGCAGTCACCCTGGTTAGAGTGCTGTAGTGTCACAGCTCACAGAAACCTCAAACTCTTGGGCTTAAGTGGTTCTCTTGGCTACAGGCTCCTGCCACAATGCCTGGCTATTTTGTTATTGCAGTTGTCATTGTTGTTTAGCAGGCTTGGGCCAGGTTCGAACTCGTTGGCGCTGCCCAAATTGACCCATTTTATTATCTCAGTGACCCTGTGAGGGATTCCAGAGATTAGGATATTGTTCCCATTTGACAGATAAGTAAAAAAGGAGGTTCTAGGAAGTTCCTGGCAGAGCCCTGCTAGCCCTGGGCTCCCTGCTGCTCTAGGCAACTTACCCTGTTCTTCTGGTTTTGCACTAGCACTCAGAACTTTCGCTTTTGTTAAAAAAGTGCTGGGCAGCACCTGTGGCTCAGTGGGTAGGGTGCCGGCCCCATATACCGAGGGTGTCAGGTTCAAACCTGGCCCCGGCCAAACTGCAACAAAAAAATAGCTGGGTGTTGCGGTGGGTGCCTATAGTCTCAGCTACTAGGGAGGCTGAGGCAAGAGAATTACCTAAGTCCAAGAGCTGATGATTGCTGAGAGCTGTGATGCCATGGCACTCTACCGAGGGTGACAAAGTGAGACTCTGTCTCTTAAAAAAAAAAAGTCCTTTCTAAAAAGTTAAAATCTGACTCAGAAATATAAAAAGAGCTTAAGTCAAGGATTTTATTTAGCTCATTAATTAGCTAAAAGATCTTACTCCATTGAGACATGATAGCCCATTCAAAGACTACGAAGTGAGGATATTTACAAGCAATTTTAATAAAAAAAATTAGAGTAAGATTGCTGAATTAGATATAAACTGGTTAATGTCCAAAAAGCCATAAATATTTAGGGTAAGCTATTCCACCAGACAGAAATTATTAATATCTCTACTGGACAAACATTTACAAGGTAACAGGTAACTTCCATAAGTCAGGGACCTCTTAGTCAATAGCAAACCATGAGAGGAACTCCACATACTTTCCTAGGAAATCCTTGGGTGGCCTAGGAAAGATGTGTGGCTCATCTTTCTTTTTTCCTTATTTCCAAGCTTTGGCTGATGGTTGTGATACTGTTACTCAGAGCAGTGATTCCCCTGGTATAATGCCACTACGATGACGCTAATAGAGAGCCTAGGAATAGAGATCAAAACCGAGAGGTCAAAGACTGAAAATAACAATTATTCCGAGACATGAGGGGAAAGGAAAATGGAATCGAGGCTCTGTGTGGGCAACAGTGGCCTTTATTTCCACCCGGGTGAGGGCGAGCTGCGTTTGATAAAGAAGTCAGCGTGTGGATAATGGTGGATGGGGTTTTAAAGGTTGGAAGGGTGGGGGGATTGGCCCACTCAACTTTCTTAGGTGGGACATCTATCTATGGGGAGAGGGAAGGGCTTGGCCCATCCACCTTTCCAGGGTAGGACTCCTGGTCGAGAGGGTAGGGGGTGATCCACTTAGGCAGGTCTGCTCTGTTTGGGCAGGGTTCCTACGTACGACTGTATCAAAAACCAGTAAGAGACCGATAAATTCAAATACAACCCACCTTCTGAGAATGCGTTAGAACTCAAGTCAGTTTTTTAATTTTAGGAAGACTTCTGTTGAGCCCTGCCCATGCATATGCAGAACCCTGGGCTAGGACTGTGGGAACGCAGAGCTTAATACAAAACAGTTCCTGCCCTATGGACCTCAGAGTCTAGACAGGGAGACAGACACATAAATGGACACATTCTGATTTGTTGTGGTAAAAGTCAAGCAGAGATGTGGGGATCGTGTGGGCGCTGGAGAAGAGAGTGGTACCCCTCACCCTGGGAATTCAGGGGCACTTCATAGGGAAGGTGTGTTTCAGTTCCATCTTGAAGGATGGGAAGAGGATTGCCAGGCTGAGAAGGCCACTAGACAGGATATAAATGACAGCTCTGAGAAATGGTGAGATTTACCTTCTTAGTATGGCAGATTTAGAATTTTTCTCCTTAATTCTCATATTAGTCACGGAAATCTAAGTTTCTGGGGAGTGGGGAGGGGATGGGAGTGGAAGGAGAAGTTAGAGTCTCTTGGGCAAGCTTGCAACATTTTCTTTAAATATTAGGTCAAATTCTCTATAAAAACCCTATTTAAAACTTTTTCAAAGACTTTGAAGTCCCAGAGAAACAGGAAGTTAATTAGAGTGGCTTTGATATCTTAGGGTATGTTTTAACAGCTGCTTAAGACAGTTTAAACAATAAGAACTTATGTGGTTTGGGATGCCTCTGTGATAGCCCTGGCCAGAGTGAAATATCACTGCATCTGAGAATTAACAGCAGTTGGCTTTAATTTTAGAAAGACTTCAAGCCAAAAAGTTCTCTAAAACTCAAGAGAGGAACTTCTAAAGAGGAAGACTGCTTCTAGAGAATGTGTTTGGAGGTGAAAGATGAATCGAGTAGGGAACAAATGATCTTAACTTGGTCCTAGGAGGAGCGCTGAACGCACACATTTCTGAACAAATCTCTTAAGGTGGATTTAACTAAGGCTATTGTTGGCAGCTGCCATTTGTAAAGAGATCCAAATGGGGGTGGATTAGCATCTGTAAAGAACACTTGAAAAACACAAGAGGTGTCCAACCAATTTAAATTTTCTGGGGATTGTCATTGTGCTCCGATTAACACTTAATTTGTTTCCCTCCTCAACACCTTTAGCACTCTTAATTGTTTAAAACTTTTTCGACAAATGGTTTCTCAGACTCTGCCCCTGATTGGATCTCTCCGGAGTGGAGAAGAACGCATGCAGGAATACAGCACTGAATAAGAAGGATCTGCCTGGGGAGTGGGCTTTTATAGATTAAGGGAAGGCTGCAGCTGGTGCCGATGGTGCTGATGGTGGTGGGGGTGGTGGCCATGGCGATACTGATATTAACTAACATTTGGAGAGCCAATGTTTCTATAATGGGCACTGTGCTGGGCATTTTATACCCTTTCTCATGTGGTAGGTATTTTTATCCTCATCTTACAGATGTGGAAACTGAGTTTCATCGACTTGTTCATGCATTCTTTCATCTGCCACGTCTTTGGTTTCCATCGAGACTTCCAGTTTCTAGCAATTTATACATTCGTGTATTGTAGCCTCCTGCCCTATATGTAAAAACTGACTAAACTCATAAAAGTGGTTTGTAGAGAGGTGCTTTTGGTAATGGGTCAATGGCTGGCTGACAGATGACTGTATCATCCCATTCAAGAGGGACAAATTTATCTTCCAAAAAATACTGCCTTGGGTGTGTCATGCCTATCTTCCAAAGACTTCCCATTTTCCACGGAATAAAGACCAAATGCTTCTGCCTGGGCTAAGTATGTTAGTCCTCTCTGCTGAGGGATGGGATTTGGGTCCTGATTGAGCCCTCACTGCTCAACTGTTTTGTGAAGACACTTGTTTGTTTCTTTAAAAAAAAAAAATAGGTACCATAAGCACAGATTTATTTTCTGGAGAAAAACTGGGATTAATCAATACAAGAAAATGAAATGCAAACTGCAGAAGACCACATTCTGGCAGCACATACACTCATACTAGACGGACTGAGGAAAGACTGTGCGGGTCCTTCCACAAAGATAACATGACTGTATTTTAACAGCTCCATTTTTGGTGTAGTCACTGCCCAAAGAGCTTTAATACATCCTTGTGAGCGGTGTGCATTTGTAAATGGAGAAATTTTATAAAATGTCCATGAACACACAATAGTTTTCCATAATTAGTGATGATTTCTTGGTACATTGTTGACATTAAACTACTTAACTTTTTTGGGTTTTGTAATGTGTATGTATCTACCTTCCTTCCTTTTTCCCCACCCTTCCTGCCTCCCTCCCTCCCTTCTTTCCTCCCTTCTTCCCTCCCTCTCCCTCCCTCCCTTCCTCCCTTCCTTTCCTTTTCTCTGTTACCTCTATATCCAGGTACACATGGGCTGCCCAAGTCCCACGGGGAAGAGTGTATAAGAGGTGTGTGAGAAAAGCCCCCATAGAAAACCCAAAGGGAATAATACCCTTTTTAAAAGAAGAGGCACTTCCCATATAAAGGAGAAGGCTATGGCAAGATGTAGAAGAGGAAGCCCAGAAGCTTCTCTTTTGTTTTTTACTCAGATGTAAAGTTGCCTATTTCTCAGGAACAGGCTTTGGTGTTCACTGTGTGTGTGTGTGTGTGTGTGTGTAGGGGCTGTTCTTTGTTGTCTCTGTCTCCTCTGATTTTATCCCATTTGATAGGTCCTGGCATTCTTTGACTGATCACTCAACCTTTTGCTATACAAATATGGGTAGAAACTTTTGCCTGAGGTCTACACATTGTCTCTGGGAAACAGAGCTTGGGGCTTCCTTCCTTTTGGTTAGGTTGGGCTTTATCTTACCATTGGGCACCTTGAAGTGTCATCAATATTCTTTAGATAGATAACGGTATGGGCTCACTTCATCAAAAGCAGACTGAATTCTGGCTTGACGCCTGTAGCATAGTGGTTACGACGTCAGCCACATACACTGAGCTGCTGGGTTCAAACCCGGCCTAGGCCAGCTAAACAACAATGACAACTGCAACAAAAAAATAGCCGGCACTGTGGCAGGCGCCTGTAGTCCCAGCTACTTGGGAGGCTGAGGCAAGAGAATCGCTTAAGCCCAAGAGTTGGAGGATGCTGTGAGCTGTGATGTCACAGCACTCTACTGAGGGTGACAAAGTAAGACTCTGTCTAAAAAAAAAGCAGACTGAATTCTGCACACCATAGGGAGCCCTGGAGTTCATTACTGATCACAGGTTTCTTGCCGGGAGAGATTCCATCAGCAGTGACACGTTAGCAGCCGGCTAGTGGGATGAATTGAGTAGAGACTGCTGCTCTTAATTCTGAAAGCTTAAAGGAATAGACTCTTGACAATGCAAAAGGATCTATTCCACTCTACCCATTTAATTTAGGAATTCTAGTGTTTTCAAATTTTCAACAGATATTACTCTTTGGGTATGAGAAATCATAATTCCAAGAATTCTTAGAAATTTACTTAAAAAGAAGTTATTTAAAAATATTTTAGCATTCTTCACATTTTTTATTAATTATCATGGGTATTCAAGAAAATGTATTTAATACATTAGAACTGTTAAGTTTAGTAGTATAGGTTGAATATCTCTTATCTGAAAAGCTTGAAACCAAAAATGTTTTGGATTTTGGAATTTTTAAATTTTGGAATACTTGTGTTATACCAGTTTAGCATCCCAAATCCAAAAACCTGAAATGCCAAATATTTTAGTGAGTATTTCCTTTGAGCGTCAAGTTTCAGATTTTGGAGCATTATAGATCTTAGATTTTCAGATTTGGGGCGCTCAACCTGTATTTACAAAGAACCTATGTCAAATATTAAAATGCTTGAAAATGTCAGCATTTGGGTGAGTTATTGGGAAATGTTCAAAATTGAAATTGCCAGGTTAATGACTTATTTGCAAAAATTTGTATTTTTTGAAACAGCACTCACAGGATTTCTATAAAGTATGTTTGTATAACTTTATTAATATTACTTTTTTCTCCCCCAATGACAGCGTTGCCAGCTAATAGGATCATGCACACACATTTATAACACAGCAACAGCTACAAGCAAGAGTG
Source organism: Otolemur garnettii (assembly GCF_000181295.1). NCBI lineage: Eukaryota > Metazoa > Chordata > Mammalia > Primates > Galagidae > Otolemur > Otolemur garnettii. The sequence continues at coordinate 33,543,137 of NW_003852403.1, forward strand.
AGGGACTGGGCTGGGGCATCTTCCCTCCTATGGCACCTGTACTAGTTCCCAGGAATGTGCACTTGAACCTCCAGCTGTGTGTTACCTGTTCCTGTTCTTGCTTTCTATTTGACATCAGTAGATTTCTTCAAACCAGTAATGTTTCTATACTGACTGCAAGCTTTAATTCTCACAGTAAATGAATACTTTTTCCCATTTTCCCAATTTCTTGTCTGACTTTTATTGCAATTTGGAATTCAGAAAAACATAAATTTCCCAAGATAGACTGGAAAAGAGGTCTTTCCTGGACACACTGAAGTATTCTAAATTAGTTTCTGAATTCTGCCCATTCATTATTGCATGTCCAATCTTGGATAGAATCACTCTTTCTGGGAATAATCCAGGACACCATCACTCTTCAAAATGGGAGGGTCAACTCAAAAAATTCCCACTAGCTGACCACGGATGCCAACCACTGTCTATTATTCAGTTGTGTTTACAAGTTAACAAAGAGCTACTTTAAACAATATAAAACCGGGACCCTAACAGGCAAAGAAAATTCATAACAGGAGTGAGTTAGAATAGAGCATTGATCTGGGAGCCCTGTGGCCTTTGATGGAAATGGCTGCCTTGGGCCATTTTGAAGCCTTAGATGTTAGTTACCTCATTTTATCATGGAGAACAGAATGACAGTACGATTAAGAGCGTCAGACCACCTCATTTGAGATTCTGGCACTAACCAGCTATGGAACAACAGCAGTGACTTAGCTTCTGTAGACCTGTTTTCTAGTCCATGTGGACCTCACAGGGTGGGTGTGAGGATTGGATGAGACCACCTGCCAGGGCACATGGTAACTGCACCAGGAGGAAGCTGTGTTGTGCTGTTTTCTTCTAGGAAAGGACACACAGGGTTACTGGGAGGTCACCCAACCAGCACTTTCACTCAGTACTTGGGAGTCTGAGTTTTATTCCTGGTGGCCACAGATAGAACCCTGCTGTCTGTCTTGGCACTGTAAACTTCTAAAATAGTGTTGCCATGATCAGGCTGGAGGCCTCAAACCAAATCAAAACGATGGTACGAGGAAGTTTGGTGACTTCTCATCTTGACATCACAGGTCTTCCAGAGGCAGCTGTGGGCTTGTGTTGTTGGGCACTCACGGGCAGGGAATGGACTGCAGCCTGGCAGCCTTGAGACCAACTGCAGAGCACTGCAGACTCCCCCACTCTGAGGCGGGTCTTTGGGGTGTTCTGCCCACACTTCTCTGCAATTTTCAGGGGTGAGCACAGATGTTGTAAAGGAATGGGCCACTTGGGAAGGGCTTGTCCTTGGAATCTCTGTCAGAGATGTAGGACCTCTCAGATACGGTCACAGAATCTGAAGTTGTTTCGTCACAGGGTAGCCAGTGAACCATTTGCCTTGGTTTATGGTAGAAGGTTGTAGATTAAGAGCACAGGCACAGACTTTAGCACTTCTAAGTTTAAAACCACGTTCTTCTTTTACTATCTGTGTGACTTTGGATGACTTCCTGTTCATCTCTCAAGTCCTGTTTCCTTGGCTGAAAAATGGTAATAATAATTATACCCACCTTGTAAAGTGATCTTGAAGTTTAAATAAAATAATACACGTGAAAATGGGTAGAGAGTTTCAGTTTTCTGAGGTGAAGGGTCGGGGAGCTGGATGGTGGTGACGGCTGTACAGCATTCTGATCATACTGAATGACAGCAAACTGCTCTAAAATGAGTAAAATGGTACATTTTATGTGCATTTTACCAAAATTTTAAAAATTGGAGGAAAGAAAGCTTTCAATAGAGCTTTTAGAACACAGTAAACAAGAAATATTAGCTATTTTTATTATTGCAACTGAGTTAAGTAGGTATATATATATATTCCTTGACAGACTTTAATGAGACATCCTTTTTGTTATTTTGTAATTTTTAATTTTTTTTTAAGACCGTGTCTCACTTTGTCACCCTCGGTAGAGTGCCATGGCGTTGCAGCTCACAGCAACCTCAAACTCTTGAGGTTAAGCTATTCTCTTGCCTCAGCTTCCCAAGAAGCTGGGACTACAGGTGCCCACTACAATGCTCTGCTATTTTTAGAGATAGGGTCTCGCTCTTGCTCAGGCTGGTCTTGAACTCCTGAGCTCAGGCAATCCACCCGCCTTGGCCTCCCAGAGAGGCAGGAATACAGGCATGAGCCACCATGTCCAGGCGTGAGGCATCCTTTTTAGAACATCAAAAATGAATTTCTCATAAGAACATGATAAAGAAGAGAGCAAGATGAGTTTAGGCACCCTGGGGAACCTAATCATCTCTCATCTCGGCCTATGTTTGTACAACATGGTGTTTTGGATATGGATGGTATTGATGGGTGGGGTGAGAACACGGGAGGAATGACTACAGGAGGACCCCTGTTGGGGGTTAGGTGAGGAAGAGTGTGTCCTGGAGACTCCTCCCAGCACCACCAGAGTGTGAAAGCTGGAAAATCTCCTTCAGCCTTTCCCTGCCAGTTATTTAACTTCTCTAACCTGTTTAACTTATTCCAATCCTAGTGCAAGATTTTTATTTTTTTCAGAGACTTCTTGAGTAGTCTCTTGTGAATAAGGCTTTTTAACGGCACCCGGATCCACTCCCTGCCATGCCTGCTGGATAGGAACCATTCTTTGCAAAGACCAAGTTTATCTGATCTTTTCAAGTACCATTGAAGAGACTTCAGGTGATGAAAATATCACCTTTCACTGGGGCCAGGTGGAAAGTTATTCTTCGGCATTTTTTTTTTTTTTTTTGATTAGAGACTGGAAGAGATGAATCTTCCTGAAAGACTTCATTTCCTGATCCATCCTTAAATTTCTGATCCATTAGCTATTAAAATGAAATAAAAAGAAGTGTGAAATTAGAAGCTTTCAGGGCCTCTTTCTCAGACTAAATTGGCTATTCCCACCACTCCTGAGAATGTGCAGTCAGCAATGTCTTGTCAAGATTGTGATGTTCTCTCTTCCCCAGAGGGCAGGATGGATTTTCAACCTATATATATCATGTGACTCCTCCCTTCCTGGAATGATTTCTGATTTGGAGCATGTGTGATAATAATTAACATCACAATAACAAAAGAGGCTATTTTGGGTGCCTTCTGTGTGTCAGGCACATACATCACTAGATACTTAGATTATTTCACTTAATCCTCACAACAGGTTAAGTATCATTATCTCAAGTTTACAGAGGGTGATACAGTGGCTTGGAGAAGATCACTCATTTGCAGTGAATGGAACTGAGATCTAAACCTAAATCTGTTTGACTCCAAGGCCTTTGCCTTTAACCGCTAAGCAGTGGCTTAAACTGCCACAGTCATGGCATCAGCTCCTCATTTTGGAGGATGGGAGTGACGTAGGAGTGAATGTACGTGGCAGACGACTCTCTCTCCTTGACACCAGCCATGCCCTAGGAATTTACACCAAACACAAGTCTCTCTTGGTTCTCTTTTTAAGACAGATGCTCTTCCTTCTTTTCTGCCCCTGGATGTGGGGTACTGGCAGTTCTTGTATTAAGCTTATGACATTCTCTTATTGGCTGACATTCTGATCTTGTGGTTGTTAGCTAAGAACTCAAACCTGGAGTCGGAGCCAAACTACAGTCCTTCAGGCAGGTGGGGTGGCTCACACCTGCAATCCTAGCACTTTGGGAGGCCAGGGCAGGTGGATTGCTGGAGCTCAGGAGTTTGAGACCAGCCTGGACAAGAGCGAGATCCTGTCTCCAAAAATAGCTGTGTTGTGGTAGGTGCCTGTAGTCCCAGCTACTTGAGAGGTGGAGGCAAGAGGATCACTTGAGCCCGGGAGTTTAAGATGCTGTGACATGAGCTATGATGCCACAACACTCTGCCTAGGGTGACAAAGTGAGACTCTGCCCCCAAACAAACAAACTATAGTCCTTCTACTGTGATCTGTGACTCTAGGAAAGTTGCCTAATTTCTCTCAGTTGTTACATCTGTAAAATGGGGACAGCAGCAGGACCCATTCTTAGGGGGTGTTATAAAGTTTAAATGAGGTAGAAGAGCTGACGGTTTATATAAGCTGCTTAATGTAATCATTCACACCTGGGAGAGTTCACTGAACCATAATTGTAACTAGGAAGATGCTAAGCATTTACACACCGCCACGACAATGTTTAATTGTTCCACCCTGGTTTGGTTCCTTTACACATTTATTGAATGCTTACTGTATGTCACTCATGGAGATGTCATAGATACAGAGGAGAATAAAACACCAGTTGTCCTTGTTCCCAGGAAACTCAGAATGCAAAGTTCGTTAGGATCCTGTGGGGGGATACATACATTAATCTGGTTTTTCAAGGAAGAGCAGGAGGTAGCTACATGTAGAAAGATGGGACAGGATGTTTATGCAGAAAGAGTGTGCCCAAAGGACACAAATGTGGGAAATAAGGCAGGTGGGAGGGCGTATGAGTGATTTCTAGACGTTAGAATGTACATTTTAAGCTAGGAAATGAGGCTGGAGACAAATGTAGGGGATGTGGAGTTTGCGCTGCATTCTGTAGGTCATGGGAGAGCCACTGGTGGGATTTTAGCAGGATAATTACAGTGTGGAGGATGGGTACCAGGGTGCAGGAGGAGTGGTCAAGATCCGAGCAGGGAGACCAGCTGAGAGGCTTTTGAGAGTCAGAATGGTACAAATGGGAGCAGCCAAAGTGGGAGGCAGTGGAAGGGCTGAGTGGAGAAACATTCAGGAGACAAGATTGCGGGACATGTAATTGACTGGATACGGGGGAGGGGAGGCAGGGCCACGTGGAGACGGTGCTGACTGCCTTTTGCTGCCGTAAATCCTGAGTTAATGCATCCATTCCCTGGGAGTTCTCATTGTGGAGGACAATTCTTATTCCACGTTTTCAGAGGGATCAATTTAGACAATTAATTGTATAGGCTCTTAATGGCCAGTAGAGAAATCACCTGAGAAGTTGAAGTCAGTTCTAAGTAGTCAACTTATAAAAAAAAACCAGTGGAGATACGATAACATTTAGTGTCTCTGTGTCTTCGCCTGTAAAAGGCAGTGCTGGCTCCATCAGACTGACATGAAGACTAAATGAGACAAAGCTTTCACAGCAGCATCGGCCACAGAGCAAGTTCGCAACATAGGTGAGCTTGGTTGTTGTTGTGACTCTTATTTATTTTGTAGCACAGCCTCTGACTACCTGGATTCAAATCCACCCTCTGAAAAGTTGGAAAAAAAATTATTTAACCTCAGTAGGCCTCAGTTTCCCATCTGCATTTCGAGGACATAATAGACAATAACAAAAAATGTCCTTAGTGCAGAGGCTGTGTGCAGATGGAATGCAGGAATGTATACCAAATGTGTAATGGAGACCCTCACTCACATCGTCTAAGGGTAGGGGATGTGATCTCCATTTTATAGATGAGGAGATTGAAGTATGGGGAGTTTACGTGATTTGTCCAAGGCTACACAGTGGTAGCTGAGCTGGTGTAAGCTGTTCCCTTTAGAATGCTGTGATACTTTCAGGATCTTTAGGAAAGTTCCTCTAGGCCCATAGGGAAAAAAGTTTTCAGTTATATTCAGTTTGTGACCATACTGATTTCTACCAGAAGGGAATTAGAAATCATCATACAAAATTTGAGTTGGAAGTCGTTTATTGAGTACCTGGAAAAACCAGTGGCAATCCTGTGTGAGTCTCCCTACTGGTTGTTAACAACAAAACAAACTGAAACAGCAATAAAATGCAATATACTACAAAACTTATGCCAAAATCCAGTATGAAACACAGATCATGTGGATCTATGCCGGCTAGAAGAAAGGTAGGAGAATTCGAGCCTTTGCCCCATCTTTCTAAAGGGTGCAAAGCCCTGAGGAAACCACAGATTAGTCCCTTCTTTGAGTGATGAGAAAACTAAAGTAGAGGAAAAAAGTGACTTTCCTGTGTCATGTACCAGGGACTCACTGAAGTCAAAGGTGGCAACTGATCTCTGATGGTCACTGCAGCTGTGGGGTCACCCCTTCTGCATACCATGCAGAGCCTTGATGAAGGATGCTCCCTTTTAGATAAAAACCTATATTAATGCCCATAGTACTGATACTTCTCTTGTATCATTTTCTCTGCATTCCAAATTTTTTGTAATAAATATACATTACTTCTATAATCAGAAAAAAAAATTTAAAAATATTAAATTTGGGCTAGTCGTGTTGGTGCATATCTATAATCACAGCAGTTTGGGAGGCTGAGGTAGAAGGATTATTTGAAGCCAGGAGTTTAAGCTAGCCTGGGCAACATAGTGAGCTTCTGTGTCTACAAAAAAAAAAAAAAAAAAAAAATTAGCCATGCATGGTGGTGCATGCTTGCAGCCCTAGCTACTTGGGAGGCTGAGGGAGGAGGATCATTTGAGCCCAGAAATTTGAGGTTACAGTGAGCTGTGATGACGGCATTGTACTCGCACTTGGGCAACAGAGTAAGACCTGGTCTTTAAAGAAATAATTGTTTAAGAGGGAGGAGGGGATTTGTATGCCCAGTATAGAATAATCCCAAATTTGTAGACTTTTCTCATCTTTTGATTTCTCTGACAAGCTTGTTGCAGTGACTTTGGATCGGGTTTGGGTACTGCTCCAAGGGATATGGTACTGTTCTGTGAAGGTGTGTTTGTTCTCTATTTGCTCATTTATTTTTTTCCAGTTTTTGGCTGGGGCTGGGTTTGAACCCACCACCTCCGGCATATGGGACCAGTGCCCTACCCTTTTGAGCCACAAGTGCCGCCCTATTTGCTCATTTTTAATGCTGCCCCAAACAAGGCCCAGCCTTGGAGATCTTTCCTCACTTGTCACCAATCTTACTCCTCTAATATCATCTGTTATCATTTCCCATGACCCTAGTTGAAAATGGCTAATTGCCTGTCAACCACACCAAACCAATTTCTGCATCTGTTTTTCTTTGCCCATATAGCCCCCTCTAAGAAAGACTTACTTCTTCCTCTCTCTCTGCTATCAAAGTACTCATATTGTCTTTCAAAGGCCTATTTCACATCCACTTCACTCATTCATTGATTTATTAATTCACCCACAAATATTTATTAAGTGCCTCCATATGCCAGACATCGATTGTTCTAGGCCTTTGGACTAGAATGGTGAACAGAATGTACATGATTTCTGCAATTACAGAGGTAAATCTTTAGTGAGAGAATGATATTAAGCAAATAAACTTAAGAATTCATCCATCCATCCATCCATCCAGCCAGCCATCCTTCCTTCCATCCATCCATCCATCCAGTTCCAAAATGTACTATGTGCTATGAAAGAGAATACCAATGTTGTCCTACTTCAGAATGTGTGTTCAGAGAAGGCCTCTCAGGAGAAGTGACTTTGAAGCTGACACCCCAAAAATATAAGAAGAGGGCTGCGAGAATGGGGAGGGAAGAGCATTTTAGGCAGAGGGGGTCCTCAGGTGGTAGAGTTGGAGGAATTGAAGGAAGCCTAGGGAGTCTGGAGCAGAGTGAGCAACTAATGACCATCCTACACGCTAACTCTTTTGCTTACATATTTTATTATTTTTGTCTCTCTGCTAGAGTGTAGACTTCATAAAGCAATGTGTTTTCATCTGATTTGTTCACTACTTTATCCACAGTGTCTAAAACAATGCTTTGAACCAATGCTTTGAATGCAGAAATGAATGAATAAAGAGTGAAATGAACAGATACTAGAGAGGCAGGGGTAAGATCAGATAGGAGATCTTTCCTCACTTGTCACCAATCATACAGGACCTGTGGATTATGAAAAATACTTGGATTTTATTCTTCATGCAGTGAAGTAACAGGAATTTTAATAGAAGAATTATGCAATCTAGGGTGGTGCCTGTGGCTGAAAGGAATAGGGTGCCAGCCCCACATATCAGAGGTGGCAGGTTCAAACCCAGCCTTGGACAACAAAAATAAAAAAACTGCAAAAAAAAATAATTATGCAATCTGATTTATACTTTTAAAAGATATACTCTGGGGCTGGGCATGGTGTTCATGCCTGCAATTCTAGCACTCTGGGAAGCCAAGGCAAGAGGATCCCTTGAGCTCAGGAGTTTGAGGCCAACTTGAGCAAGAGTGAGACCCTGTCTCTACCAAAAATAGAAAAACTAGCCAGGTGTTGAGGTGGGTGCTTGTAGTCCAGCTATTTGGGAGGCTGAGACAGGAGGATTGAGTTAGCCCAGGAGTCTGAGGTTGCTGTGAATTATGATGATGCCATTGCACTCTACCCAGGGCAACTAAGTGAGACTTTGTTTCAATAAAAAACAAACAAACAAAATGAAAGATATACTCTGACTTTTAGGTGGAGAAAGGCTTAAAGTCGGCAGTTGGAGAATCAAGTTAACTTTAAGGTCTATTGCAGTAACTCAGAAAAAGGCATTATGGTGCTGCTGGTAGTGTAGACAGAAAGAGATGAATTCATGATGTATTTTGGAGGGAGCCAAAGCAGGACTTGCTGACTGCTGAATTTGGTGGCAGAATTCCCAATATCCACTACCTCCTCTTCCTTACTAATATAATGCTATGGAATGTAAATTATATAACATTTTAGTATAAATGGTGTTTGAAGTGACAAGGTACCTAACAAAAAAAAAATTCTATATTTTCTAGCTTCTGTTGCCACCAAGGGTAGACATTGACATTGTTGTATCTGACAAAGTATAGGAGGGAATTTCTGGGTAGGATTTTGGGAAAGTTCTTTAAAAGAAAGTGGATTCAATTACCCGGATACATTTCCCCACTGGTCTTCTCCTTCTTCTTGTTTGAATTATAGATGCTGGTGCAGAGCAGCCACTTTGAGGGCAAGAGGTAATATGCACGAAGAGAAAGTCTCCAGTGAGGAAACAGAAAGATAAGAGCCTGATCTCTGATCTGGAGCTGCCCTCCCATTTGAGATTGCTTTTTTTTGGACTTCTTTTGGGAATAAATAAATAAATAAAATGAACGCCTAGTTGGTGAAATTATTACAAGTTTTGTTTATACACAGTCAAATTTATTTCTATCTGATTCAGATTAGATGCGGGAGAATCAAGAAAGGGGAATTCTGATTTTTTTGGGCTTTTCTTTTCTTCAAACAACTACTTAAGTGGAAGATCAGGTGAAGATCAGATTTCAGGTGAGAGTTGTGTGTGTCAGTATGCACATGTGTTTATGTTTGTGTGGGGGGTGGGGGAGAAAGAGAGAAGACAGAATCTAACTTCAGGACTTCGGTTTTGGATATGTTAATCTTGAGATTTCTATAAGATATCCAGGTTGTGAAAGTTAACCAAACAGTTGGTTATATAGCCCTGTCCTTCAGAGAAGAGTCTGGAATAGAGATAGGAATCTGGCAGTTGTGAGCATAGAGATGGTATTTAAAATCATATAAATGGCTGAGATTTCCCAGAGCAGGAAAGTCCAGAGATGTAAAAGAAAAAGGCCCATGGCTAAACCTGAGCATGTCCACATTTGCAAGGCGAGGAAGAGCTGCTGTGAAAGAGACTGAGAAGGACCAGCCCCTGGGGATAAGTGGGAGGTCCAGCGGTGGGCTTCCTGGCCCTGTGTCACTTTTGCACTGTGCATTTGTGTGGTGTACCACCCACCTGGCACCTTCCACATCCTGTATGGAGATGTTATTTCCCCTTTGGTGTATAGCCTGCTTTCCCTCAGGATGAGACCTGAGGTCTCCAGGACCCGAGGCCATGTCTGTCCCTTGGAACTCCCCACACCAGACACAGCACTTTCCCCTCAAGGTGATGCTCCCTAAGGCTTGGCAGTGACAATCTGCTCACCGGGGTCAGGGAGAAAGAAGAAGGTGCTGTCATAGAAAACTGGTTTGGAAAAGTGAAAAACTTGCAAAGTGTGCTCAATCCCAGGTTGGAAGACTGACTGAGCAGCAGACAGAGATGCGTTGTCTGACCAGAGGGGAGCCTGTTGGAATTTAGAGAGCATAGGTTGGCCGTAGGTCCCAGGGCGGAGGAAAAATCAGAAAGCTGAAAGAAAAGTGATGTAAAATCCAAGAATTCCATTGTTTCAGGGTTTGGGTGGGGAGGGAGACTTCGACCAGAAACACCAAGGGCTTATTATACCGGAAGCCGAGCAGGAAAAGGCAGCATGTTCTCAGGGCTGGGATGAGCTCATAATGGTTGCTGGGGTGAATGAAAGAGGAAGGAACTATAAAATCCAGGCTACACATGACCCACAGCCGTGGCATAGGCGGACTGTAGAGATTTCCTATAGTGGTCTTTGGCATGAGGTGCTGATGCCCAACTATGGAAACCCAGGCTGTGGGAGGGAAGTGAAGCCCCAGGCTAGAAGGCCAAACTCCTAGTGATTCATTCGTATTTGATATGCAATTACTATAAACAAGTCCTGGGGATAGAGTGGCACAAAAGAGAAAATACATACCTGATTTTATGCAAGCCATACTCTAGTAGGTGTGATTTGTGTGTATATGAGAACAATAAAATTAGAAAAACTATGAGCTATGATAAGATGACCAGACACGATGATATGCTGCAGCTAGAGCTCCCCAAAGCCTGGTCCTTGGATCAGCAGTAGGACGTTGTCTATGAGCTTATTATAAACAATCTCAGAACTCACTGACCTCTGATTCAGAATCTGCGGTTTAACAACATCCCTATGAGATTTGCATGCTAATGTTTGTAAAGCACTGTGCTAGAAGGTTCTTGAGAAGCGGGATCCTTTAGGTTGGGTAGTTACGGAGGTTTCTCTGCCCAGGTGACACAGGAGCTGAGACCTGTGGGGGGAGAAGCATCCGTGGAAAGATCCAGGAGCAGAGCACTACAGACAGCAGGAAGGCAGGGGCCAGGGGCCAGAGGGGAACAAACGAAAGATCTGCTTCTTCCTCATGGAGCAGCTCCTTTCTTCTCTCCTCACCTGGCTAGTTCTCACCCTGCTGTGGGACCTCAGCCGAAACCTGGTGCCCTCTGAGAGCCTCTCCCTCCCGCCTCCTTACTCAGCTCTGGTCCTGTGAGAGTGGTCTGTTTGTTTACCTCCGCAGCATGGCTGTGACCTTACTGTAATTTTGTTTAACGACTATTTACATGAAAGTGAAAAATCGAGAAAGATGGGAGAGGAAGCCTGTAGAAGCAGTTCATAGCTTTGCTGAAGGGCATAGTCGATAACTCTTGAAAGCTCCTAGCCTTAGCCTGGCAGAAGCACTCCCACCCAGCCCTCTGTGCCAACAGTCCTCACACTTCCCTCTCCCCTTGGTCCTCATTACTCAGATGGAGATCTGTGGTCAGACCCTCCCTTAATACTTTCTTTTAGTCAGGGTTTCAGGGTCCGGCAGAAGATATGGGTTATTAGAAAGTAGGTGCCATTGAGTCAACTACAACACTACGTGCTGGAGACTGAGAACATGGGACTGTGGGACCTCAGAGAGGGGCTGGGAACCAAATACTGGGTTTTTTAAGAAGTTTCAATTCAGCTGGATTTTAGGAGAAGAAGAATTTATTTTTCAAGTTTAAGGGGGTGATGATGAGGGCCTGAGTGGTAATGGTGACGGAAGACAGTGATGGCGACACTGCTGATTTGCAGAGGTTGTGTTGGCAGTGATGGTGGTGGGAACAATGACAGTAATGGTGAGGTGAGTGGCAGTGGTGAAAATGGTGATGGCAGTGGTCACGGTAATCATGGTGCTGGTGAAGTATATTCCAGACAGAGGCCACAGCATGCCCATGAGCAAAAAGTCATGAAAGATCTTATTAAAGGTCTTGTGGCAAGATGGTGAATCAGGAAGACTGTTCTGCTGGGCTCTGCTAGAACCCGTGAGAGACGGGAGTTAGTCAGGCTGTGCTTGGCATGAAGAATTCTGCCTGGAACTGTGACTAGGGGTGCCCTGCCAGGCAGCGGGGTGCTTGTTGCTGTGTGGGAACCGGGGTAGCTGGGTTGAGTTCTGACATACCAGGCAAGTCTTGAGCCAGCCAGGGAGAACCGCAGGTGGGGGCCACTGGGGCTGAGGGGGAGATCTGGGATTTGAGGAAGGCTTTTTGCACTTTTCAGTTTTGGGGGGAAGCTGCAGGTTAAATGGAAAGCCTGCAAGTGTGGGTGCACCTGAACAGTGTACAGCAGCCAGATTTGAGGGCTGGTTGGAGTGGATTTGCCACTGGTTTGGCTGCAGTAGACGGCCATTCTGGGATGTCCTGGCAGCAAGGGGGTGGCAATTGTAGAAAAGTCACTAGAAGGTCGTGAGGGTGGGCCTCCTACAGGGACATAGCTATCTTGGGGTCTGTGCCTGCCAGGATCAGACCTCCAATCATGACAGGCTCAGGGATGCCCTCCCTCCACAGGAACTGTTGTCTGGTGACATAGTGAGACCTGTCTCTGAAGGATTCCGGAGAGATCTGAGTTCCCAACCTGGCAGAACCTGAAGGCTGAGGAAATAATCAGGCAATCACTGTGGACAATTAAGTTGGGGATCAGGTCTATGCCTGGGATCTACAGTGAGGTTATTAGCTGTGTTGTCCATTCCCTAAAACTACAGTGTTAACTGACATTCCAGCAATATATTGCAACATAAACATATTTCTACTAAAGTCGGACCCTCCTGCTATATGTATGCTATTATATATGTACATAGATAATTAGTTTTTAAAATTTTTTTTCTTGTTGTTGTTAGTATTTTCTTTCTTTCTGTCTTTTTTTTCTTTTTGTTCCTTCGTTTATTTGTTGCTGAGATTGCTTATTTTTGGTTTTTTTGTTATTTTGTATGGCTGTGTTTTGTTTCTTGCTTATTTGTATGGTTGGTTCTTTAATAGAATTTTTCTATTTCATTTTCATTCTACTTAATTTTTCCTTATTATTCTTTGTTTTTGCTCTTTTCCTTTTCTTCGTAGTTTTTGCAGAGGAAGAGTCTGGCTCTGCTCAGGCTGGTAAGGAGCACCTGATTTTGAGGAACCCTCCTAGTCCATTCCCCTCAAAACCCTTGAGTTATGAGCATGGCCTTAGCCCCATGCTGATCAATACCATTTCTTCCATCACTCTCAGCTTTTCTTCCTGGTCTCCTTCTCTCCTATTTTTCATGTTTTTTTTCTTCTTTACTCCCCCTGCCTTTTTTCTCCAACTTTTTCTTTTCTTTGACTCTTTCCTTCATTTTCCTCTTTCTTTCTTTTCCCCTGTTTCTCCCTTCTCACTCCTTACCTTTCTCCTCCTGTTGGCCTCACACTGAGAGGCCTCTTCATCACCTAAACTCTGAGACAAGGTAATTTGAAGCGAAGGAGGAAGGGAGAAGGAAAAAGGAGCACAAGGAGGTGAAGAAGAAGAGAGCACACATGAGGAGGAAGCAACAGAAAAATTCAGGCACCATGAAAAACTAAAATAGAGCTCTCCTCCAAGGGTCCATGAAGTTGCTTTTACAGAAGATGCCTCCTGTAGAGAATTAATGGATCTGACAGAAAGGGAATTTAAAATACGGATGATTAAGACAATGAAGGGGATGGATGAGAAAATGGAAAGACAGAATGAAAAGTCAGATGAGAGATGTGTAGTATACAGAAAGGACATGGCAGAGCTTAAGGAAATGAAGGACACAGTCAGGGAATGTGAAGATGCAGTTGCAAGTATCAAAAGTAGAGTAGATCTAAATGCCCACCAATCCAGGAATGGATTAATAAACTGTGGTATGCGTATACCCCGGAATACTATTCAGCCACTAAAAAAAATGGTGATTTTACATCTTCCGTATCAACTTGGATGGATTTGAAATACATTCTTCTTAGTAAATCATCACAAGAATGGAGAAGCAAAAATCTAATGTACTCAATTCTGATATGAGAACAATTGATACTAGCACCTGAGGGAGGGGAATTGGGGCGTGGAGAGAGGGGGGAAGGGAGTGTGGGGCCACAGTGTGTGACACACCTCTTGGGGATGGGACACTATTATTAGAGGGACTTGACCCAGCAAATGAAAGCAATGTAACAAATGAAAGATTGACACTTTGTACCCTCAATGATTCTCCAACAATAAACAAACAAACAAACCCTAAAAGATCTCATTAAGTCTAAAAATTGGAAAAAGTTCTCTTGGTAGGGTGGCTATAGGCAAAACAGACAGTAAAGTCAGAGCCACATGTAAGGGCCTTATGGACCAAGATGGACACATCTTCATTAAAGATCTAATAAAAAGAAATTGTTGGCTGCACTGCAGGAAAGGGGAGGTGATAGTCCCTGTCTCCTTGTTTGGTAATTGTCCAGTTAAACCCCAGTAGGGAAGGACCAAAGGAGTGTATGGCATATGCACAAATCTGCTTCTCCTTAAACCCGGTACCCTAGGAGTGAGTAGAATTTCCCTTTTGGGGTATGGTAATATTAAAATTACTCTAGAAAGATATTTAGTTATCTTATTTATGTGCTTTCATCTACTCAATCATTCATTAATTCATTTACTCACTCAAAATGTTTTTATTGAACGCTTGCAAAGTTCACAGAATAGGGCATGACAGTCAAAAAGAACAATAAATAGCTTCCTTAAGACTGTGAGGGGCTTACAAACTAGTGGGTACATGAGAGGTAGGCTGGGAGCACACAGAGCCGAGAGTCAGGGGTCCTGTGTGCAGATCTCCACTCTGAAGACTAGGCAACTCTTTTCTTTTTTTTTAAACAGAGTCTCACTTTGTGGGCCAGGGTAGAGTGTGGTGGCATCATAGCTCACAGCAACCTCAAACTCCTGGGCTCAAGAGTGATTCTCTTGCCTCAGCCTCCCTCATAGCTGGGACTATAGGTGCCTACCACAACACCTGGCTATTCTTAGAGTTGTGGACCTGCCCTTGCTCAGACTGGTCTCGAACCTGTGAACTGAAGCAGTCCACCCACCTTGGCCTCCCAGAGTGCTAGGATTACAGGTGTGAGCCACTGGGCCGAGCCTGGGCAACTCTTTAACTTGCTCACTTTCTTCCTGAGTCATTGCATGTTCACAGTATTAAAGGATGGAAAGACAAGCAAAATAATTGTTGCCCTGAGAAATAAGATATTTATAAGCCAAGGAGGAAACTTCTCCAGACGTCTACACTCTTCATCTATATTATTTGTGTGTTTGTGTTTGGGTGGGCAAGGAGAGGTTGACCAGATGATCTTTTAAAGTCTTGTCTGAATTTCTTATTTTGTGACAAAAAGATTCAAGATTTGTAGAGAGCTCTTTCATGAGAAATAAGCCCACGTTAAGTTCTCTATTTTCTAGATGCCCTAAAAATTAGAGAAACTCAGCCCCTCCACACCCACATACACAGAGTAAGTTATCCTGAATCCTTGTAAAATGCTCATGGTGGATCTGTGAGGGGCTGTCAGTTCTCAAACCTAGGTACAGAAGACAGGGCCATCCAAGGGAATTCCAGGACCCTGAAGGTTGTGGCTTGAGATGTAGTCACATAAGGAAAGTTGTTCCGTGTTCACACCAGAGAATGAACGTGGTTTGAGCAGCTGTGGGAACGTAAACTTTGTGATTTTCTGTGTAACTGACCTCTCAAACCCCAAGTGTGTGGAGGTGACTTCTCTGACACAGCGCATGGAACTTGGCTCTCGCCTGATGTCTGTTTTTCTTGCTTTTAGGAGAAGAAAAAGCCTAAACAATCCTCGTGAACCAACAGTTGAAAAAATATTTGTTTTAGTTTTACTGAGTGCTTTGCCCATTACAACACGAACGTTTTGACGAACGTTTGAGGGGAAGGGAGACCCCTATTGTGTGCGTTTGATTCATTTATGCTTAGCAAATTGATTGTTTGGGGTAGAGACTTTATGTCCAAGAGGGCTATAGAAAACTGTATGGCCCTTTTCCTTTCAAACAGGAAGTTGCATTTTGCCAAAAGTAAACAAATGTGAACCGGGGAAAGTTTGTTTAGTTCCTAACGCTGACTTCAGGACCTGAGAATGGAGTCTGTGCTTGGCAAATATGCCTTCTCTGGGATTTATCCAGGCCAAAATATTTTCTGCTTAGACCTGGCCTTTGCGCTGTGGTAAACATCCTCCTCTCACCAACCCCCGGAAATCGACTGGCAAAGTCCCTCTGCTGCTTTGCTGGTTAGTCGAGAACATTCTAAAGGTGATGGTGACTTGGAAACATACTTTTAGTGGGACTTAGCTTTCTTGAGAGTGGACACTTTGTAGAAATTCGTCAGCAATTTGGAAATCTCAGGGGGTGTACACACAAGTAGCCATCATTATTATTATTATTTTTGAGAGAGTCTCACTCTGTCCCCTAAGCTAGAGCGCTGTGGTGTCACAATAGTTCACAGCAACCTCAGCCTCTTGAGCTCAAGTGATCCTCTTGACTCAGCCTCCCAGTAGCTGGGACTATAGGTTCCTGCTCCAACACCTGGCTAGTTTTAATATTTTTAGGAGAGATGGGTGTCACTCTTATTCAGGCTAGTTTTGAACCCCAGAGCTCAAGTGATCCACCCGCCTCCGCCTCCTGGAGAGCTGGGATTACAGGTGTGAGCCAGTGAGCCTGGCCCAAATTGCCATTTCTGTGCTTAGGTGTGGGCTAGCTCTTCTGGGTGAAGAAGCTTCTAGGAGAGTGACTGTCACTCCTCAGCTAACATTGTTATGCTAAGCTACCTATGGGACTGATCTCAAGAAATCCTTACACAAACCCCAAGAGGAAGGAACTATTATCATCTCCAATTTACAGAGGCGGGAACTAAGCCTTAGGAAAGGTAAGAAACTCATACAGCTAGTCAGGTCATGGAGCCCTTTGATCTTTCTGCCTCCTGGTTTGGAGATTTTAACTAGCGCAAGGTCAATATCTAAACTCCAGGAAGTTACAGAATATCTGGGGAGACAGATATATTGATATCAGGTGAAGATCAATGTAAGACCATTTACCATTATAAGTCAAAGAATTGAGCAAGTAGCATTTCAAGCTTTTAATGAATGACCTTCATGTAGAAGCTTGTTCCAGGAAGGATTTAAGGCAGCTGATGTAAACCTGAGACATGTAAGAGTAGCCAGAGACAGGGAGGGCTACAGAGGAGCAACTCTGATTGGCCCTGGAAGAATGAGTGGGATTAGATAAGTAAAGAACATTTCAGATTTGGGGAACCTGAATTGACTCTTTTTAAGGAAGATTGCATTAGAAGATAATTAAAATGTTCTAAGGACACGGAGAGACCTTCTTTGAGCTGCGATACTGTATTCTCTGAACTAGTGTGTGAGAGATACTTTATCCACCCAAACATACAAACATTTGACCTGTCAAGAAACCCATCATTGAGTGCCAGTGACAAAGCTAGTCAGTATTGGGCCTGAAACTCCCCCCACTCTACTTCACCTCACTCTGCCCTGTCACTAACCAATGATTCCCCTCCATGTCCCACGTTCTAGTGTCACTAGCCTTGCCATGGCTCTGAAAACATGGTATTGCTTAAATGCATTTCCCTGCTGTGCTTTACGAGCATTATTACTAATCCTCATCATTGCTCTAACATGGGGGATGAGATTAGGCCCATTTCACAGCCGGGGAAACTGAGACTGAGAGGGATTAAGAACTTTGCCCAAGTCCTATGACTTTTTGTTGGTGGAACTAACTAATTGCTGGGAGACAAAGTCCATGTTCTATCCACTCTGCCACATACTCTCCTTAGAGCAGAATGAAGACTCCCCAGGCAGCTTTTAGCTAGTATTCTGGATTTGTTTAAAATCCTTATGAGATGTTAACAGCTTTAAGTCCTGTGGCGGTATGGGAGACCTGAACACCTGGGTGCATTTTCTTTTATTCAGTCTAACGGGGGCACAGACCTCTGGCTTCCTTCGTAGAACCCCGCTTTTGATGTGTCTCTGTTTTCTTCATTCAGGAGAACAGATCAGCATTTCTCATGCAAGGCTTGGTTGGCTCTGTGCCCATCTCACTTTTGCAATGAATTTAGCAACATCTGCTTTGCCCATTAAAGTGATTTTTTCTCTTCCTGGCCCTGAGCCTGTATGCTTGCTGCAATTGATTACCAGCAATTTCCTTCCCAAACCAGAGGGTTCAGTGAACTCTAAATTGAATTGTTGCTCACTGGTCTCCTTTAGACCAATGCGTATGGCTTACGTGCAGAATGGTCAAGCCGCTCAGTTCCCGAATCTATAGGCTGATGATTCTGGTTAAACAGGGAGGGCGGTGGTGGGGGACCTGGTGAGTGACATTTCCCATTTCTGAACATAGTGGTTTAGGGCTGTGGTCATCTCTAGATTTCTCAATCTCGGACCTAAGGTGGGGGAAGGGCATGAAGTCACCTTGCTCACAGAAAGGCTGTTTCATTGCACACCCTCCTTTCTTTCAGTCAAATTGCAGCACCGATGTCCTCAGATGCAGCTGACTAGAGGCCTTACCTAGAAGATGAGAAACAATATCTTGAGCTTTAGACATGGCTTATAAAGACCTCAGGAAGATGCAAATCATTGTATACAACCGTGGGTCCCTCTAAGTAGTTCAGGCTTTATTTGAAAATAAAGCAAAATCAAAAATGATTCTGAGCAGGCCTACCAGGCCTGCAGCTCCATTTTACTAACCCTAACCCTAACCCAACTCAGGAAGGCTGCCCCTTTTTCTTCTCCCCATAGTCCAACTACCTAGCACCTCAAGGACACCGAGTATGCCCCCCACGGATGAGTGAGTGAAGAATGCTGCCGCCTTGTGAGAAGATTTTACATGGACACTCTGCTCTGAGTTGTTCCTGAAGTGTCTCTCCTCCCCCACAGCCAGAACAGCTTTACACAGGGCAGTGAAGACTTGTTCATCAAGAAGACACTAGGACTCAGCAGTCTCCTCTACCATACACATAATCCTAAAAAAAACTAATTAAAGGAACCCATCACTGATCAAATAGCTGCTGTTTATTAGGGTGGTTAATTTAAAGCTAGGTGTCTAAAAATAAGAAAAAGGTAGCATAAATGTCTAACTCTAGTAATAGTGACAATTGCTTGAAATTATTTGAGTCACCACATGTTCTTTCTTTGAGATGATGTTCCCTATTTCCACCACAATTGCTGACAGCAAACCCACCTGTACCATCAACTACTCCTGAAATGATTATCAAAAAGGAGGCTGTTCATACCCTATTCTTTGCAGAACTCTTGTGCAAACATCTTTAGCATTGAGCTTGAGGCTCTTTGCTTTTATTTCTGGAAGAGATCTCATTACTAATAGTGAGAACTATTAGAAAAAGCAGAGTATTCCAAAAAGTATGGCTCAGCTTGAAACTGTGAGATCGATACCTCTTAGGCAAACAAATTCTGAGCTGAACCTCCAAAGTATTTAGGGATTCCCAGGGGTTTTTAGCTTCTAGAAGGGCCTTAGGTCTTTAATTCTTTATTTAACCTCTGCACATTGATAAGTGGGCCCCATACGCCTGCTGAGGAAATGAGCTGGTGAACTTCAAGGGAAACTTAGCTAGGCCTTGCATGACGATATGCAGTTAGGGAAAAGAGAGCCCAACAGAAAAAACGCTGGGAAAAGGTCCTGATTACCTGCCCTTGCTCTTAACCATTCATGGATCAGATGCGATTAAACCAAATGTTCTTCCCCACTCCAGTCCTGGCAGCAGAGAGGGAGAAACCTCAGCCGCCTGTGTAATGAATGAGACAGTCTATGCTTAGTCAGGCTGTTTCAGTTCTGCTGCCTGTCACCCTGGTAGCTGGGATTAAAACACATCCTTCCCTTTTCCAGAGTTTCTGGCTCAGGCTAAACAGGACTTTTCCAAGAGAAATGGGTTGCTCTAAGATCCAACTCATCCCTCCCAGGCTGCGTCTGAAATTCCAGGTCGAATAAACCATTAGGGTTAGGGAGATGTTAAAAATTTACCCAGCGCTGACGAAACCTCCTTCACCATCAAGTCACCGCCACTGCCACCAAAATGGCAGTTCACATTAAGTGGAGACTTAGGTACCAGGCACTGGGTAAGCACCTAACATACTCGATTTCATGTGGGATCTGCACACGAAGTCACCACGTAGGTTTCAGAATTCCATTTTACAAATGAAAAACCAAGGCTCTGAGAATTTACTTTTTTTCAGACAGAGTCTCACACTGTCATCCTGGATAGAATGCTGTAGCATCATAGCTCACAGCAACATCAAACTCTTGGGCTCAAGTGATCCTCTTGCCTCAGCCTCCCAAGTATCTTGGACTACAGGAGCCTGCCACAATGCCCGGCTAAAAATTTACTTTTTTTTAAAGCAACAAGTTTTTATTGAGAGTATCATGCACTGTGGTAATGCTGAGATACAGTGGTAAATTGAATAAACACAACCCTTTCTTTAGAAATTTTATATTTGGCTAACAAATATGATATAGCCAAGACTGGAGCCTCTGTTAGCCTGATTCTAAAACTTAAGTTAAGCCCTATGTACAATTCTTCATAATCTAAGATACTTCTTGGAGACTCTCTTTGAAACTTAGCCTGCTCAGCATAGATATTGCATAGGCAGAATATAAACTAAGTTTGTCCTGTCCATCCTTCTATTTTTTTTGTGTGTGTGTGACAGGAGTCTCTCACCTCATTGCCCTCAGTAGAGTGCTGTGGCCTCATAGCTCACAGTCGTCTCAAACTCTTGGGCTCAAGCAATCCTCTTGCCTCAGCCTCCTGAGTAGCTGGGACTATAGGTGCCCATAACAATGTCTGTCTATTTTTTTTAGAGACCAAGTCTTGCTCTTGCTCAGGCTGGTCTTGAACTCTTGAGCTCAACCAATCCACCTGTCTCGGCCTCCCAAAGTGCTAGGATTACAGGTATGAGTCACTATGCCTGGCAAGTTTATCCTTCTAATGTTATACCCCCATGAAATATAAGCTCCCATGAGCAGGGACAATGTCTGTCATCTGCTGGGTGCACAGCAACAACGACTTGTCCCTAAGTTGATCTATGTTTGATGAATGAATATTATCACTCATATTTTGGTCTTCTGCCTGAGGCTGGTCCCTGCCAGGTTCTCAGTGAGAGCACATTGAAACCATGTGCCTAACAGGCTTTGAATCTCTTATGTGTAGTTGGTCTAATTCTTCTTTTTTTTCTTAATTTTCACATGCCCTTGCACTTCCTGCTCTTGCCCGGGCCTGGAAGTGGAAGTCCTGAAACACCGATACAAACTGTTCTGATGGTTTTTAGAGGCTGGTTGAAACCAGGAAGAACAAGAACATCAGAAGCTGGTTCTCTCTGGGTTCTTTCTCTCTCAGAGACCAGAGCTAGGTTTTGGGACACTTGGCCATGTTTCTGCTCCTCCATTGAACTGGTTGGACTTGATCTTGACTGTAGCTTTGCTGTTCAATGGCAGGTGGATTTTTGTTCTTTTGACTTCATTTCCTATCTGTATCTGAAAGGTCATGCCTCTCTTGGGAGGCAGAGCTGATATTTATTTCCTGGTTATAGATCTGGGTA
Organism: Otolemur garnettii; assembly: GCF_000181295.1. Lineage (NCBI taxonomy): Eukaryota > Metazoa > Chordata > Mammalia > Primates > Galagidae > Otolemur > Otolemur garnettii. The sequence continues at coordinate 33,564,488 of NW_003852403.1, forward strand.
TGCACTGATTTGTTCATCCAATAAATATTTATCAAAGCACCTACTTGTATGTCCTTCACGAAGAGCCCTCATGGAACTTGCATTCCAATGGAGGAAACAGAGTAAACAAAGAATTAAACGTACAGTATGTTAGAGGGTGAAATTAAGAAGAGTTGAGGAATGGCTGATTGGTGGGTGTTGCAATTTTTTTTTTTTTTAAGAGAAAGTCTCACTGCATCACCCTTGGTAGAAGCCTGTGGTGTCACAGCTCACAGTAACCTCCAACTCTTGGGCGTAGGTGATTCTCTTGCCTTAGCCTCCCTAGTAGCTGGGACTATAGGCTCCCGCCTCAACGCCTGGCTATTTTTTTGTTGTAGTTTGGCTGGACCTGGGTTTGAACTCGCCACCCTCAGTATATGGGACTGGTGCCCTACCCACTAAGCCACAGGCACTGCCCACGGGTATTGCAATTTTAATAGCATTGTGGAGAAGGCCACAGGGAGAAGGTAATATTTGAATGAAGATCTAAAGGAACTGAAGGAGCAAGCTATGTAGACATGGGAGGAGGGGGTTCTAGGCAGAGGAAACTAAGTGCAAATGTCCTGAGGTTTGAAGCTGCTTGATGTGCACCAGGAGCAGCAGAGTGGCCAGTAAGGCTTGGAGCACCATCAGCAAGGGGAAGAGAAGACGGAGAGATATGGTCAGAGAGGAAATGGGGTTAGATTGTGTCATGAAGACCTTGAGAACAGAGGAAGTCTTAGGTTGTTCTGTGAGTGAGACAGGGAACCTCTAGAAGTTTTCGAGCAGTGAAGGGATGTGATCTGATAAAGTAGTATTGAATTAGCTATTTTTGCAGAAGCAATAATATACCTTCTGACTGGCCTGTGCATGAGAAGCAAGGAGTAACCATTTGAGATTTGATTGAGTCTCCTGACCCTTTAAAGTGGCAAGGCATCACTCCCACTTTACTTGAGGCCCAGAAAGCTCAGAGAGTTTCAGAGACTTCCTCAAGTGGTTAGACATACAAATAGTAAGTGGAGGAGGTAGGCAGCGTCACTGTAGACTGCCTCCTGCCTGTGTTCCTTCTGGAGGCTCAAGGACAGAATTGTGCCCTTGCTTTTCCTAGTGTCTAGAACAGTGTTTTCCAACCTGTTAAAAATCTCACAGCACACTTGAACCTATAAACTTCCATGGTATACTTAAAGTATGTTGAAAAGAAAAAGAGTAAAATGAAGAACATACTTGTTCTGAACTTCTTTGGAAAATAATTTAATGAATGATCTTTAACAATTTTCTCAGCACACCTACGATCCTCTCACGACGTATCAGTGGGCCTTGGCACAATGTTGAAAATCACTGGTCTAAAGGCTGTGCACATTCCTCGGCTCGCGGCCCTCTTCACCTTTAAAGCCAGTGACATCACATCTCTACCACCTTGCTTTCACTCTCAGTCTCTTTCTTCCATCCTAGCTAGGGAAGATTCTCCATGTTTAAAGATTCATGTAATTAAGTTAGGCTCACCCAGGTGATCCAGACTATCCTCCCCTTCTCATCCTTTGTAAATTTAATCATATCTGCAAAGTCCTTTTGCAGTGTAAGGTAACATATTCACAGGTTCTGGAGCTTAGGACATGCACAATTTTGAGGGACTATTCTTCTGCCTACCACAATTATTAAGCACTTGCTATGTCTTAGTACATTTTATTTATTTATATATATGTATATTTTTTGAGACAGAGTCTCACTTTGTCACCCTTAGAGAGTGCTGTGACGGCATAGCTCACAGCAACTTCAAACTCCTGAGCTAAGGGATTTTCTAGCCTCAGCCTCCCAAGTATCTGGGACTACAGATGCTCACCACAACACCCAGCTAGTTTTTTTAGAGACAGGCCTCTCTTTTGCTCAGGCTGGTCTTGAACTCCTAGGTTCAAGTGATCCACCTGCCTTGGCCTCTCAGAGTGCTAGGATTATAGGTGTGAGCCACCGCACCTCACTGTCTTATTATATTCAAACAACATCGGAAGGCAAGAATGTTAGCTTATTCCCCACCTCCCCCAAGGTTAAACGCCAGAGTTAGTGCATGTCAAGGGAGTTTAGAAGAGGCTGGGATAATTAAAGGCAAGTCAGCTTATTAAAGCGACTCAATGCCTTAAATTAAGTAGTATGTTGTGAGTCTCCAGAAAATGTGGGGGCAGGAGGGAGTCAGGAATGGAGAAAGTAGATAAAGAATATAACACTTAAGGAGCAGTGCCTGTGGCTCAAAGGAGTAGGGCGCTGGCCCCATATGCCGGCGGTAGTGGGTTCAAACACAGCCCCAGCCAAAAACTGTAAAAAAAATAAATAAATAAATAAAAGAATATAACACTTGATTTTGGGTCCTTCCAGGTCCTTAAATAGAATTTTAAGTGCTTAGTGAAAGGTTAACACACTTTACAAATGCTACCATTGTCTGAAAACATTCCACAGGGCAGGGTTCATCTTTATACCTTTGGGTCCTAGCAAAGTCTCTGGCCTATTATAGGTGCTGAATAAATATTTTATTCCTGAACTAAATTTCCTTCATTCTTCATGCCCTACATTTGAAGCTTTGAAACACGTTTAATATCTTTTTTTCTATTTCTAACCAATTATGTACTTTAGTGCACATCATTCATATGCCTTGGGTGGTGGCCATACCCAGACATGTAGGATAATCCCTTATATTTCTGTAGACCGTGACAGATACAAAGTATATTTATTTGTATAACCTTGAGATAACTCTGCAAGGCAAGTATTATTAGCTCATTTTATGGACAAGAAAATGGACTAAGAGAAGCTTTTAGCTCATCTGCTGTTAGGCAGCTGCTTCTTCGGTATCTTAGCTGAAATCTAGGAATTCTCATTTTATACTTGTTAGTATGAAATATTAGTTTCCTGTGGCTGTGGCAACACATTTCCACATACTTGATGCTTTGAAACAACAGAAATTTATTCTATCACAGTTCCGGAGGCCAGAAGCCTGACATCAGTTTCACTGAGTCAAAATCAAAGTGTTGGCAGGGTACTCAGCAGTTTCTCTGGAGACTTTAGTGAGAATTCATGCCGCTTTCTATCAGTTTCTGGGGGTGCTGGTGCTCCTTGGCTCGTGGCTGTGCTGTTCCAGTCTTTGAGGCCAGCAGCTTCAAATCCCTCTGGGTGGTGTCTTCACACAGCCCCCTCTGTGTGTCTGCTCCACCCTGCTGTGTCAAATGTCCCTCTGATAAGGTCGCGTGTGATGGCAGTTAGGGCCCCTCTGAACAATCTTCCTAACTCAGGGTCCTTCACTGAAGCACATCGGCCAAGATCCTTTTTCCAAATAAGACAACATTTACAGGTTTTGTGTCAGAAATCTTTTGGAGACTAGTTTTCAGGGGCCACAATATTCATAAAAATGTTCTCCCCCACTAAAAGAAAAATCTTTGTCTTCATTTTTGATATTTTGAAGTTTGTAAAGTAATGTAAGTTCTTTAATGAAACATGTCTTATTGAAAAATTCATAACTGTAAATAGAAACAATAATTACCTGATTATTAGCATTGGACATAATTTGTTTTGGTTTTTGGTTTTCTTTGCTGTGCCTAAATTTGCAGGTGAATAAAATAAGGATTATCCTCTTGGTCTTCTGTCCTTTCCTCTTTCCCTGCTCTTTTCTCCTGACCACATTCTTCTCCTGAGGCCAGGAGCAGGCATTTAGGTCACATAACTTGCAAGGGTTTGCTTTGCCCCGCAGCTTCAGCATGTATGCATCAGAGGGACAGGAGGGGTCTGGTTTCTGGTTATCCTTGAATCTTCCCTGCCCATCTCCCTTACTTTTAATCAATTCCAAGGTTCTAGAGATTCTATCTACAAAGTAATTTTTCTTTTTAAAGACAGGGTCTCACTCTGCTGCCCAGGCTACAGTGCAGTGGTGAGATCATAGGTTGCTGCTGCAGCCTTGAGCTCCTGGGCTGAGGGATCCTTCTGCTTCAACCTTTCAAGTAGCTGGAGCCACAGGCACACACTACCGTGCCTGGCTTATTTTTCTATTTTTTTGTAGAGACAGAGTCTCACTCTTGCCCAGGCTGGTCTGCAACTCCTGCCCTCAAGTGATCCTCCTGCCTGGGCCTCCCAGAGTGCTAGGATTACAGGTGTGAGCCATCATGCCCAGACAAAACAGTTATTTTGATGTCCTAAATTCACATTTTCATCACATTTCCGCTAGGTGGGCACAATAACCAGAGCTGGGGTGACAATAACCCCTACTTTCACCCCGTTTCTAGGCTTACGTCCCCTTGTGTAGCTCCAGTCCTGCTTTCAGCTCTCTGTCCTGGTGTCCCCTCCCCCAGACCCCTTCCCTTTCCATTACATGAAGTGGAATAAGCTTAGTCTGCTATTCCAGTCGGTTATAGCGTGGTCCCACCCAGGCATCTCACTGACTTACCCTCCAGCTAAACAGACAGCAGGCTGTGCCCTCACGTGTTTCCAGCTCTCTGTACCATTGCTCCTGACTTTCCCCCTCTCTGGGATGTCTCCTGTCCCTCCCCTGTTTTCTGTGGGGTTATTGAAATTCTACCCGTCTTCGGCTTATCTCAATCGCCATCTGAAATCCCCATGAAGTCCTTGTTGACTCGCCCAGCAGGTGTGACTTATCCCTCCATTGAGCTTTCTCTAGGGGCCTTTGGGCCTTACTCTGGGGCTTATCCCATTTTACAGTTATTTGTGTGCTTGTCTTTTCTTTCTTACTAAGTTATACTCTCTTTAGAGCAAGGACCAGGTCTCACTGTGGGTCAAGTTCCCCGTGGGATCTGCACACACGCAGGGCCTTCTGAGAGCCGGCTGAGCTGCTGGCAGGAGCCCACACAGTGAGAACACTGCTGTCTGATGCATCATTGCCGGGACAATGAGCGAGCGAAGGCCCACTGCGGGGTGATTAGAGCCCCTTCCGTTTCTACGGGCCACGTGGATTTTCATTCTCACATGCGTTCTCTCAGTGATTCATGAGTGTCATTCATTTGAGTTGTCTTTTCACAACCTTTGCTATTTCTTCATACCACCTCCACTAGTATTTCCTGCGTTATTTTTACATTGACTTACTTTTTTAAACCAAGCCTTGTCTTAAGCCATAAAAATCTACAAACATACTGGATTTGATGTGATCTTTAGACACAATGAATAATCGCAAAACAAGCATCTTCACTGCCAGAATAGTTACGTCAAAGGACCACACTTTGGAAAACCCTGGCTGAAACCTGGACAGGAATTAAGGTCACTGAGCTGTTCTTTTTCCACTAAACTAGATGTCCTCAAAACACAAGACCAGGACCTAGAAATAGAACATACAGAGTCTGTGGCACTGCACGCTCCCTCAGGAACCAAGACGGTCTTGCTACCATTGTGTGGTAGGCACGCTGTAATTATGAGTCCAATCAGTACAGAACATAGACTTACAGCCACGGGTAAACTTGCACGCATATTTAAAATCCAAGTGAGTGGCTCTGTGAGGGTTTTGGTTCACTCTTCCCTTTCCTCCTCAAGTGTTCCTCAGACTTTACTGATGTTAGTTTTCCATCACCCGCAGCCTTTGGCTTTGCCCGTGAACCTTAGTGAGCCGTTGCTCAGCTGCTGTGCTGCCCCAGCCAGCCAGTCCCTGGCCTGGGGCTCCCTCTGCTCCCTCCTCAGGGCAGGTCCACTCACATCTGCCACCCTGCTGGGAAGCTCTTCCCAAGATGCAGGGCGTGAGAAAGGCTTCGTGATTTGCCCAGGCCTTTTGAGACTTGCTGTGGCCAGTCACTAGAGCGTCCGTCTCTGAGAATCTCTGAAGTGTCTTCACAGAAGAAAACAATTGCTCTGAAATGATATTAGAGATAAGAAGTGGGGTCACGGCAGTGTCACTCCGGGGTGACAGGGCAGCTCCAAGTTCCTTTTCTCTGCCTCGCTTCTCAGCTCCTGCCTTTCCCCTCAAAAGGAAAGAACACATTAAAATTACTTAAAGACTCTGCTCACTGTTCAGTGTCATTTCATGTCAGACCCAGACTGGGACAAAAGCAGATACCTGTTAGGTTGTAGCTGATTTTAACAAATTTCTTCCGTGGAGCACGCTGTCTCTCCTGTCACTGAGGCATCACATTCTTTAGGAGTTTGACAGCTTGTGAGAGAGATTGTCTGATGTGAGAAGTGAGAGTATCTGGGACACCTCAAGCCACGATGAAGAAAGAGAACAGGGACAGAGAGGCTGCAGGCTCTAACTCAGGTGGAACACCCCTAATCTGAAACTCCCAAATCTGAAATGCTCCAAAATCTGAAAGGTTTTTGAGTGCCTACGTGAGGCCACAAATGGAAAATTCTGTACCTGCCCTCATGTGATGGGTCACAGTCAAAATGCAATGATAACTTCGTTTAGTGCAAAGAAGTATTAAAAATAGTCTATAAAATTTCTTTCAGGCTATGTGTATAAAGTGAATAAGGAAGGATCTAATGAATTTTGTTTTTAGACTTTGGTGCCATTCCCAAGATATCTTATGTATATGCAAATAGTCCAAAATCTGAAAAAACCTGAGGTTTGAAACACTTTTCTGGCCCCAAGCATTTAGGATAAGAGCTACTTAACCTGTAGGAGCAACCTTCACCAGCTTTGGGCTCAGAAAGAATGGAGTTCAAATCTCGTCTCTGCTGACGTTAGCGCAGCCAGGGGTGAGGAACTCTTCATGTTGAAGGCCTCATTAATTTAACTGTAATCAAATAAGGCCTCATTCAAGAAACTTCAATTAGACATACCTAACAATGTACAATATTTTGTTAAAATCTAACTACTATGTACTTAATAAATTAAAAAATTAGAAACTATTCGCTAATTTTAAAGTTAACCAATCTTTTAATGACTATGTTGTGTCTGCTTTTGGTTGGAAAGCGTTTGAGTACTTCATTGCAACAAGTCCACAGTTTCAGTTAATCCTCTAGATGGACATCAGTCACTTGTGACCTTAAGGGCATCTTTATTTGGGTTAGGTAGGAGAATCCAGATGCACAGCAGTAAGTGGTTGAAAATCAAGAAAATATTTTGGGGGCATGTTGCTGAAGGCATGGGTAGTCTACTGAATGTTTCCATGTTTCCACTGGATCTTTCTTAGCATTAAAAATGACTTTGAAATGCCATCTACTGAGAGCTCAATCAACTCCACCTGTAGTTCTTTTTTTTTTTTTTTTTGAGACAGTTTCACTTTGTGGCCCTTGGGAGAGTGCTGTGGCATCATAGCTCACATCAACCTCAAACTCTTGGGCTCAAGTGATCCTCTTGCCTCAGCCTCAGAGTGGTTGGGACTGCAGGCGAACACCACAACACCTGGCTACTTTTAGGGATGAGGTCTTGTTCTTGCTCAGGCTGGTCTTGAACCTGTGAGCTCAGGGCACGCCACCTGCCTCAGCCTCCCAGAGTGCCAGGATTACAGGTGTTAGCCACTGCACCCGGCCTTCCACCTGTAATTCTTTAGGTGCCTTGGTGATATCAACTAGGAGAGGCCGAAATGCTAACAGAGCACGATATCATGATTCTCAAAGTCGGTGACCCTTTCAACATATTCTCCAATTACTAGGTCTGTAACAGCTGTGTACCCTTCAAATGATTCCCATGTATCATCTTGCCTGTCAATGACCTTTGCTAACTGGGAAAATGTCCATCTAAAAGTTCCTTTTGAAGAAGTGTTTTGAAAAAAGATAGCTTTTTTCCAAAGTGTTTGGATTTTTTGTCACATATCATATATGGACTTAGTGTTACCTGGCAAAGAAGTAGTCAAATCAGGGTGGCGCCTGTGGCTCAAAGGGGTAGGGTGCTGAACCCAGAGATGGTGGGTTCAAACCCAGCCCTGGCCAAAAACTGCAAAAAAAAAAGAAGAAATATTCAAGTCATTTTGATTTAATATGATATCACACAGAAATGCTGCATTCCTGTAGGAATCTTTTATCAATAATTCACATTGCCGATTCTGATCTCTGTCCTCACAGAGATAAAATTTTGGCTAACACCTATCTTGACGATAGCCAATGCACTTTCGAATGACAGAAAACCCACACTGAATACCTCATGGTTCAACTTTAGCATGTTATGAAACGGACATTGCTATGTTGCCTATGCACAAATACAGTTGACAATATTTATAACTTGTTGCCAAGTGTCACTTAAAATAGTAGCTTTAGCACAGATACTTTGTTGATGAAAATGAGGTGAAGAGAAAGGAGAATACCCAGATTTGTTGATACTTCTTCTTATCTGTGCAATCGCCCTTTTTGTTTTCCTGTCATGGAAGGTGCACCTTCTGTATATACACTCATTAAAGTTGCTGAGTTCAGTCCAGTTTCACATTTATCTTGAAAGTTGTTGGATATTTATTCACTGTGTTTTGTTTGCAAGAGACTCCCCAAATGAATAACTCTTTGTAACAAAGAAAATATTCCAGTATGACCCAAATGAAGTATAACACCTGCACTAGGCAGTATCAGTTGATTCATCCACAGAGATTGCATAATATATCTTTTCTTTTTGAAGTGCTGCATGAAGTTGTTCTATTAAGTTGAAGGCTAGTTCATGCCACCTTCTTGAGAAAGGCAGTTGTCTGTACTTTGAAATGTTATCAAGGTCTAAACATCCTACAGCTTTGACAATGCATTCTTTCACAATTTCTGCATCACTGAATAGCTTCCCCTTTTTTCACCCGTGAGGATATAAGCTACTTAAAAAAATAGCTCTAGTGGAATTATTTCCAGGTCGTATTTCTACTTGAAAGAATTGTCTCTGCTTTGGCTTTTTACCTTTAAATTTCTGCAACACAACTTTTCATACCTCTCCCTCTAATTCAAAATATTTATAATATTTTGATATTGTAAAAATATTGTGATATTTGCAATATTTGGAATAGAAAATTCAAAATTATTTGAATTAGACTTATTTGTGGTCCTTAGGAGAGTTATAATGCTGATGAGCATTGAAGGTCTGTAATATTGATATTGCAGTATTACAAAGCAAGCAAATCATCTTATCTTTAGTGGAAATGAGATAATATTGCAATTCCCAGTCCTCATTTAAAAATCTGTTGTTCTTCCTTCAGTGTTCTCTTGGTCTCCTTTGACACGATGGGTTGTTAAACAGACAGAATTCAAAAATACTGTTGAGCTGTGCAGCTATTTACAAATTTCACTTCAAATAGAAACACAGTGTATGGTTTTCAAAAGCTGATAACAGACCAGAGTACTCAACCCCCATAAACTCTCCCCAACCAGCCTTATGCAGAAGTGGCGTCAATCAGGTGGGGGAAGTTAGAACTAAATCATGAGTGTGGTAGCCCTAAGGCTTACTAATGTCCTAACTGTGTTCATCAACCTGGGAGGATTATTTTGTTGAAACTTATTTTATTCTTTAGTATTTGAAAGTTATTCATTTTAAAAGTAAAATAAAAATATAAAGGATGAACAAAAATGTATTAATAAAAGTGAAAGAATTTATTCTGTAAAATTCGGATTCAGTCTGGGCAGTGCCTGTGGCTCAAAGGAGTAGGGTGCTGAACCCATATGTCAGAGGTGGTGGGTTCAAACCCAGCCCCGGTCAAAAAAAAAAATTTTGGATTTAGTCAAAAGTGTGAAGTGGAGGAACTGGAAGGCCACAGCTTCCCTACCCCTGACTTGTTCCCTTGACCTTTCTTGTTCCGTGTTCTCACTTGTAGAAGGGGAAATAATTCCTGTTTCCCGGCATTGCTCCCAACCAGGATATACTGGAGGGAAGATGTCACAGAGAGGGAACTCATGAATGCTAGTTCTCTCCTCTTTTCTGCCAAATACTGTATGTCTGCATCGTGTGAGATCAACTGAACCTGGCATCCTCCTCTCCTTCATTGATGTTTATGTTGTTGTCCAATACTGTGAGCTACTGAGACAAAACGCACATACGAAGCAAATGTATAAAGCTGTGAGCCCAAATGTGCTGCTTACTATGGCTGTTGGGGTGTTTACAGAGGCATCCTGAGTGCTGTGTGGGAGGTTAAAGGTCTTTGGCCTGCCTTTCTGTTTAGAGATTCTGTAATTTGGTTATCTTTGATCTCATGTCATAGATAGGGTAGCCGTATAATTTATTGTCCAAACTTGGAAACTTTGAGAGTGAAAGGGGTACTATTAAAGTTATACTTGGACAGCAGGTGTAAGTTAGGAATCTCTTAGGCAAATCGTGTGTGTTTTTACCCTAATTTGGGTGCACAAGTTTGGCCCCAGACTCTGTGAGTTTATGTTTCTTTAACTTCTATGCATTCTTTAATCATGTCAGTTCTTTTATTCTTTAGCCAGTGATGCTTATCATGTAGGCAGGGACTTCCGGAAGGAAGGGTAAAGATGTGGCACTTGGTACATGTGGATAGCATGTCAGGTATACAGACAAAGACAAATGAAATCAGAGGGTGAGCTGATCCAGGATCTAGGTAGTCCCGCAGCTCCCCCACCCCACCCCTACCCTCCCTGCCCTCCCCTTGCAGGCCTGCAGTCTCCACAACAACCAGTTGTGGAGGACAGTGTCAGGCTGGGGAAAGGCCGAGCAGATACTACTCCCAGAAAACCCAGACCAAATCTGACATCTGTTCATAGCCTCAGTGACTGGCTCTGATGCTTCAGATTCATGAGGATGGAAATTAAGGGGAGACTTTCATCATTGTGGTCCTTAGGTATCAGGTGAGCATCTTAAATGTCTCTGGGAGCCAGGATGCTGCAGCTTGAGTTCTGCCCTCATAGGGAGAGGGGTGTAGGAGGTAGGCTCTGAAGCTCAGCCTATGAGCGTCAAAGGGCCCCTAGAGATGCTCTGAGGCAAAGAGGAAGGAGCTCTGTGATTCTAATTGGTCGATCCGGGTTTTCCTGTCTGCCAGAAAGAAACCTCATCGTTCTCACCTGCTAATTGGAGATAACCAATATCCCCACCCATGGGCACTGTTCAGAGTCATTGAGAAAATAAAAAGAAGTAATGACCTTGGAAGGAGCTTACACACCACAGATCTCTATACAAATGCCGGAGGGCCATCATTACTGGAGGGCCTCACTTCAGACTCCTGAATTTATAGATGAAAACCTGAGGTGTAGGGGGTTTAAGGCTCCGTGTTGACAAGTCCCTTGATAGGGGACGTGTCCTTGGCAGGTGTGTGATGAGGAGGGACACAAGTCCCTTTTCAGGGAGCATGCCCATGGTAGGTGTATGACGAGGAGAAGTTGGCTGAGAAGGTAAAATTTAAGAAAAATGGAAAACCAGGAAGAAATCGAGGAGGCAAAAACATTTTCAAGAAACTTAATTTAAATCTGTGTTGGATGAGATGAGAAAAATATGCTGTGGTTAGTCTTTTGGGCAGCAGGAGCCTTCACATCGTTTATTTCTCACCATCATGGGCAGTGACTAGAGTTGCTTTCATCTGGACCTTTTCCTCCAGCAGCTTTGAGGCCACAGTGGATGGATTATACTAGTAATCCAGCTATGTGTCATTCTCTGATTAAAAATGCTCCTTTGGTGTGCCTGTCCTGCTCTGACGCTAACATAGGCTATCGGGCCTGGCCAGGTTGGAAAAGGACATGAGAGCCAGGGTGTATCTTAAGTAGGAGAGGCTGAGGCCGCTGATCACAGCAATTAAGAAGCCCAGTTTTGCTGTTCGCCAGCTCTGCCGCCCTGGACAAATTACCTAACCTTTCTGTGCCTTGGTTTTCTCATATGTAGAATATGAATAGTCTTCACAGATTGTGAGGCTTAAGCAAGTTAAAACATTTAAAATGCTCAGAACGGTACCCAGCACACATTCAACTCTACTTGTTTATTAAATAAAAATGAAACGAAGAAAGGGGTCATCCATGCCACAGATGAGAGGCAGTAGTATTAGGAATAGCGTGAGTCTTGTTATCAGACATTCAAATCCAATAACACAACACTTTTTTCTATCAAAATTTATATTTTTCTTTTCTTTTCTTTTCTTTTTTTTTTTGGTGGTGGTTTTTGGCCAGGGTTGGGTTCGAACCTGCCACCTCAGGCATATGGGGCTGGCGCCTTACTCCTTTGAGCCATAGGTGCCACCCTATTTTTCTAATTATAAAAGGCATATGTGTAGAAAATTTAGAAAATACAGGAAGTAAAGACCAACTCTAAATCTCCTACTGGTAGATGACCACCCTACCAGTGTTGACAATGACGTTTGCACTGGAGTCTGGTTTTGATGCTGGTGGCTTATGGGTTTTGTATATTCCTCAGGGAGATATATAGGAATCATTTAAGGTCAAGTAACAGTGAATGCCTAGAAAAGAAAATGTTTCTGGGCAATCCTGAGCCTTTTGACATGTAACACAGAACCTTCAATCTACACACTTTTTACGGCTCTCTGTTCCTGACATTGAGAAGCTCAGTTTCCTAGTGATGCAGCATGCCAAGCATTTAGATTGGAACTCATAAATTTCTTCGTCCAGCTTCCTTGCTATAATTACTTGGCCGCCCACATTATCGTCGTCCATTGCCAAGTGTGGCCGGTGAGTGACAGGTAGATTATTTGTACCTGGTGTGGGTCACACTTTTGCTTGTTCTGAGAGCTTTTGTTTAATGCTCCATGAGAAGGCCATCCGTGGGTAACAGAGTAGAAGTAATAGGAGAAGTCGACTGGGCGCTGACTTGGCAGCTCACGAAAAGTTGTAAATTAAGCTGTCAGGAGGGAACTTTCTGGCAAACTCAGTGAACAAACACAAGGTGTGAGGTGGTCAGAACTTGTAACAAGCTAGCTTTCTCTTTCACTGGTGGTTTCCTCTTGTTGGTTTTTTGGTGAAGTGGTTAGACGTGTTAACTATCACTCAAACAGAATATGGACTGTTTGGGGGGTTGGGGGTGTGGTGGTGGCCACCAGTGGTGAAGAGGAGGGGTGCAAAGGTACAGATCCACAAGTCAGAGCAGACTTCCATGAGCTTGGAGGATGGCTGACCAGGAGCCAAATCTATTCTGGGTCCCTGTGAGCACCAGCGCAGGAACTCGGCGTCCCTGTCATTTTAGCGACTCAGTCGGAATGTTCCCAGGCACCCCCTCTTCTGGCTTTCAACCTCAATGATGACGCTGATATTACAGAAACCTCAAGGAGCCTTCTCCCTCCTCTTTCATTTAGTGAGCAATTAGGCCTTGGAAGGTCCAGTGAACCCAATTGTATAATTGGATTACTTTCCTTACCTTCTTCAGTCACTTGAACAATTCACACTGATGGGTTAGAAATGGGTCTGTCTTTCCCACTGTGGCCAAGTCCTCATTTTAATTGGGTTGACCAAACATTTCGATTTCAGGGCAGTCATAGTTTATGCCTCTTGTTCTAACCAATACACATTTACAATGCTCCACTTCATTCACAAAAATGTCCCAGGTAGAGTAATACATGAATAAATTTGTAATAAATTAAATGGCCCCCCACAACCTGAATAAAATCAGAGAGGTCCCCCAGCCTATTTTTTTACACTGTCACTTGGCTCAGAAAAAGTTCCATTGTCTCTAAAAGCCTGTTGGCCCTCGGGTCAGGCTCTGATTTCTTCTATTTCTCTAGCACATTCCTCCCCAGCCAGGGACCACTGCCTCTTACTTAGCACCTTGTTTTTCATACTTTGTTCAGCAGCAGAGTCTATTTTTTCAGTTGAAAAGTTAGGCAGGGCTTCAATATTCAAAACAGATAAAGTGGAGGTTCTCCTGGTGAAGTGAGTGGGGGGCTCCGATACCCACACATTTGGCCTCTCTCTTTCTTTGATTCTGGGGTGGGGTTCTGCTGAATTCCGTGGTTTTGTGGAGCATAAGTTAAAAACCACCAAAGAATATGCTGCCATCGGGCTAAAGAGTTGCCACTTTCTACAGTGGAAATTTTTGTTCCCTAGTAAATGTAGGTTAGCAATACAATATTTACCCAAGCTTGGCACTGGCCAATAGTGATGAGCCTCCTAAAAGATATTGCCCCAGGCCTCAGCCTCAATTCTAAGGCTGGGTCCTCCTGTGGCCTTGACTGCTTGCTTTGAGGTCTTCCCCATGGACCATGGCTGAGAAACAGTCGCACTAAGGCCTGTTTTTACCAACCACAGGTCTCCTGGACAGAGATCCTGGTCATTCTCCGATCTCACCTGTCACCCTTCTGGGTCCTTCAGCCTAATTCTGGCTTTATGGTTTCTCCTCGGGAACCTTATCCTTTATCCATGATTTGAAATGCTGTTCCAGCAGACTTATTTTCTCCCCATCCTCTCAAATCTTGAGCAGACCACCCTAGACCCACTCTTTTGTTGAATTTTCAGTCTATTTTAAAATTCCTTGAGTCTTCAAAAAGGCTTTCATTGAACCCACCCATACACATCAGTGAATCAAAAACTTGCCTTCTTTGGATCTTGGAAATCTCTTCCAGCTTTGCCAGCTCCATTACTTCGAACATCTTGTCCAAATACGGGCTTTCATCAGAAACAGCCACATACGTACAATTCCACACCTATATTTCAACGGCAAGTTGACCCATCAACCTAAGGACCCCCATTAACTCTCAACGATTCTAGGGATTAGGTTATTTTTCTTGGCATAGACTCAAAACATTGAGGCTAGAATTCAATATTAAGCTGGTCTCCCTAGGATATCATTAAAAAGGTTTAGTTACTGAAACACCAGAGGATATTGTCATAATAAAGCAATTTCATTCAAAATGGCCTCATACCCCAGATTGCTGTGACATTAATTTCTAGTGCCTGGGAATGGGGTGAGGGAACGCTTGAGGAATGGATGCCTTTGCTTATTTGTTTGTTTATTCAAACACATTTGGAATGGTTTATTTTCTTGAGAGCTAATTTGAGGGACTAATAATTATTTCTGGATGTACAGAAAATTCAAAGGTTTTCTTCAACTATTTCTTTCTTGGAACATTTGTGGAAAAGTCATTTATTTATACTTCACATTGCACATTGTATTTAGAAAAGTTGGCTTGCCTTTTTAAAAAAGGGACAATTTTTATGTATTTAATAACTTTTTTGTCATACAGTTCTTCAGATTTAAACTTACACACCCTTATAAGGGGAAAGAATCAATAAACACTTTCAACTTAAGCCAAAATAATAGGGTGTCTCAACTTTGGCTCTGTTTACATCATGGGCCAGATTATTCTTTGTTGTTGGGGACTGTCCTGGGCATTGCAGGGTCAAGCCGCCTTCTGATGTCTGCCAAGTAGAAGCCAGTAATACCCTCTCCACAAGCCACCCAGTGTGACAGCCGAAATGTTCCCGATACTGGCAAACATTTGGGGAGAAGCAAAATCACCCCTGGTTGAGAATCACTGCCATAGAGAGACAAAGAAAAGGCACAAGACGAAGAGTCAGAGATGGATGGCAGATCTGATGGTGCTATCGCGACATCAGCTCTTTCCCACTCCTCAGCGCTGAGGAGTGGGCCTGCTTGTTGAATGAGGCCACACAGAGTTAGGAGAGGATTCCTCCCACCTGATCTTCAGACCCTCCTACATTTCTTCTTTTATAATTTAAGGTGCACCGTAAGAAGTAACTCCGTAGGGATAGCATGCAAAGTTCTAAAATGCTAAGTAGCTGTTTTATTTTTCTTTGGGTGAAACCAATAATTCAGGATTATGCTTATATCAGTTAGCTTTTGCTGCTTCTTTTATTCCCTTTGTGTTTGAAAAAGACAAGTATTATTTTGCTCACGCATCGGGTAGGCTGGGGTTCAACTGGCCTAGGCTTGACTTGACTAGGCAGCTGTGCTGCTCAGGGTCTGAGGGTCTGACGGTCAGCCGGGTCTGCACAGCTGAGTGAGCCCTGCTCTGTGTCCTTCTCATCATTGTCCTGGGACGAGTGGGAGACTCAGGACATGTTCATCTCATGACACAGCAGAGGTAGAAGAGGACAAAAAGAAACACACGAGGCCTCTTGAGAGCTAGGCTCAGAACTAGGACAGCACTTCTTGTCCAAAGCAAATCACCTGGTGGCCCTTTTAGTGGGAAGAACTGCAAGGGGGTCCGGGAAAAGGTGTGCGGGTTTAATGGGGCAAAAATGACACACACATGGATCTCAGCGCTTCTTTTCAGGGGAATAGTTTTGCTTTGATATAATTTTAGAACTGAGCTTCTTAATTTTGCCAGACACTTCTGTAATGAGAAACTATAATCACAGGACCGTTTTTAAGAATGGAGTCATCTGGTAGGGAAGAGCGAGTCAAACAAAAATATCTGAAATTTCATTTTAACTCCAGTTAGCTCAATCTTGTATGAATTAAGCAGCATTATATTTCTGTGGTTTTAGAAAATGGAAAAAGGTGGATTTGTCCAACGCAGAGGTCGAGAGGAAAGGCATTTTCAAGAATGTTTGGGAGATTAAGATGCAAAAACACCTATTTTTAAGGATTGGCAGATTGTAGATGTGTTGGCCAGAGGAATGTTGAGTGAAAATCTCTGGAATGTTTTAGCAACCTTTTAAATTTATTGCCAGGAAATGTGTGCTGCTTGCCTTCTCTGCATCTTTTCAAAAGGTCCCTTGTAAATCCAGTCAAGACCAGTCCAGGTAGGGAGGTTTGGAAGGGGTGATAAGTGAAAGGCAGTCTCTGCAGCTGTGCCTCAGCCCCAGCCTGACCAAACACCGTTAATATGTAACCCGAATCTGACCACTTCTTTTATGTTTACATTTGGTTTCAGTATTATTTTTAACTGGTGAAAGAGCAGTTCAAAGTCATTTTTTTTTCTTGGCACTTACCATAATCTCTCAAGGCTCAGTAGCAGAATGGCAATAAGTCACATCAGGGGGGTTTAAATCTGGTGGAATTAAAAATCACTTACCTTATTACACATGTGTATGCACTGAAGATGGATGGGTCGGTGTGCAAGGGTAAGACAGTATATCAGAAATAGCGTTGAATTGCTTACACTGAGACCCTTGATTTAGAGGATGATCTTCTATATATTTGGCACAATTTATCCCAAATGGGTGTGTACTATACCTATGGAAAGGCCTGTAAAACCATGAAACACAATAAAACCAAAATGCTGACAATAACAAGTACTGGAGAGGATATAGAGCAAGGAGAATACACAGGTACTGCTGCTGGGAATGCCAAATGATTCAACCACTTTGGAAAACAGTTTTGCAGTTTCTTATTAAGTAAAGCATGTGCCTACCACAGACCCCAGGAATTCCACTCCTGGGTAGTAGTTCCAAAAGAAATTGAGACAATGTGCACACAAAAACCTCTCTGTGAATATTTATAGCAGCTATACGCACAATAATGAAATGCACTTTAATTTGTGGATGGGTAAGCAAACTGTGGTCCATTTATGCCGTGGAAAGTTTCTCAGTGATCAATAGGAATGAACTACTGATTATAAAATGACATGGTTGAAGCTCAAATGTATTGTGTTAGGCAAAAGAAGCCAAACTCTAAGGCTATAAACTTAGATTCCATTTATATGACATTCTGAAAAAAGGCAAACCTATAGGGAAGGAGAACGTGTTAGTGGCGGCCAGAGGCTAGAGGTAGGGGCTATCTATAAAGGGGCGTATGGGAAATTGGGGGGTGATGGGATTGTTCTTTATCTTCACTGGGGTGGTGGCTACATGATTGCACACATGTGTAAATACTTAGAGAACTGTGCACTAAAAAGGGTGAATTTATAACACATGTGGTTCATTGAACCCCCGAGTCTCCTGTTTTCACATTTGTCAACGTAACATATATAGTGGGATGACCACCCAACTCACGCGACTCACGCCCCGTCCCTGCTAAAAGAGTGAGCTTAGACTATGCTTCTCCCAGGTGACTCTATTACCTAGACCCCATTTGATGGGTCCATGGGTAGATATCTACCCTGAGCTGAAACAGCGAGATGATGTCTTTTGAGACTTTGAAACCGCAGTCCAGAGGGTGTAGATTTTGGCCTGCAGATATATTTTGTTTGGCCTGCACGGTGTTTAAAAAAAAATTAGTTGCCAACATTAAAAAATGGGAGATTTCACATAAAAACTCAGATTTCTGGCTTCTCCTTAAGAAGTGGGAGGATCAGGTAAAGTAGACCCAAATTCCCAGAAGCACACAAGGGCAGCAGCTGAGGTCAACTGCCTCCTTCACACCAGCCACGAACACTTTCCATCTGTAGGTGCCCCTCCCTGCGGGAAGCCCAGTGGTAGCCGCTCTCGGGCTGTGAGTTGGCATATCCAATAGTGTTAAAGGAGAGAGGAAATAGTTTTTGTATTTTCCATTTCTATCAACACAGGCAAAACAAGAGACAGACCATATTTTATGAAAAATGGGAATAAGGGTATTACCCTGCGAAAGTAAGGACCCTTCTGGTGGCTTATGAAACAAACAGAACGCGTCTACTGAGAGAATACACATTACCATTCCTTCCTGAAGTGAACATGGCGCCTCTGAGGCGCCCACCTGGCCTCTGCAGGCATTTGAGTTAGTGCTGCCCCCTCCCAGGCGAGGGGTTTTTGAGTAGTGGGGTGCTAGGGTTGCATAAAGTTGAAGACAAACAGGCCCCATGGTGACCTACACCCCTGTGCATCTTCTCCCCGGGGAGGAGGATTGAGAGCCTTATAAAGAAGCAAGTCTGTAGAGATTTACAGAGGCGAGGGTAAGTGAATTTGCTTAAATCAATCCCAGTAAAGAAGTTGGGATTATAACCCAGATCCCCCAATCAGTGCTTCTCAAACTTTAATGTGCACGCAAGTCCCGAGGAGCTTGTGAAAATGCCTGTTCTCATTCAGTAGGTCTGGAGCGAGGCCTGAGAGTCTGTTTTCCTAGCAAGATCCCCGGTGGTTTCAAGACTCCTGACTGAAGGACCACATTTTGCGCAGAAAGTTCCCCGAGTCATACCTTCTACAAAGAAGTGATACAAATTTACGTACCAGCCCAAACTTCGCTTTTTTAATCATCTGCTCTCCACTGAAGAAGTCCCGGTAAAATCAGTTTACAGTCCCTTACGGGAGAATATCCCTTCCCTTGAACAAGGAGCTATTTAAAAAGTAGTGCATGCCGGCATTCTAGAAAGAAAGAATAATTTTGTGATTAACTGGCCGCACCTCTGAGTGAGCAGCCCAGCTAAGTGACTGTGTCCTCCCTGCTGTCGGCTTTGCCCTGTGGCCGTCTGGCAAATCACCACAGTCTCTCCTTTCTCTCCACTCAACCGGGGGTGAGTTTTTGACCTTGGAGGCTATTGACAGAGATTTAATTAGCATTTGTGAAAGCTTGCAAGATCTATGGAGGCAAGGTACTTCAGAAGAACAAAGTAATTTATAGTTGCTATCATCATTTCATTACCGGTTTAGCTGATATGCCAGGCAACCCGGTCTAAAAGGAGCAGTCTCCACAATCTACAACTCCCTCATGGTTGAAAATACTGCAGTGAGGAACATTACAGCTATCTGTGGAAAGAAGATAAATTGTGCCTCTTTCACAATCCTTGGTATTACTCAGGTCTCCACCACTTCGGGTTTCAATATGATAATTTTTTCATGTAACAAAGGATGATTCTCCTTTTAATGGTCCCTTCCTTCCAAACACAGGGCACTGTGTGTCTGTTTAAAACTTTGGAGAGAATGAAGAATAAATAAGTAAAAATAAATTAAACCTTAAGCCCTGGCTTGAAAGGGAATATGTTTTCTCCTCTTTTTGTTATTATTATTTTAAACTCTTCTTTTTTGAGACAGTCTCACTCTGTCACCCTCAGTAGAGTGCTATGGTGTCATAGCTCACAGCAACCTCAAACTCTCAGGCTCAAGTGATCCTCTTGCCTCAGCCTCCCAAGTTGCTGGGACCTAGGCACCTTCCACAACACCAGGCTATTTTTAGGGACAAGGGTCTCATTCTTGCTTAGGCTGGTCTCAAACTTGTGAGCTCAAGCAAGCCACCCACTTAGGCCTCCCAGGATGTTGGGATTACATGTGTAAGCCATTGTGCCTGGCCTTTTTTTTCCTCATCTTTCTTTCTCTAAATTATCAGTTTTGAGAAGCCCCATCCAATAGCAATGCATTATGGCCACGTAAGCAATTAAAACATTCCAAGTATTCCAAGTAGCCACATTGGAGAAAGAAAACAAGGGTGGCACCTGTGGCTCAGTGAGTAGGGCGCCAGCCTATATACCGAGGGTAACGGGTTCAAACGGCGCTGGCCAAACTGCAACAACAACAAAAAATAGCCAGGCATTATGGTGGGCGCCTGTAGTCCCAGCTACTGGGAGGCTGAGGCAAGAGAATCGCCTAAGCCCAAGAGCTGGAGGTTGCTGTGAGCTATGATGCCAGGGTACTCTACTGAGGGTGATAAAGTGAGACTTTGTCTCAAAAAAAGAAAAAAGAAAAAAAAGAAAAAATAAGATAAAAATAGTTTTAATAATTTATTTTATTTAACCATCTAATATTTCTAAGATATTTTTCAATATGTAATTAATGTAAAATTACATTTTTTACACAGGGATGAGGATACATTTTGCCCTTTTTTGATACTGCCTTTGAATTTGGCATATGTTATGCTTACCAGCACATTTCAAATAGGTTATTAAACTTCCACTAAGAAATAGTTAATCCATGTTCAGACTTCCTGAAATTTACAGTTGAAAGGTGGATTTATATACCCAAGTTGTTCCAAACGCACTTAAATTTTTTCCAACTGAATCAAGTATTGGTTTTTAACATAAAATGAAATAACATTGAAAAATCAGTTTCTTGGTTGCGCTGGTCACATTTCCAGAGTTCAATGTCATGTGTGGCTAGGGCAGGGCAGGGCTAGACCCTCAGGTGAGGGCTGCTGATGCCTTGGGATTATAGGGGTCCCATTCCTGCCCCAACATGGCAATGTATGTTGTTCTTTGTTGATGGATTTGCCTCAGGGCAGACAAGCCCTGTGGATGAGGTGAGAAGGCCTTCTTTCTGTCAATACACATTATTTGTCTTCAACTATTCAGAGTATTGGTGTTTATGGGCTCTTGTTTCTCGGAAGGGCTCTGTTTTCCAGAGGTACCTGCAGATTTCCAAGCTGGACACCACTAGACTAAACCAGCATCTTCCCACTCCTCACTCCCCTGACCCACTCAACACACATTTATAAAGCAAGTTTCTATGCTCAGCCCTACTAAGCTCCAGGGACTGCTTCGGCCATGAGAAAGGACAACTGGGCCACTGCCTTCGTGAAACTTTATGCCTCAATGTGGTAGACGTTAAATGGAATCACACAGATAATGAATGAACAAGATATTAAAGCAAAGTACAGGTCTCCATGAGACCATGCGATCAGAGGATCTAATGCAGTCTGGAGGTTCAGTAAATCTTCCTTAAAACAATGATATTTCTGTTGGGACCCAGAGAAGCTGAACTGTGAAGAGCTGAGAGAGGGACTATTCCAGGCAGAGGACACAGCAGGCTCAGAGAGAGGCAGGAGGTGGGGCGGCAGAGTGTTCTGAGCTGAGAAGGATGCAGAGACTGGCAAAGGCAGATCTGGAGGGCCCGGAAGGCCTCAAGGAGAAATTTAGTCTTTGGCCTAACGGCCAGAGGCTTTGAAGAAGAATAACTTCACCAGATTTGGATTTCGCCTTAGGGGTTTAGGAGATGGCTTGTGGCTGCAGGTCTTCTTGGGACTGCCACCTGAAATCTGGCCCCTGTTGAAAATGACTGTGGCGACAAAGCAATAGCTTCATCTCATTGCCTGGCCGTAGGCAATGCGCTTCAGAGCTCTCTAAGGAAGGAACAGCTCTTATGGGTGGTGAGGGCAGAGGCAGTGTGAGCGCTCCAGAGGAACAACATACCAGTGAGACACAAAAGACACACAGCAAACACACACAATGCTGGCGTTCCAGCTGACATTTAAATCGGATCTGTAAGGGCTAAGACTCATGACTGGTACCACTAGTAATAACAGTCATCACTGTTACTGACTGAGGGCCTGCGGTTTGCCAGAGTGTATATATTTTATACACACACACAGAGCACCAAAAAAGTGTATACACACTTTAAGAAAGGAAAAAACCTAACTGTGACCAATTTGTAATACTTGAGTCATGTTTGATGACTGCCATTATAAGAGGTGCTCAGTGTAATTTGTATTCATCTTTTGTCATTGGCATTTATCGAGTCTTACGATTTTAATACATTTTTTTCCTTTCTTAAAATATGCATACTTTTTGGGTGCACTCTTTGTGTGTGTATATATATGTATATAAATGTACATATTAGTTTTAATCCAAAACTCCTCTGCCTACAAGATGGATATTCTCATTCCCATTTCATCTGCTATACCAAGAAAGGGTGTTTCACAAAGGTTCAACTTCTTGTCCAGAGTTGGATTGGTAGCCAGGTGGCATTGGAAGGCATGTCTGTTTGACTTCTAAGCCCTGATGTGACCGACTGCTGTTGCCTCTGATCCGTAGAGTCCAGGTGAGCGCTGACTCGAGCATCTGAGAAACAATACAAATGGGCTTGGACAGGAACAATGCAGCTGGCTTCTGTGGCAGAAGCCAAGGATCAGTGGCAGTGTTTGGATATAGTTAATGAAACTTTGGACAGGCTCACCCTCAGAAGGTTCCTTCCAACATGAATCTTTTCCAAATGTCCTCTCCTCTCCTCTAAGTTTTAACCTTTTCTTCTCCCCTCTTCCTGATGTATAGGTCAGCTACTTTTGCTAACTTGAGCTGAGCTTTCTTTTGTAATTTGTGCAATAGCTTGTCAGTCTCTACACCTGGCATGACCTCTTTCCATGGCTAGGCTGGTTGTGTGGCCAAAGTCTGCTGACACAGTGCAGACACATGCTCTAGGCCTAAGGCCTAACAGACAGAACTGACAGACAGCTGAAGGAACGGCTCCCAGTACCAGGAGGTGTTGCTTGCGCTTGGGTAACGCCTCTTTGTCATGTTTGCAGAATGCTCAAGACTTTTAATCTATTAAGCTCTAACAAAGCTTTCAGAGAGAGAGAGAGGTATCCCTATTCCCACAAGAAGAAACTAGCTGGATTTAACAAAGATGTAAATCAAAAGGCTCTTTTGACTTCATGTTTGATCACCTAATATGGTCCAGGACTTCATCTAGGTCAGCGGATCTCAACCTGTGGGTCGTGACCCCTTTGTAACAATGAAAATACATCCTGCATAACAGATACTTACATTACGATTCATAAAAGTAGCAGAATTACAGTTATGACGTGGCAACGAAAATAATTTTATGGTTGGGAGTCACCACAACATGAGGAACTGTATTAAAGGAACTGCATTAGGAGGCATTAGGAAGGTTGAGAACCACTGATCTAGGTGCTAGGCTATGGCAATAAACTAACCTGATTAAAAACAAGCAAGCAAGCAAACAAAAAATATTTCCCATCCTAATGGAGCTTTTATTTCAGTAGGGAGAGACAGTCAAACAAAATAAGACATATTTGATGATGGCAAAAAATAAAGGAGGAAGACAGGAGTAGTGAGGGCAATTAGGGAAGGCCTCACTAATAGGCTGGAAGTTGGACAGAGACCTGATATAAGTGAGGGAATAGAAGGTGAGGAAACCTGGGGGACGTTTGGGCAGAGGAAACAGTAAGTGCAAAGGTCCTGAGGCAGGAGTGTGCCTGGAGTGCTTAAGAACCGCAGAGAGGGCCAGTGCGGCTGGAGCTATGTGCAGGAGGAGATGGGTCTGGGGAGATCACTGCAGGCATACGGGGCCTTGCAGTCATTGTGAGACCTCTGGCTTATCCTCTGGAGGTGTCTTGGTAGAGGAGCAGCATTTTTCAGGACCAGCAGTGTAGAAAACAGACAGTATAAGCCCAAGGACAGAAATACGAGGCCCAGTCAGGGAGCTCTTGCAATCACGTATATGTGTGACGGTGAAGCTTAGACAAGGTGAGAATATATTATATATTTTCAGGAAGAGCTGATAGGATTTGGTGATGGATTGGATCAATAAAGTGGAATATTTGACGTCATGTTTTTCCCCCCTATCCAAAAGTTTAGCTATTTTCAGGCTAAAGCTAGGAAGCTATCTAAGTTTTTTATTATCCTTGGTTAGATACTTTTTATATTCTTTTCTGTTTTAATTTTTCATATTAGATAAGTAAACCATCCTTCTATCCATTCTGTCCTTCCTATAAAAAATCATATAGTATAAGATAAAAACTCCCATTTGCTCCCTCCCTCAGTTTTTTATTTTCCAAGAAATAGATAATCTCTTATTTTTTATGCATCCACATGCATGAAAATTAATAGTTATATTCTTTTATGAAAATGGGATCATGCTGTTCCCATTGATTTTTTCTTCATATGTCTAGATCTTTTCAAAGCAAATCTACATAGAGATCTACTTTATTCTTTTCAATTGCTTGGAAAGTCCTCTAGAAATGTGTCTGACTCATTTCTCTCCTCTCTCCTAATGACTGTCTAAACTTGGGAATCAAAGACAGGCATCTAGACGCCCTCGGCAGAGTCCCGACTTACAGCAAACATCCACAGGATGACATTTTAGAGTTGAGGTAATGAGCCCAGCGTGTGTAGCCAACCTGTTTGAAATGTCTTTCTTGTGCTTGGAGGGGATCACAGGTGCCTTGAGTTATTTTAGTTTGAAAGCGCTTTTGCTGCGGAAAACAAATTGGGCATTTTGTGCTCCTGGTTTCCCAGCGTAAGTGGCGTGAGTGTCTAGAGAAAGTTAAAGAGCCCAGGGTGGTAGGCTGGCCTGGCATTAGACTGTAAGAGGATTCGCCAAACCAAAATGAAGTGTGGCTCAACAAGAATAAGGGATGCAAATGGGTAGGAAGAGTTCTCCATGTACATACGGAGAATTAGTAGACTATTGCATTTATTGTTATTTATTGTGATTGTAGGTAATGCGTGAAATTGTAGGAAAATTAGAAAATACGTAGAAAAATAGAAGTTCAATGATAATCACCAGAAATCTCCCACTTGAAGACCCCATTTGGGTGTTCACGAGAGGATTAGGAATTGAGATTGTCTGCAGTCCATCTGTCCTACGCAGACTCCACAGCATAAGTCCCTAACTTTGCTTGCTTTCTTTGCCTCTGCGCGGGAGTGTGTCACGAGGCAGGTAGGAGGGAACGCACACACATGCTGTTGGAAAACCAACTCCCAGGTTCTGTTTCCCAATGCTGGGGCCACTTCACGTAGGAAGCAATGTTCCCATGCTAGAGGAAGTCCAACTGGTTGACCAGGATTTCCAGCAGAGGGACAATACTCAAAATTCAGCAGCTGCTTTCTCCTGTGTTCTTCTGTCCCCCCCATAGAGGGAACTGGAACAGAATCATGCCTTTTTCTTATGTTTGTTTACCTGGTTTTAATTAATGGCATGGTCTAGTCCCTTAGCTCAGTTAGGTCTGTACCTCTAGGACAGTGGGGAGGAGGAACTGGGCCACAAGATACGTGGAGCGCAGCTCTTCCCAGCGCAGCTCAAAGCCCCTCATAATTCAGTGATAGGGACAGAAGATGAGAGGGCAATAGTACTTCCAGGCAGCAAGTGGTGAGTGCCGCAGGAGCAGAACAAATGATGAATGTTTACGGTGGTCAGTGGTCAGACATTACCTTGTGCTGAAGTGAAAATAAGATTAAAGCTTCATGAAAGACGCAGAATTTGGTGTGGGACTTAAAGGAAGCTCAGGGTTTAGAGAAATGGAGGGGAGGGCTGGGCGGGAATGCCAGGCAGCAGGCTGGCCCAGGGAAAGGCTGCAGGGGTGGAGAGAGATGGGCAAGAAGCGGGGCTGGTGAATGTTGCAGGGGAGAAATCCAAAAGCACGAATATGCGGGGAATAGGGAGGACAGGCAGGAGAACTTTCAAAGTTGTAAAGCCGGATTCCTGGAGAAATGATGCCACTGACTGAAGTTGGGGGCTTCTGGAAAGGTCCTGAGTTTTGGGAAAATGACTTTGGAACTTGCTAAATGGAAGGATAAGAATACACGCAAAGGGAACTGTCTAGTTCAAAAGGGCAGAGAGGGCTGGAGAAACATAGTTGAAGTCACTTTCAAAGCTTGTTAACACGATATGATTGGATGAAGTCTCCAAAGATGGTGCAGCAGAAAACTATTGTCTGAGTCTGGTGTATGTACACATGTCCAGGTGGAAGTGGGAAGGGGACATGGCAGGAGACTCGGAGCCCTGGCCTGTGTGGTCATAGTATGGCTAGAAGGCTCAACAGGAAAGGAGAAGGGAAATTCAAAGGGGAGCACTGTTCCCTTCTTCATTGGCCCAGAGCAGCCAGGCAGGACCACTGAGTCTATGACCCTGAATCTGGCAGGTGGAAGTCACTGGGGCTCTTAAGAAAGCAATTTCAGTAGTGAGCCAGTCAGCCTAGCAGGTGTTTGGAGTGTGGGGTGATTAAGTAAATATAGGGCAGATAGACCCGTTTTTAAACTTGGGTGAACATTCAGATCACTTGGAAGGATTTTATTTTTATTTTATTTATTTATTTATTTTTTTTGAGACAGACCCTCAAGTTGTCCTCTTGGGTAGAGTACCATGGCATCACAGCTCACCGCAACCTCCAACTCCTGGGCTTAAGTGAGTCTCCTGCCTCTGCCTCCCAAGTAGCTGGGACCACAGGCGCCCGCCACAATGCCCGGCTGTTTTTTGGTTGCAGCTGTCATTGTTGTTTGGCGGGCCCAGGCTGGATTCAAACCCGCCACCTTTGGTGTATGTGGCTGGTGCCTTAGCCACTTGAGCCACAGGCACTGAGCCACTGGAGGGATTTTAAAAAGTACAAATTCCTAAGCCACACTCACATTAGACCTCCTGAGTCAAATCTTTAGTTGATGGACCTAAGAAAAAGAGTTTTCACAGATGACTCAGACGAAGCCAATATCAGCATTTGTGGACCCCTGACAGGTGATAAAAGGTGAGAAAAAATAAAGAGGTACTTGAAGGGACAGTAGAATTGAGAACTTGGTAGTTTTTTAAACTTAAATTTTATTTTTAGATAAGAGGAGATCGGAGCTCTTTTTCCAGGCCATGAAAACATGAGAGAGATTAGAGAAGGGAGGTGATCAATTGTCCTCCTGGAGAAATCAGCTGTGGAACATAGGAGAGGGACGGCCAAGTCCCAGAAGATGCAGCTGTGAAGAGATGGCAAGGGGGTGGGAGGTGGAGAGTAATATGAGACTTCAAGGAAGCGAAGGCAAAGATTTGTGTAGGCCTCAAAGACTGATTAAATCCACCTGATAACCTTGCTGATTCCTCTTAGGGACTTTAATTGAGCAGATGACATGGTGCTTTCATCACACCGGCTGCCCGGGAAGTGCAGGTTTTGAAAGTGTAGAATTATGAAATGACACAAGTTGTGTGGTTAAACACAAGCTTCTAGTTTGAAAGTTTCTGTTTCACAGCTTCTGAGGAGATGCACTCTGCGTGACATTAGCACCAAGGTTTTCGGGAGACTACAGCTAAGGCTTCACCAAGGACCTGTTTTAGCTCTGGGCGGGGGGGCATCACCTGAGTCATGCCTGGGGCGGAAGGAAACACCCGGGGCCTGGGCCCACTGAGCATGTTGAAAATGGGTTCTCAGCATTGTGGTAGGAAGTATTGGGTCACAAATCACTCTTCACACCTTTCCGTGACTGGCTGTATCTGATGTGTGAAATCTGGGTCTGAAGTCTCCTTCTACCTTCTCCTTTCTACCCAGTGTCTACACAGTCCAGCTGCCATTTGTAAATTATTTTTGCATCTTGTACAGCGCGCTCTTTCTCTCTCTCCCTCTTTCTTTCTTTTTCTCTCTCTCTCTTTCTCTTTCTTTCTCTCTCTCTCTCTTTCCTTCCTTTCTTTTTATCACTACAACCTCAAATTCCTGGTCTCCAGCTGTCCTTCTGCCTCAGCCTCCCAAGTAGCTGGAAGGCACATACACCACTGGCGGATTTCTCTATGTTTTGTAGAGACCACGTCTCAGTCTTGCTCAGACTGGTCTGTAACTCCCGGGCTCAAGGGATCCACTTTGGCGTCCCACAGTGCTGGGACTACAGGTGTGAGCCATCACACCCAGCCCTAGTGTGTTCTTAGAATAGTAATAAACTTAGTGGTCAGCAGTCCAGGTAGTGAATAACCACTACAGTCTTTTGAACTCTTATTATGTGTATTTTATCTAGCACCTCTCTTTGAATGTGCCTTTGCCAAACTTCTATTTTAATATCTGTTAAAATTAAGTAATTTTTTATTATAAAAGACAATACAACAAATATTATTAATAATCATGCTTGTTGTATGCTGTGCCCGTCTGTCCTAAGTATTTTACGCATCTTTTTTTTTTTTTTAGACAGAGCCTCAAGCTCTGCCCCTAGGTAGAGTGCCGTGGCATCACAGCTCACAGCAACCTCCAACTCCTGGGCTCAAGCGAGTCTCCTGCCTCAGCCTCTCAAGTAGCTGGGACCACAGGCGCCTGCCACAACGCCCGGCTATTTTTTGGTTGCAGCCGTCATTGTTGTTTGGTGGGCCTGGGCTAGATTCGAACCTGCCACCTTAGGTGTATGTGGCTGGTGCCTTAGCCACTTGGGCCACAGGTGCAGAGCCATTTTATGCATCTTGATGCACTTAAACCTCACAACAACCCTCTGACACAGTCAGATCCCCATTTTACAGATGAGAATTGAGGCTCAGAGAGGTAGACATGTTGGTCCAAAATCACAGAGCTAATGAGTGATGATGGGATTTGAACCCACATCTACCTGCTACCAAAGCCAGAGATCTTAACCTATAAATGATGAAATATTAATGGATTGAAATGTAGTCAACCAGAAGGGGAAGGCATCTTTGCAGATTAACTGCTTGTTCATGTTGCTCCCTGTTTTTTCTTTCTTTTTCTGAGACAGTCTCACTTTATCACCCTCGGTAGACTGCAATGGCTTCACAGCTCACAGCAACTTCAAAATCTTGGGTTTAAGCAATTCTCTTGCCTCAGCCTCCTAAGTAGCTGGGACTACAGGCACCTCCCACAATGCCTGGCTAGTTTTTGGTTGTAGTTGTCATTGTTGTTTAGCAGGCCCAGGACGGGTTTGAACCCGCCTGTCCTGGTGTGTGTAGCTGGAGCCCTAGCCGCTGAGCTACAGGCGTTGAGCCTGCTCCCTGGTTCCGCAGTACAAAGTTTGTCAAGGCATTCCTCAGTAACGTCAGCTGCGATGCCTGCCTGGAGGATTGAAGGTGTTTCATTTTTATCTTCCATGTGCTGCTGAGGTTTAGGAAAGCCAGCTGGATAAGCCTCTGTGACCCTGTCCTACTTTCCGTGGTCCCACAGAACCTGAGAGTGAGGCTGGCCCCGGGGCTCACGTGTCAGAGAGTCTGTAGGTAGGAGGGCCACTCAGTCACTCAACAAATAGTCCATATATTGCAAGCCTCTGTGTGGCAGGTCCCATGTTTTTGTTATGGAAACAGAGACAGGGGAATATACCGTCCTAGGAGGGGAGACTTGCAAGGAGACAAGGAGAACCAGTTGGGGCAATCCCCCTATGACAGATGGACCTTCAGAGGAGGGCCCTAACCCAGGCAGCAGGTGAGCAGGAGGTATTAGTTTCTGTGGACAGAAGTTTATCTCCTGCTCCTGGGTGAAACCCACAGATCATAGACTTGTAGGACTCGGGGGCGGGGGGGGAGGATGGTGCACTCCCATGTTGCTGGGTCACAGGGGTGCTGGTGACTGTGATTTCTCCCTTACACAGGGAGAAGAGTGTGACAAGGGCAATGTCCCTGCCAGCTGCTTGGTGAGAATGTGACTATCTGGCATCGTACCAGATGCACAGCAAGAGCCGGGGATGGAGGTTCAGGCTGTCCTTGACTGGAGGTCCCCACAATCTATTGGCTGAGTGGCTTCAGGCCAGGTATTTACCAGTCTGAATCTCAGTTTCTTTATTTGTGAGTATGGAGATAATCCTTACCGCATTGGGTTGGTGGGAGAATTAATGAACCTGTGAACACAAAGTGTTCAGTATTACTTCTAGCAAATGCTAAGACACGCTGCTAGCTGACACTCGGCCATTGCTTACCAAAGGACAGGTGACGTTCAGTGGTTCCCAACCAAGGAGTTATTTTGCCCCCCCCCAAAGACGTTGGCCAATATCTCTAGATGTTTTTGATTGTCGTGAATAAGGGAGAGGGTGCTGTCAGCTTCTAGAGGGTAGAGACCAGGACTGCTGTTAAAAATCCTTGCAAGCACAGGCCAGCTCTGCATAAAAAAGAACTACGTGACCTAAGTGTCCGTAGGGCCCAAACTGGAAAGTGTTCCACATGTGTGTCAATGCAAGTAATGACTGCAGGAATCCCTACGGGAGTACAGGAAATTTTAGAGAGATTAAATGACTTACCCATGCACAGGCAGCTAGTAAGAGCTAGAATTTGAACCCTGACCGTCCTGCTCCGAAGTGCTTACATTTAACCAGTTTCCCTAGATGGACTCTGGGAAAGGAGGGTCAAAAGGCAGCGTATGTGTGTACTGAGAGGTTTTCCTTTCCCCATGCCAATGGTTCTTAAACTCCAGGGAACATCTGAATGACCCAAAGCTCAAGTTCGATGTGCAGATTCCAGGGCCTACACCCAAGGGATTTTGAGGCAGCTGTGTTTGGGACTCTTACCCCAGTGCTCGGGAAGCTTCACATCCAGTAGGAGCAGGATCCTGGGCTGGACCTCTTGCAGGTTGCTTTAGGAATCTCAGCTTTTCCAGTAAATACTGTATGCAGAGATTAACATGATTTGAGGATGCTGTCTAAGGAAAAAAAGTTTAATCTTTTGAAGTTGGGGGCCGCAATGTCTCCTTGCAGAGGACCCAGTGTCTGCTGGTTTGCGCCTAGTCTCTTTTTTCCCTATGAGGACAGGACAGCTGCACTTGGCCACTTCCCATCACCTTAAGTGCTCAACACAGGGACACAGGACTTGTGCCTCCCCTCCCCGCTCTCAGGCTTGCTCCTGGTGATACCGCCCTCACTGTGTCTCAGTTCCCTGGGCTCCCAGCCTAAAGCACTTTGGAAGCACTTCCTTCCACTATGCAGCCGTCTCCGAGTTCTTAAAATTCTTTTTCATCACATTTCTCGTGTTGATCATGACCTCCATTGCTCCCACACTTCCTCTAGTTTAGTTCTTTATCACTCCAAGCATTGCAGTCACCTCCTACCCAGGCTGCTGGCCTCAATGCTTTTCTCCAAGGCATCCAGCCAGATAAAGCATCTGAAAATTCCATTTTATTTTGTTTCTGGGTTCACTGATTCACTTGTGGGTACTTACTGAGCACTCCTTGGTGCCAGGCACTGTCCTGTGTGCACAAAGATGAAGGCGACCCTATCAGGTCCCTTTCTTGCTCAGGGGTCCCTGGCTCCTTCTACCATCACAACTGCTCTCCTCCCCCATGCCCCTCTCCCTGTACAGCCTCTCAGCCCCACTCCTTGCCCACTGTCTGCACTGCTCATTCCTGCCCCTGCAGCTTTGCCATGCTTGATGCTACTCAAGGCGTCCTTGCACTCTTTCCCCCTATCCAACTTCTGCTCATCCTTCAAAACCCAGATCAAATCCCATTTCTTCAGGGAATGCTATCCTGCACACCACCCTCATCCAGGACCATTTCTCTTGGCCTGTGGTCTTCTAGGATCTGATGCCACCATTCTGTTTGGCACTGCTGCTCATGCACATATGGATTCATTTTTATGCATGTCTGGTAGGGGGATAGAGGTTGCAATCTGGAGCGGTTTATTGTAAAGGATTTTGCCACTCTGGGCAGCATGGTGGATATAGATACAAAATAGGCATTGGTCTGCCAATTGTAGTTTTAAATTCCTGTGGATGAATCTCAGAGGCCAGATCTGCAGGCTATGTGCCTGGCTTACCCACTTGGACCAAGTGTTACTGCTCAGAATGGCCCAAACCCACAGAGGCCCTAGTTAGTATCTGTGTCTGGCAATAATTCCAAGAATTTCCAAATTTGTCCTTCCATGATTCTTCCTGGAGTTCTGTCAGCTACAGAGAAAAAGGAATGCTTTAGCAATAGCTAATATTTATTGTGTGCTTATGATGCACTGGACAGTGTGTTAAATGCTGTGCATGCAACATCTTGTTCAACCTTCATGTAACCACAGGAGGAAGGGTCTATAACTCCATTTAACCTTTGGAGAAGTGGAGGTTAAGAGTTCAGGAACATGCCCAAGTTCACACAGCTGGTATAAGGTGCAGCCACAGGGGCAGGGGGGACTGTTTCTACTCCTTTAACCTTCTGTGCACTTGAGCATTGGCTATAAAAATGTCTTGGACACCCAAAGCTTTCCGATTTTTAAATGAACCTGGGCACTTAAAGTCTTTGACAACTAAAAGGCTTTGTATTGAAATGAGACTTAGAAATGACACAGTTCTAAACTAAAAAGATGTGTAGTCATATTCAGTAAAAGAGTATTTAAAATAATGTAGGCTGCTTGGTCATAACCCCATTCTATCCTGAAAGCCCAGATCTGGACAGCTAGAAAGATAGTGTGTATAAGGATACATGGGTTACACCGTTTTCTAGGAAATCTGGTGGGTGAAAGGCTTTCTGAGAAATTTCGCACTGGGAATGAATATTCCTGTTGGTTGTATTTCAAGGCAGATAATGAAATCTTTTCTTCTGGGGACATAACCCTTGCCCCTTGTTTATGTTTTTCTGTAGTTCAGGTGTCCTGAAATGCCTGATGTTGGCAACACTTGCCATTTCAGAGTCCCCTTTGGTCCTGAGAGGGTGAAGGACATCTGATAGTCTTGTAAAGGACAAAGTCATATGACTGAGATGGAATTTGTACCCATGGCCAGAGATACAGGTTTTCATGCTTTTTAAGTGTGTCTATTTACAGGGGCCAAACCTGATAGGAATAATGGTTGCATAATTTTTTAAATTTGCTTTCGGTTTGTTTCATAAAAATCCAGATTTTGAGAAGCAAGTAAGTGACATGAAATAAGTCAATGTTCTGGTCCAGAAAAAAAATGTGGGAAAGAAGGAAGCTCTTGGTGATTCTGAATATTACATTTTTTTTTGAAGTCAGTTATAACTTCTGTGCCAGTTCTTATTAAAATAATAGCAGACACCCTTCATAATGAAACTTTATTAAAAGTGGATGAGTCCCTGAGGGATTGACTAACAGTAAGAAGAAGAATAAGAATTTCTTCATTGAACCTGTTTTTAAAACCTCCAATGTTGCCATTCTCTTAGTCTTTCCAAATGTGGCTTCTCCCAGAAGAATGCCTCACATTTAAAATTTTTCTTAATCAGATGAAATAGCAGGTCAGTTTCACTCTTTTTAATACTGAAGGTGCCTTATATCCTTCGCGAGTTTTTACAGCTAAGACACTTGGCAGTAGGTTGGAGAAATGAAATTTTGTTTTCATTTCTTTCAGAACTTGCTGATATGAAAAAAGCATCTTAAAAAATATTAGACTTAATGAGAGGCCAACATTTGCTTTAACAGCTCGGAAGATGAAAGCAGTGGAAGAAAATGATCATTCTTCCCCGACTCGGGTTATGTGTCAGACAGAACTTCTTTCCTACTTTCTTGCTCACTGGTCAGTACCAGGACACTATTTGGAACTATGTGACATAAGGTCTGTACTAAAACCAATGATGTCTATTCGCTAGTAACTGAAATCAAGCTACACATCTAAACACACAGCATTTATTTAATTTAATTTAATTTAATTTATTTATTTATTGCAGTTTTTGGCCAGGGCTGGGTTTGAACCCACCACCTCCAGTATATGGGGCTGGCGCCCTAGTCACTGAGCCACAGGCGCTGCCCCAGCATTTAGTTCTTTTAAGTAAAAGCACAAAGGTAGGACAGTCTTGGATTTGTGCAACAACCCATTGTGTCATCAGGGACCACACTCATTCTTTCTGCACACTGCCCTTCGTTGGTGACTTTTATTGTTAAGGACACCTGATGGTCTAAGACGGCTACACGAGCTCTGGTCATTATATTTGAATTATAGTCAGGAAACAGAAGGATTTCCCGGAAGATCCATTAATAACTTCTGCTTATATCCTATTGGCTACCCCTAGCTGATGTGATGTGATGATGTGATGGGATGTGATGTGATACAATATAAGGTAATACATTTTTTCAGTTGGGAATATTGCCTAAGATGCTGTTTGTAAGGAATAAGGAAAGAATGGATTACCATCAGCAGTCTCTGTCACAAGATCGGTGTTTTAGTCTGACTATACAAAATTGTGCTGCAGTGACAAACCGACCCCCAAGTCCTAGTTACCTGATGCAACAAAGACATGTTTCTTGCTCATACAAAGCCTGATGGCTCCCGAGTGCAGTGGCTCCGCAGGGCAGCATCCTTGCGGAGGGATGACTACTTCCTTTTTTGGTTTCTTCTCAGCACGTGGCTTCTGGAATGCTAAGACAACAGTCGGGATAACTGGAGAGTGTCACAGGGCTTTCCACTGTCCCGGCCTGGAAGTGATACGTGGCACTTATAGTCCTTTGGCTAAAATGAATCACATAGCTGCTCCCAACTGCCATGGAACTAGGACATCCCATCTTTCGCGTGCCCAGGAAGGATTGGGTATGATGTGTTCTCTGCCTGTGTGATTGAGTTCTATTTCCAAACTAAGCCAACTGGATTAAATCAGTGCTAAAGCAACATAATATCCCATGTTCAGCAACTTTTTATCCAGTGGCTACTACCCGGCAATGCATGGTGTCAGGTGCTAGGAGAACAGATGTGAAAAGATACAAATCTCCTTTTGAGGAAATTACTAACTGGTAAAAGAGACATAAGTACACCTGAAAAATAATAAGGGCAATAATTAATTAAAAATAAGTGTGATGGGGATTGAAGGTTGAGAGTTTTTCTAGGTGATGTACGGGTTTTTGGAGAAGGTGGTAATTAAATGGGTCCTTGAAAGATTGGTGGGATTAACCTAGGTGGTGTGATCCCATCTGCAGTGTCTCCCTCAAGGACTTTGTGAATTAGTAGCTACGTTGGGCTATTAATTCCAATGTTGCCAGTGTCTAGCTATTTAATCCTGGGCAAGTGTTTCTCCTCTGTAAGATGAGAGAGTTGGCTGAAATGGTCTCTGTTGTCCCCGTCACCTCTAATAGTCCTTGATTCTCCAATTCTTTCTTTTCTTTTCTTTTTTTTTGAGACCGAGTTTTACTATGTGACCCTCAGTAGAGTGCTGTGATGTCACAGCTCACAGCAACCTCTAACTCTTGGGCTTAAGCTATTTTCTTGCCTCAGCCTCCCAAGTAGCTGAGATTATAGGCGCCCGCCACAACACTGGCTATTTTTTTGTTGCATTTGTCATTGTTATTTAGCTGGCCCAGGCTGGGTTCGAACCTGCCAGCCTTGGTGTATGTGGCTGGTGCCTTAACCACTGTGTGACGGGTGCCCAGCCTGATTCTCCAATTCTTAACCCAGCACTCTGAAAGCCTAGTGATGTGCTTGTGAAGCAAACAGACAACAAAGCTTTCCCCGCAGAAGGATGCTTCATGTTACTGAAATACACTTGGAAAATAGAAAAACATAGAAGAAAAATCTAAATACCAGGCAACATTCACTCTCACTCACTCCTTTTATTGAGGTTTCTTTCAGGATTTTTCATGCAGGAGGTTAAAGATTTTGCTTTGCTTTGCTCTGTTTTGAGTATAGTCACACAGCGCATGGGCCGCCCTCTAGCATTCTTCATTCTCTAAGTAACATTTTTTCAACGTTATTGCTAACTCTTTAAAAACATCACAAAATAGAATAAATATGATATCCAGGTTCATTTCTATCTGTTGGATGAGCTATTTAAAGGCCAAGTTACCCTCAGGTACTAGTGAAACTTAGTAAAAAGAGAGTAGCATTGTATTAATAGTAACTTTAATCTTGTTATCACAAGCAGGGGGTTGCTTTTCTTCTAGTTTCTTCATTAAAATATTATAGCTCACATCTGTTGGATGCTAAGCATGCTTTGGCCCCACGATGTACCCAGGACTCCCAGGAGCAGATAGTCTTGGCCACCATCAAGCAGATGAGAAAACCTCCAGTTTAGAGGGATGATGTGACTCACTCAAGGTCTCATGACTAGAATCCACATTTAGTTTCTGTGTTTTCAGAGAAATCTGCATAACCACTGCTCAGTACTGTCTGATTGCAAGGGAGAGACATTGAACTTAAGCAAAAAGGACTCACATTTGGCATAGCTGGGTTTCCACTGGGTATCCCTCCTGCCCATCTTTCTGTTGCTCTCCAGCTTTTGGCCCTTTGCCCTATGTTGCCTTTGAATGGAGAAACTTACAATTAGGCTCTCTTCCTGTGATGGGCCTGGTGGCGTCTCATAGCTGTGACTCAGGTGGAAACACAGCTTTCTTTCTCCAGTTGTCCAGTATACATTTGGGGGTAGAATCTCACTGGTCAGGCTTTGCACGTGGACGTTCTTTTTATTTTTTTTCTTTGAGATAGAGTTTCACTTTGTTACCCTCAGTAGAGCACCGTGGTGTCACAGCTCACAACAACCTCAAACTCTTGGGCTCAAGCGATTCTCCTGCCTCAGCCTCCCGAGTAACTGGGACTCTAGGCACCCACCACAACACTCAGCTATTTTTAGAGATGAGATCTCACTCCTGCTCAGGCTGGTCTTGAACTCCTGAGTTTAGGCTATCCACCCACCTTGGCCTCCCAGAGTGCTAGGATTATAGGCATGAGCCACTGTGCCCAGCTACATGGTCATTCTTGAATTAATCACTGTGGTAGGAGATAGAATAGTCTATCAAGCATCAGTCACGTGATTACAGTTTGAGTTGGTTGGGGAGGACTGATAGATTTCAGTTCTGTCCAACTTCCATGGACTGAGAGTGGTGGGTACACTTCGAAGAAAAACTGCAGCATTTTCTGTCAAAAGAATGCATCCTGGGCGGGGCAAACCAATCCCTGCCCTCCTGCCGCCTCTGCACTTCCTCTTCATGAAGTTATTATTTTTATTTTTTTTTCCTCCCTCTGCCTCCAAAAGAGCTTACACTTTGCCATGTGGTGTTACCTCCCAAGAACACTTCACTTATGTCTTAGAAAAATAAATACACGGCCAATTTACAGATTATACCTTCCTTAGTTCTGCTATAAATTATATGACTTGTTTTTGGCAAAGCCTGAAGTCGAAGCTGGCTACCCCTATCCCCTCACCAACTCAAAGAATGAGTAGCATTCACTGAGGTTGTGTATCCAGGGATGAATTTGCCCAGCTGAAGGGGATAGCTAAATTTACGAGCAGAATTGCAACTTTTCAAATAGCTCCAAGCATCAATGCCAGGGTGAGAAGCCTCTGGGCAAGTAGGAAGTAAATATATATATATTTTTCTGTTGAACCTGGGCCAAACCTTCAGTTATGGTATTTTTTAACATTTGTGAATCTGGAGGAAATTCATTACGGTCACCTCAGCTGCATTAAAATTCCAGATTTTTCTCAGTGTATCTCACATGGTTTGAAAATAACACAATGTATAGAATTCTGGCAAAAGCTAATTAAAGAGGCACTGGGCAAATACAAACTGGAACCCAGGAAGTCTGGATTCTGGGCTAACTCTGACCCTTCACAGCAGGGTGGTTTGGCACTGGTCCTTTCATGTTTCTTGTTCTTTGTTTCCTTCTCTATAAATTAAGGACTCAGTTTACATGGGTAGTGAGGTGCTCAGGAGCCATGTCCCAGCTGAGACAGCCGTGGGAGTCCACTTCACTGGGCTTTTAGAACTGCTTTCTAGAGTTGAACCAGTCTCACATCAAATCCTTCCAGTATTGATACTTCCAATCTTTCTGGAGTTGCTACTCCTGGTTGTGATTTGTCTTCTTGGTACTACGTCCTTCTCTACCCAGATGCAGCAGAACCTCCATAGTTTCTCCACCTCCCTGCATTGGCCAACTTCTTATAGACCAGATGTGCATATCAGGATGTTCCATGTTCATATCAGGACAGGAGGCCTAGTTTCTTAGGTTGGCCACCTCCATATGTCGACCAGTTTGTTACTTTGGGTGGTCAACTTACAGAAATTCTACTGGAAGGAATAGATTTTCTTTAATCATTTAAGAATATCCAGTGAATTTTATTTTGAGAACTTTACAAGGAGTTGAAGATTGTACTGGATAAAACTGAAAGCATCTTAAAGTTCAGGAATTTCTGATTCAAGTAATTCATGGTGTAAAACTTGTAATTTGAGCACATTCTCCAGCCCTGAGAACCTTGTAGTCCAGGGATCCCGGTGTTCATCCTATTTTTAGTTGGGCCAGTCAGTTGGGTTTGTTAATTCTTTATAATGGGAGCAAAGTCTGGCAAGCTTTCCTGATATTTAAAAAAAAATGATGCATTTAAAACATCCTGTTTATTAGATAATTAAACATGTATTCATCCATTCACTCGTTATTTATTGAGTGTGGATTCTCTACCAGGTTCTTTGAAAGGCATAAAGTTACCAACACAAATTTAAACAGCACTGGCAAAAGAAGGCATCACTGGGAACTAATTTCTTTAAGGTTGATTCAATAACATATAATTCACTTGTCATTCCCAGCTTTCCTATTTCTTGTAACCTTTTATGCTTATTTTTTTACATGGTGATATAATTAAAATAACCTAAAATTCATCATTTCAAAGTGTGCAGTTCCGTGGTTGTCAGTTTATTCACTAAATTATCACTGTCTAGTTTCAGAATATACCCACCACCACAAAGAGAAACCCCACACTCTCTAGCAGTTAGTTCAGATAGCCACCCTTTCGTCCCTTGGCTACACTCATCTACTTTCTGTCTCTATGAATTTGCCTGTTCTGAACATCCATATGATGAAGTCATAGAATATATGATGTGTTGTGTCTGGTTTCTTTCATGTAGTATAATGTCTTGAAGGTCCACCCATGAATAGTGCTCCATTCCTTTTTACTGCTGAGTAATATTCCATTGTATGGATATGCCAAATTCTGTTTCATCCATGCATCAACTGATGGACATGTGGGTTGTTTCCACCTTTGTGCTATTATGATTAATGCTACTCTGAACAATTATGTATAAATTTTTATGTGGACATACGTTTTCAGCTCTCTTGGGTATATACCCGGGAGTGGAACTGCTGACTTACTTTTAATTCTATGTTTAATTTTTTGAGGAGCTGCCAAGCTGTTTTTCAAAGTAGTTATACCATTTTATATTCCCACTGGTTACAGATTTATAATAGAAAATATTTGTAACCACCCCGGGACTTAGAATACTAGTTTTCTTTCCTGTTTATTGATGTAACAGTAAGGCAATAAACTGACAAATGTTTTCGGGAGCCCAGCTCCTAGGTTTATTCAATGGGCCTCTGCTTTGCTTCCAGCACTGCTCCCAGTTCTGTGGATACAGAGATGAACGAAATATGTTATCTGCGAAACACCGAATCTCCAATCTATGACAATTTTGGGGGGAATCTTTAAAACTTTAAGACTCATTGGTGTACTTTGTTTTAGGTGCAATCTACCTAGAACAAAGTTTGAAGTGAACCAAATATCTCTCAATCCTAGGCAGGTTTCAAATGGTGATACTTAAATGTAGATCCAACTTCCTATACTCCATGATGTCACATTTTCTTAATGGAGAAAATGTGTGAGCA
The DNA here is from genome assembly GCF_000181295.1 of Otolemur garnettii. Taxonomy (NCBI): domain Eukaryota; kingdom Metazoa; phylum Chordata; class Mammalia; order Primates; family Galagidae; genus Otolemur; species Otolemur garnettii. The sequence continues at coordinate 33,604,019 of NW_003852403.1, forward strand.
CTTAGGATTTGCTGTTGCTTTGTCGTGAGATCATCTCATCCCTGGAGTCTGGGAATACAATCGTGATCATTTGCATAATTTTTCACCTTTCCCAGTGTCCTTTTGGGTGTGTTAGTGAGTCTCGTTTGACCATCGCCTGCGAGGGGACGTGGGACTGGCAGGCACACGTTATTTCCATTTCATGGATGGTAAATGCGCCTCAGAGCAGCAGAGAAGTTTGCCCCAGGTCACACAAATGAACCAGAAGGAGACTCTGTGCTAACGCAGTCATTCCCAAATAGGACTCCCTGGACTGGTGCCAGCATGGGATAGCATTTTCACTGGTGTGTAAGTAAACGAGAAAGTAAGGGCAAGGCAGGGAGGTTTCCACATCACTACATTTGTTCACTTTTAAGAACTGTCTTTTATTCTAAAATTAGACCCCTTTTCCTTTTATGTTGGTAAAATAGTTCTTTTCTTTACTGAATCATGGTGATATTGGATATAACCTTAATTTCTATTTGGCAAAATAAAATGTTGGTAACCTTAATTACATTTTTTAAAAATGTCTTTCTTTTTTTAAAAAGCTATGCCATGAAATCTGTCTCAAAGGGTCAGGACTGGTCAAACCTTTTCTGATTAACCAGTTTGCTATTTTTTCCTCACCACCTGGCCTGCGTAAGGTAGAAATGACATCCTCTTACAGATGTGGCCATCTTTCATGTGTCTCCTGCAATCTGGATAGCCAGTCTCCTGTCTTTAGCTAAACCCTCTTTGGCTACTATATTTCACAGATTTATAAACTTTGGGGGAAATTTATCAACATGCAGGTACAACGACTTAAGTTTTCAGTTGCTCATTGTGGGTAAATATGTCTTGCTGCCGAGTTTGTTAATTATTCTTGTGACTTTTTCAGAAGAGGTGTTGGGTATGACATTTCTAGCAAAGTATAACTGGCTGGTATTTGAAAGAATGTAGCCATTATTCATTTCATGCATGGTTCTTTATCTGGTAGAAAGCAAAACTTGACCCAGACAAGTTAATTAACTTGCCCGTATAACATACCAAGGAGAGAAACTAGAAGTGGAATGACTTCTACTTCTACATATTACTCATCAACTTCAAAACGTAATCATGGGGCCAACGTACCAGTGGGAAAATCTGCTAGACTCTTTTTTTTTGGCCAGGGTTGGGTTTGAACCCGCCACCTCTGGCATATGGGGCTGGCGCCCTACTCCTTTGAGCCACAGGCACCACCCAAGACTCTTGAGAAATGCTGAGCAGTGAGAGGCAGCAGGATCAGAGCCTCTCAGGGTTCCTATGGATGCTCCCCAGGGTTCATGTGTAGGAAGGGGTCACTGAGTGCCAGACACCTGCTACTCAAAGGACTCTCAGAAGTGTGAGGGGAGATGGGATGCTATCCTCAAGTAAGTTTGGAAAAAAGAGCAAGGCAAACAAAAATTCTGTCCTATCATGTAGGACTTTGGATTTAATTTATTACAGGGCTTTGAAAGTATCTAAGAGTGGCAAAGATGGACTCTCCTCCACCTTTTTGACTACAGGATCCATCTTGTTTCCTGAGTTGTTCTTCCCTCCTTCCTCAGAACTAGTCTTCTGCAGAAGATGCTGCCTTAAGTGTTCTAACTGCCTTCACCTCTGATCCTCAGAACAACCATATAGGTGGTAAGACTTTCACTTCCATTTTACAGATGAAGAATCCAGGGCACAGAGAAGCAAGAAGCTTGTGTAAGGTCACACAGAGGAGGGTCTGTATTCAAACCAGACAGTGAAGCCCTGGAGGTGGTCTGTGGACCCCTATGTTTTACTGCCTCCTGCTACTAAGCAGCTTTCTCCCTGGTGCGTCCTTTCCCCTAAGCGCAGTGTGTTTCCTCATGTGAATGAGGTTTCCTCACTCAATCGCACAGTTCCCTGAAAGTTTCCTATGTGCTTGCCTTGCTGGTGAATCCATTGCAGGTGTGATAGGGAGACCATGGACTTTGGAGTAACCAGGTCCCAGCACCCCTGTTTTTACAGCACTTCCTAACGGTGTAAACTACTTAGTTAATTCTAAGAGTCTCAGCACATCCATATGCACATTAGCGATATGGACAATAATGCCAGGACGTGTCAGCCTGAGAATACAGGTCAAGGCTCAGAGGGAGGACCGGGCAGGGCCCATACTGCATGCTCAGCACGTGAATGTCCTTGTCCTCCCCTCTGTCCCACTCCCGTTCTCCTACTCACATGCCCGTGCATGCTTGGTTTCCTCAAATGACAGATTTTGCCCTGACTTACGCTCACCTGCAGCTTTATATAGAACAAGGCTCAAGGGGCCATCTCCTGAGAAGTGGAAGGGCATAGAACAACGAGTTCAGAAGGGAAGTGAGTGGGCCAATCTAATGTTCTCTTAGGAAACTGGGAACACCATTGAGCTAAGGACTGGGTCCAAAGAACCCGGAATTGTCCCGGTGGGCTCTTATACTAAAGCGAAGTGAAAAATTGGGATTAGAGGACAGACACTAAAAAAAAAAATCCATTTCCCATGTGCTAGGGGAAGAAGCAGGAGAAGAACTGTGGGCTGGGGAGGCCCCTCCTGGGAGGCGATCGCACCACTCGGTACTATCAGTCTAAAGACTCCCATCCTCGCCCCCCTCTGCTCACCTCGACCCTCTTCAGACAACCCTAGGAATCCATTAAATCCAAGGGGACGTCCTTGCTCCCCTAATTTTGTTTTAAGAATGTGAATATGGCGTATTCCTCCCATTACTCAAATACTAATCACTGCGGGGAGAGAACATCAAACGCTCAGTGCTGTGTGTTCTGTGCCTCCTGGGCAAAAACAAATACACAACTCACTAGCAAAGCAGATGATGTAAAGAACCCAGCATTAAAAACAAAAATAAAATTAAATTCTTTAATGCTTTAAATCAAAGGATGAGGCAGCAATATTAAAGATGATTTGGAAAATTATATTAAAAAGTCAACCGTGATTCTGCCATCTTAAATTTCTCTTTTATTTTATTTTTGTAGATTAGATTTTAGGATTTTTGGTCCCGTACAGATATTGTTTTATGATTTTAATCATAGCATACATGCATCTATTTCTTTAATAGCTATTATTTTAATGGCTCATGTGGGAGAGGATGGTATAGGTCCCTCTGAGGAACTGAGAAAGAACGACTCCCAAACATGGTTATAATGATGTGACATCATTTCTAAGCATGTCCTTATTGGTGATTAGTTTAACAGTTTTATGCAGTTGTAGATAATCCTGTATAGCAGCTAAGATGTGTTTATAGTCACTAGAAACAGAAGCCCAGCTATATAGTATCTTTAGCATATTAAAAAAAAAAACCCAGCCAAATGTAGGTTGCTCAGGGCTGGTCTGGAGTTGCAAGGAGACATCAGTGGCCTAGGTGTCTATTTTTTCTGCTTTGCTACCCTTTTTACTTTGCTTCCAAGTTTAAAGCCAAAGCATGGGTGCTCGCATGCCAGCCAAAATGTCTGAATTCCAGGCAAGAAGTAGGATTAAGAGAGGAGTCAAAAGATGTCCCCTTTTCTCCCCACACCACACTGCCTGTTCCCTCTTAAAGAGCCTTCAGGAAGTCCCAGGTTAAAGTGGCCCATTAGCTATGCGGACTTAGGTAAATTACAAAAACTCTGAAGCTCCGTTTCAGAGTAGCAATCATGCCTACCTTGCGTATATGAAAGAGTACAGCAAATCCAAAAAGGGATGCAAATTTGAAAATTTAAACAGCACTCGCAGGCCAATGCAGGCCAGAAGAGCTGAAATATTTCATATATCTGTGTTTTTACTGCAAAAGGACACATTACAATCATTTACGATCACCTCCCTCCCCCCCACCCCCCACTACGTTTAGGAAGGAGAGAAAGCAGAACTAGACCATGTTTGGTTAATGTCAAAGGGAAGTTTGTGAACTGTGTGATTCCAGGCAGTGGCAGAAGCCATCAGACCCCAGAGTCACTCCATGTTCCTCTCTGTCTTGTCTTTGCTGTCTGGGAGAGGAATATCATGGTGTGGAAACAGCCTCTCCTAAGCTCAGAGGCAGAAAATCCTGACACAGGAATCTCCCTAAGAACCCGTAGGCCTCCAGACCAATGGGCAAACTCCCCCATGGGTAGAGTGGTCTTGGTCTCAGTAACACAATTTGTAAGCTACCTGACTGACGCAGGGGGCCTGTCTCTATTTTCCTCTCTACTCAGTGCTTGATACCTAGAAGTCCCTCTGTAAAAATCTGTTTATTAATTTTGCTCTACCCTGAAGACTGTCAATCTTGCATGTGACTTACTTGCCATTGCACCCCTTAGCCCGCCATTGTTGACTGGAACTGTGTAGGAATATTTCGGGGTGATGCCTATTTTTGAATTAAAAATAATTATATTGACAGTTACAGCTAACCTACTGAGCATTTACTACGTGCAGGCACTTCGTCCTTTACCTGTTTTTAACTCATTTACCCCTTCCCTACTACTTTACCACAATAGGAGGTATCATGTGTGCTCATTCTGTAGAAAACAAAAGCTCAGAGAGGGCAAGTCATTTTTCCAACATCACAAAGCTCTCACAGGAGAAACCAGCTCAAAAATCACTAAATCTGGACATAGATTTTCCTGGAAAATGACTATTAATTTTTCTCAAATAGACCATAAGTGACCTTCATGGACCTTTATTTCCTTTAATTTATTTGTTTATAAATGGCCCACCTTAGTCTTATGAAGCCTGAATTTCCTCATCCAAAGAATGGGAAAATAGTACTACCCCCCCTCAAAGAGTCTCCATGAGGATTAAATGAGATAACACACACAATATGACGGGTATATTTTAAGCATCATTTGTTAATTTAAAAAGCAGGTCTTAATTAGTGACGCACACCAGAATCACCAGTGGAAACTTTTCAACATATTGAGGTCTTGGGTCCCAAGTAGGGAATTTTTTAAAAAGGTCCCCAAGTGATTCTGATTCACATTCCCATAGGCAAATCACTGCTGAATGTGACCAATATTTGTGAAAGAAGCAAGAAACATTTTGTTTAAGACACTATGCTGTGTGCTAAAAGGAATATAAAGTATGTAATACATGTAACAGTAAAGTTCACATAAAAATAAGTCTGTTACTATGAGAGATGAGCTGGTTCCCCCCTCCCCCCCGCCCCAGCTGTGTAATCAGAGAAGGTGATCACATCGGGCTAGGCTGGAAGGCACAGCAGGGTTAACCTGCCAAGGATGGTGGCTGGGAAGGGAGGGAAGGTAAGAGGCATGAAAGACAGAGAATGTCAGTGGTGACACGACTGGTTGGAACAGAGAGAGTCTGGGGAGAGGTAGGAGATGAGACCAGATGGTTGGTTGGAGTCAGAGATGGAAGTTCTTGGATTCCTGACCAGTTGGGTTTGTTCTAAATTTGGAGGACCATGACAAGCCACTGAGATTTTTTTTTGAGCCAGAAAGTGAAATGCTCAGAACTGTTCTTTCATCTGGTAAATCTGGTGCTGTAATAAATTAGAAAATGAAGAACGCAAAGGGAAGAAACAACCAGGGCCAGAAATACGTATTGCATCAGCTCAGGCCTCAGAGTGAGAGCTTAGAACCAGGCAGGGGACTGGCAGGTGGGCAGGGTAAAGGAACTATTATATAAACCTGGGGACTCATTAGATGTTGGGGGAGGGGTGGTGGGAGGAAGAAGAAGTGAAGATGACTTTGAGATTTGAGGCTGGGTGATGGGAAGAACAGGGCTGTACAGAAAAAAGGGAAGTTGGGGTTATTAGCCGGGTGGGGGTGGGGTGGGGAGTGGGGTGGGAGAAGGAGGACAAGTTGAATGTGTTGAGTTGAAGGCACCTGGGGAATAGGTGCTCACATCAAGAACTCAGGTGCAATGTGGAGTTCAAAGGGTGGGATTGGACTATACACAAATAAGACACAAAGTGAGTCGGCCACAGTAAGGGTTGTTCCATATAGTCCTGGGAGTGGATGAACTCTGTACGAAGGAAGGTAGAGCAGGGATTCTTAACCGAGGGTCTGTGGAGAGGATTCTTGTTTGAGAGGCATCTGTGAACTTTTAAACATTTTATGCAGAATATTATGTGTATTAAGAAGTCCATGATCTCATAGGATTATTTACTCTAAATAAGGTTAAACACCATTGGTATATATAAAAAGTGGTGGGCTGAGATGGTGCTCATAGAATTTTCACATAGTGGGTCCTGAATAAAATTCTCTGCAATCTCTGCATCCCTGACTGTCATACCTCAGACTGTGGTGGTGATGATTATCTTTACCACAGCCAGACTGTTGGATCAGTTTAAGTTTATCTTAAAATGTCATTCATTCATTCATTCATTTATTTATTGAGAGTTTCATTCTTTTGCCCTGGCTTGAGTGCCGTGGTGTCATCACAGCAACCTCGAACTCCTGGGCTCAAGCAATCCTCCTGCCTCAGCCTCTTGAATAGCTGAGACTACAGGCACCTGCCAGATTGCCCAGGTCGTTTTTCTATTTTTAGTAGAGATGCTGTTTCACTCTTGCTTAGGCTGGTTTTAAACTCCTGAGCTCAAGCAATCCACTCGCCTTGGCCTCCTAGAGTGCTAGGATTAGGGACATGAGCCACTATGCCTGGTCTAAAAATTTTTTTTTTGACCAGATAACTCAATGGGAAAGAATGATCTTTTCCATAAGTATGATGATTTAACTGGATATTCACATTCAAAAGAGTGAATCTGGAACCTCTGCCTCACACAAAATACAAAACTTAACCCCAAATTGGTCAAAGACTTAAATGTAGCAGCTAAAACTATAAAACTCTTAGAAGAAAACATCTTCAAAGATGTAAATTGTTGTGACCTTAGATTGGGCAATGATTTCTTAGTTATGGCACAAGCAACCAGGGACTAAACTGGACTCATCAACCTTCAACTTTTGTGTTTCAGGGACATGATCAAGAAACTGAAAAGACAACCCATAGAATGGTAGAAAATACTTGCAAATCATATATCTGATAAGGGTCTTGTATCTAGAATATGTAAAGAACTCCAACAACTCAACAATAAAAAGACAAATAACCCAGTTAAAAGTAAGCAAAGGATTTGAATAAATATTTCTCCAAATAAAATATACAAAAGACCAATAAGCACATGAAAAGGTGCTCAATGTCATTAGCCATCAAGGAAATGCAAATTAAAACCACGATGTGATACTCCATACTCAGGAGAACAGCAATCACCATCATCATTGTTGTCATTGTCATCATCAGATAATAACATGTTGTCAGAGAAATGAAAATCTAGACTCCTCAGACATTGCAGATGGGACTGTAAAATGGTATAGCCACTTTGGAAAAACAGGTTTTTGGTTTTCAAAGAGTTAAATGTAGACCATATGACCCAACAATTCTAATCCTAAATATGTACCCAAGAGAAATGAAAACAACCTAAACTGCCATGAATTGGATTATTTTAAGATTATTATAGGGGTACAAACATTTTTGTTTCATAAATTGCTTTTGTACCATTTGAGTAAAAATTTAAGATTATTATAGGGGTACCGACATTTTTGTTTCATAAATTGCTTTTGTGCCATTTGAGTACAAATTATAACCCACACAAGGTGTAATGTACCCATTAGGTGTGAACTGACCCATCACCTTCTCCCCCTTCTAAACAAATATTTAATTCAATTTTCATTAAGTAATTATCAGGGCGTGGAGGGCTAGAAGTTCAGAGTCATGAGGAATGCTACTTGGTATGAGGGAGTCCTGGGAGGTTTTCCAGAGAAAGCTGAGAAGGGTCTGGAGTCCAGACCAGTGGGTTTTCTGACTGACAGGCAACTGGGGGCCACTTAAGGGAGGTGTGTGATCAGAGCAATGTCACAGCAAAATGAAGCCAGTGGTGACTCTAAACTCACCATATGAACCTCTTCAGGGTGCCAACCTTGCCCAAATGCCATGTGCTACCAGGAGAGCAGGGCAGAGATGAACTTCCCCGCAACCCAGTTGGTGGCTGTCTCCAGAGGACCTTCCTGTTATGCTTCGCCTCCTAGAAGTTATTGGAGGAATGAGGCCAGTGACCTTGCCTGAGAAGATGATGGACTAGCATAGGCCTCACCTCCTCCTCACCACTGACGGCGACTAACCGAGGGTGCTTCCTGCCTTTTCTTGGTCAGGCTGGTAGGAAAGTCCTCACACAGCTCCACATTCCAGGGTTACGTATTCACCTTCAATTTGTCCCACTGGGAGTGTCACAATGACCTAAATCACATGTCCTTTAAGTGTGTGTGTGTTCTGTGTCAGGGAGCTGGAGAATGGAGCATTGAGAACGCTAGTGTTAAATACACACATTCCATAGACCGTGATAAACAGATACTTGTTTTATAGGTGTATTGAACGAGATTACTCTCCCCTCTCCACACCCTCCTCTATACGTATTCAGTCATCACCGCCCTTTCTCATAAGAAGGTCCCCAAGTTCTAGTACAGATACTGACAACAAATAAAACGGCAGCCTTCAGCCACGTGCTTTGCTGACCGTTTGCTACGTCACCCTTGACGTATAGCCTGGTACAAAAGAAGGCCCACGTCATAGTCTTGATGTCCAGAGGTAAAGGACATGGTGTCATTCTGACCCAGATCACGGCTTCCTAAAATTTGTTCTTTTCACTCTTGAGTCAAGATCCACTTGAGTTTCCCCTCAGCTACTTCCAGAGCCAGAGACTTTTAAATCTTACCCCAAGATCAGTGGGTCTCGAACATGACAGCAAGAATCAATCAGGGGAGTTTATCAAAATATCGTCCTCACTCCCCAAGATTCTGATTTAAGTAGGTGAAACCTTAGAATCTGCATTTTGAAGAGAACAGATGAGCCTGCTGCAAGTTGCTGCTTTAGGAAACTCTGCTGTCTTTCTGTGCCACCAGGCAAGGGTTGCCTAATGCAGTGGCAGCAGAATTATTTTGAAGTCAGGTCTAGGATTAAATGCTGACTAATCCACTTACAAGCTGAGTGACATTAGCCAAGTGACTTAGTCTCTCTGAATTTTGTTTTCCTACTTTCTAGGAAGGGAGTAAAATATCCAATTATGTTGTCCTCTCAGATTTATATCTAAGGTAGGTCCCTTCACTGTCCTAGCCCACTAATTTGACTCATGCAAGGATACCAGGCATAATGTCAGGGAGAGGGAGGGATTTGAAGGCAAAGGGACCTTAAAAATATATATGTATGTTTTTAAGCTTCTCAAATCCCACTGCATTAGTGGAAAGAACAAACCAAGATAACAAAACCTCATTACTCAGGACACTGCGTGCTGGGCCTTGCCTGGGCTAAGGAGAGTGCTCTCCAGATCATATTTAACTCAGCCCTTTCCCTCAGGTCACAGACCTTCCCCCGCGCTCTGTGGCTGTGCTTCCTGTTAGCACGTCAACCTTTAGTTCAGCGAGCACTTGAGAAGGGCCAGCCAGGTGCCAGGCGCTGTGGGTGTGTCCCGTGGGGCGGGGGTGGGGGGGGTGACCCATAAGTGTGAGTGACAGGAAGGCCTGGCCTCAGGGAGCACCCCAGCTGGTGAAGACACAGGCCTAGACATGACTAATTCGTGCTAAGGACTGTGGGAACTCAGCGGAGGGTGAGGCTAATTCCAACAGATGAAAAAGGAAGAAAAGAATTTCAATGGGCAAGACTTCCCATGGCCAGCATTAGACTGCAAGCTCCTTAAAGATGGGCTGCTTTTTTCCCTTTGGACTCTTCAGAGTGCCCTGAAAGGCCCCTGGGCCCCGTGGCACCTTGATGAATTGATGTGGCTCCCTGACGAGTCCTGTAGACCCTGCTTCCTGATGCCAGCTGTGTGCTGAAGTCCCTTTTTTCCCACACAAAACAACACTTCTAGGGCACAGGTGTGTTAGGCAGTCTGGAACAATTCTTGCCTTTATTTAATAATACACAGAATTGCAAGCAACGATGTGAAAATAGCAAACTCCTGTCTGCCTTTTTATTCTTTTTTTTTTTTTTAACTTTCTTTTTTTCTTTGTTTTTTTGAGACAGAGGCTCACTTTGTCATGCTGGGTAGTGGAGTGTTGTAGAGTCATAGTTCACAACAACTTCAAACTCCTGGGCTCAGGTGATCCTCTTGCCTCAGCCACCCCCAAGTAGCTGGGATTATAGTCGCCCACCACAACACCTGGCTCTCATTTTGAGATGGGGTCTTCCTCTTGCTCAGGCTGGTCTGGAACTCCTGAGCTCAAGGTGATCCTCCCACCTTGGCCTCCCAGAGTGCTAGGATTGCAGGAGTGAGCCACCTCGACTTTTCATTCTGAAGCTTCTCTCATTCTCCCATCCCCCGTTTTCTCTCACACATCATCACCCCAAGGTTTTTAGGTCCTTAGATGTTATTACTGCTAGGGAATCTGCTCCTTGGGGGGTTGGAGTTTGGCCTGTGTCTGTTGTCTGCTGGCATTTCTATTTTCCTAGGGCTGCCTATCTGAACAGGAGGGTTGAGTTGTGGTGCTTTGAAAAAAGTAGAGCACTGCGTCGCCCCCTGGTTAATAAGAGTTCTTTCTCTTAGCCATCAGGATGGAAAAGATGACTTAGACTGCTCTGTTGGCCTAGTTGTTATTGATTCCTTTTGTTAAAGAAAAAAAAGGAAAGGAACTGTTTGCTAAAGGAGCTTTTGTTCAGTGGGAAAAAAATGCTTCTACCTTGGAACAGGAAAAGCAGCAGCAATGGCGGGAGGGAGCAGAGTGGCAGCTCCTCACGGGGCCACCTGGTGGCTCTGCACGGTAAGGTCAGCCCCCAGAGCCTCCTCCCGGGGTGCCACGCTCACTCTACATTTCTCTTCCTGGAGAAATGACCTCCCCGGCTCAGGAAAGAGAATCCTCTCCAGGACAGGGCCCAGATGGCTGCCCATGTCAACTGGCCTCTTTGTGACTGGCAGGGACCTGCAGGACCTGACCCTGTGCTTCTAGACATCCTCCCTCTGCAGGCCCCAGGGCCTTTGCATTTGCTGCCTCTGCTCAGGCTGTCTTCCTTCAGCACCTTCTCCCCCTCATTGCTCCCGTTGAAGTTCAAGGGAGTCTTTCTCAGAGAGGCCTTTCTTAATCCCCCTCTCTAGGGCAGTCCCTCCCCCAAGTCATCCCCCATCACGGTTCTTTGCTTCATTTTACTCATAGGGTACTTGGTGGTATCTAACATTATTTCATTTTCTCGTGTACTGTCTAAATCCTGAGCATCTCCTGTCCGTATCCCGAGCATCAAGACCCCTGTGGGGCTCGTATCGGGTGTTCAGTGAACAAGTGGAGTAATGAACCAAACTGAAGACATAGAACAGGTGAAGAGAGGGAGAGATTTAGGGCCCAGGCAGGCCTGTGTGAGGTTGTGCTGACCCTTCTTCCCTCCCTCAGTTTCTTTTTCTGTCTATGGAAGGTTCTATTTCCATGGCTAGGACCCACTCCCCGACCCTGGGGATTATATTCTGTTTCCAGGAATTTGGTGCTCTCCCGCCACCTAACCTTCCCTGCTCCCTTTCTTGGTTCCATTTTCCCTAATGTACATTCATGTCCTCTCTAACAGCTCTAACAGGGGCTGTATTTATAGGGGGAAGCCAGTTTCCATCTTTGAGGCACCATGATTTTTAGACATTTCCAAATATGGTTCAGTCCAAGCACTGAACCATCAAGAGAAATTCATACCGCATCTGGTCACACGCTCCTGGTCTGCTGCCCTCCCCGTGGCGGGCACTTGGCCTGCACATCCACACCCCACTGCAGCCAGCAGCTGCCTCCCCTCCTGGTGCCGACTTCTCAGTGCCCTGGCAGCATCCAGGACTCTGCTCAGATTCCGGGGAGAACCTGCTCATGGTTAGCCCGGTTTCTCCTGTATCTGTGCCAGACTGGGCCAAATATTCTCTCTAAGCCTTTTCTTCAGAGTTTTTCCAGTGGTGTGTGTGTGTGTGCACATTCACACACAATGCACAAGGAGAATTCTTTCCCACTAATATTTGCAGAAATGGGCTCAGAGCACCAATTCAACATACAGTGCACATGTGGCAGTTTCTCCAGTTCTCTAAGGATTATTCTCTCCTGCTTTATTATCCTGTGGCTCTACTCCTGCTGTTCTAGTCCATATGGACGCATACCTGAAACTGAGCCTCTCCCTTGAGTTTTACCAGTACGAACCAACTGTAACCCCCACTCACTCGTGGAAGTATGTGGAGAAGAATTTAGAGTAGATTTAAGAGGCAGATGGAAGGGCTTTTATTGCAATAACACATAACCCTGTGTTGACAATAGACATCCAGAGCAGCGCCTGCTGCCCAATGGGTAGCGCACCAGCCGCATATACCGAGGGTGGTGGGTTCAAACCCGGCCCAGCCAAACTGCAACAACAATAACAAAAAAAAAAAATAGACGTCCAAATTCCGGCCTCCCATCCCTGACAGCTGGCACGGGCCGTGGCACCCCACACTGAGCCCCAGCTTCATCCAGTTTGCCAGCCCCTCTCTTTACCGTCTCATTTCTTCTCATCCCCTCGTTCTGGGTTCTCTTCACAAATTCCAGTTTTTCTTACTAGTTTGTAGAGAAATTCGACTCTTCCCTGTCTCTGTTCCTCCCCTTGGCTCTGGGTCCATTTTGCATGTCCTAACTTATCCAGGTCCAAAGGGTTTCTTGTTTATTAGAGCCACTCTCCTTAGAGGCAGCCGTGGTTTAGATAGTATTTCCTTCTCCTTTGGAAGTGACTTCTCCAGGCAAAGGCCAGTGGGAACCTGATGCCCTCTGTCCTCTGTGCCATTCACAGAAGGAATCTGCAAAATATCAAAGTTGGGGGTGGCTTTCCTGAGGCCATTCCTTGTGTACTTACTGACCACTGACTGGGCTGGTGAATAGCTTGAGTATCCATATGAACTTCTGAAATGAACCCCACCAAAGTTTTTAGAGTAGCTTTTCCTCCACAGACAACTGAGAGCCCCTTGAGGCCTGTTTGTCCTTTCATGGGGGTGGGGGGCAGTTTCTTTCCATCTTGGGTGAATCAGCAGTTTTCAAGAGCTTTTCTCAGCGTGCAACTTAATAAAAACAAACAAAAGAGAAAGAAATCCTCTTCCCCCCTTTCTACTGGCAGAGGAAGAGCTGTGTTGCTGAGCAGAGATTTACTGGGCCTGAGGTTGGTTTCGGAGGAGGCTGTCCTGTGCAGGGAGTCCAGGAGGGAGAAGGACACCAGAGAGTCACAGAGTGGGCATGTGGAGGGGTCCTCAGACAGCCCAGAGAGAAGCCCCTCCCTGTGTAGCTGAGGGATCCCAAGCCTACAGCAGAAAGGAACCTACTTGCTCAAGGTGGCGTCCATTGTTCAATCTGGTAGGGAAGTAGGAGCCCCCTGGGTCTTCGGGGTGTCAGTCTTGCTCTAGAAAACCCACAGCACTTTGAATCAAGGAAAAATGAGTCAATCACTCCTTCTTGTTAGTCCTTGAACTTTAAAAAGTGCGGTTTAGTATTTGAGGAGATATGTGCATTTGATTGAGGGGGTGGAAGGTGACAGGGGGTTTCAAAAGATGATGATTAGATTCTTTGAGATGTCTGGGGGAGGAGAAAGAGCAGGGAAGGGGGTGGGGTTCCTCCCTAGGGGTGGAAAAAGAAGTGTAAATGGGTCAAGTTGGTCTCGGCTCTTGCCTTCCTAGAGTGTAGTGAAAAAAACATACAGTAAAGTTTTCCTTTGTCAGATTGACAACTGTGTATGCTGGAATCAGAGAAAAACATTGTTGTGTAGGGTCCTTTGTGACAGAGAATCTGTTGTGACCAATTTAATTCAGGTCAACAAGAAACTCTCAGGCAGCGATGATATGTCCATCGCAAGATCAGACGTGTTGTGGGAGCAGGCAGGCTTCCCAGTATTACTACACCAAAGACCTGACATCTTATTGAGAAATTGAGACCCACCTTCATGGGGCAGACAGAAGAGCTTAAATGCCAAAAGTCAAGGTACTGACAGTGCAGGTCCCGGAATGTTATGAGAAAGGGGGTGGAGAGGGGTTATGAGGAGGTGGACCATGAGCCAGAGTGAAATCTGCTTGTTTGGGGGACTGTGTCTGCTTCTGTGTCTTCGCTATAGCAAGATTTAGCCCATCATGGCTGGGAGTGGTGGCTCACGCCTGTAATCCCAGCACTCTGGGAGGATGAGGTAGGTGGATTGTTTGAGCTTAGGGGATGGAGACCAGCCTGAGCAAGAGTGAGACCTCATCTCTATTAAAAAGAGAAAACACACACACACACACACACACACACACACACACCAGGCATAGTATCTCAGTGTCTCAGGCCTGTAGTTCCAGCTACTTGGGAGGCTGAAGCAAGAGGATTGCTCAAGTTTAAGAATTTGAGATTGTTGTGAACTATGATGCCATGGCACTCTACCCAGGGCAACAGAGTGAGACTGTCTCAAAAAAATAAAAATAAAAAAGATTTTGCCCATAGTCCATGCTCAATAAAGACTCCTCAGCAATGGAGGGGGTAAGTGGACAAAAATAGGGGAGCAGTTGCAGTGGTGGCCCAGAGGTTTGCAGCTGCCAAGTCCAGACCAACCCAGCAGAGAAGGGAGGGTACTTGGTGGACTTTCAGAGAGAGCCAGGAGCCTGGCATGTCTCCAGACACAGGGTTGGGACTTGCACTGTGGCCCCAGAGAATTACAGCGGAGGCAAGGGCAGGTGTTCTGAACAGCATGCAGGGCTGCAGGTCTGGAAGGGGTGCAGGCCAGCCTGGGCTCTGTCCTGGTGCAGCCTTGCATGATCCATTTCAGTCTCTCTGCCTTAGCTTTGTTACATGCCAGATGCAAAGTTGTACTGTGAATTCTCTTTCAAATCTACACTTCTAGAAAATTAACCAAGGGTAATGTGCAGGGGGGACCCTAGGAGGCAGAGAAACCTTTTGGTTTTAGGAATTCAGGGGCCGAAGACCTGGATCAGGGGGATATTAAAGGTTATAGCAAGGAAGGGAAAGATTTGAGTGATTTGGAAGTGACTTTTAGGATGGTTTTGGGTGTTGCTCAACAGAGGAGGAATTACCACAGTTGGTTTTAAGGGGAGGGAGATTTTTTTGGAGGGGTATTTGGAGTCTGAGGTAACTATGGGATGTCTCAGAGGCAACCAGAAATGCAGGATTAGTGGTTGGGTGGGTGAGGCAAGGTAGTTTAAAGTGGGGCCTTAGAGTCAGATGGGATGGTTTTGGATCCTGACTCTGACGTGAACCAGCTGGGTGGCCTCAGGCACGTGACTATAGTAGGGTGACCAACTCGTCCACTTTATTATACTTGGGGATTTCCCAGTTTTAGCACTTGCAGCTGGGAAATCCCCCAGTCCCAGGCAAACTGGAATAGCTCTCCCGGGATGGACCTGGTTTGAAAACCACAATGTCCTGGGAACTGCTTTAGTGGTGGGCACTCTGGGATTGTTGGGGAACCTACTTGCCCCATTTTAGCCTCAGTTTCCTTGTCTGAAAAGTAGGGATAATAATACAGTAGAACTTCTTTAAGTTGTTACCCAAGGGACTGTAACAAATTGGTCAACATGTCTGATCTGTGTTGATTAGGTCAACTTAGGAGATGGTCACTGTAGGGAGGTGGCAACCATGGAGGTTCTGCAGTAGAATAGAGGTGGAATATTGTATGGATTCAGTAAGATGATATGTGTAAACACTCAGTGTCAAGGTTGGTAACAAGAGGCATGCAATGAACATGGGCTGCTGGGATAAGTTAGATGAATCCAGGAGATGGACCAGGTGGGTGCAGAGGGGAGGGTGAAGAATCAGCAACTTCAGGTATGCAAAGCCACAGGCAGAGTCAGTGGCTTTGTATACAGAACTATGGACTGGGATTCCACCTGTACTTATAAAAGAGGGTTTGGCAAGAAAATTAGTAGTGTAAACAAGGCAAATATTAGCCCATGGAAGAGAGAAAACCTGAGCAGCAGCGTTTACCTTTTAATAGTACTTATGCTAATTCTAAGTGAATACGTATTAATACCTTCCCAAGGATTTCTAAGTTTCTTTAGAGAAAGACATCTTTATTTTCTGGCTTCATTGACACTGTGGGCATATGTGCTCAAATGAAATAAAACCACATTTTGTTTCC
>NW_003852403.1:33620501-33658414 GCF_000181295.1 Otolemur garnettii
ATGGAGCTGGAACATATTCTTCTTAGCAAAGTATCTCAAGAATGGAAGAAAAAGTATCCAATGTACTCAGCCCTACTATGAAACCAATTTATAAGCACCTACAGTTCCATATGAAAGCTGTAACCCAACTACAGTTCAAGATGAAGGGGAAAGAGGAGGGGGAGGAGGGTGGAGGGACCAAGTGTGGTTGGTCAGACCACACTTATGGTGCATTTTACAAGGGTACATGCCAAATCTACTAAGTGTAGATTATAAATGTCTTAACACAATAACTAAGAAAATGTGGTGAAGGCTATGTTAACCAGTTTGATGAAAGTATTTTAAATTGTATATAAAACCAGCATGCTGTACCCCATAATTGCATTAACACACACAGCTATGATTTAATAAAAAAAAATTGAGTATTTTTTATGTGTTAGGCACAATGCGAGGCGCTATGGAAACTATTATTGCAAATAAATGTAGGAAATAGTCTGCAGTCTTAGAAAATTTACAACAAAATTGTTTTATTATTATATTTATTTTACTTATTTAAACATGAACCACTGTTTTTTCTACTGTTTTCTTTCCTCACCAACATTGAAGCCTTTTGACAGCTACAAATAAGATTTTAATCTCCCTTTAAAGTTCTAGAAACTAGAAGCAGAGAAATGAGGAAGTCCCCGTCAGGACATCTTGAAGGGACAGATGGGGAGCAGGAAAGTTAGATAGACTAGGAGAGGAGAAAGAGAGAGAGAGAGAGAGAGAGGAGAACTGAGAGAGAAAGAGGGGGAGAGGCAAAGGCAGAGATGAGGGAGGAATGGGAGTGGAGAGGACAGAGATCAGAGGAAGAGCAGGATTGAGTAGGAGGGTGATCACAGGAAGAAGGGGATAGGGGAAGAGGGGTGATCAGAGGAAGAAGGGGGTGGGGGAGGAGGGGCAGTGGGGACGAGGGGTAGTGGGGAGGACAGAGATCAGAAGAAGAACGGGATTGAGTAGGAGGGTGATCAGAGGAAGAAGGGGGTAGGGGAGGAGGGGTGATCAGAGGAAGAAGGGGGTGGGGGAGAATGGGGATCAGAGGAAGAAGGGGGTAGGGGAGGAGGGGCAGTGGGGACAAGGGGTAGTGGAGAGGACAGAGATCAGAGGAAGAGCAGGATTGAGTAGGAGGGTGATCAGAGGAAGAAGGGGGTTGGGGAGAATGGGGATCAGAGGAAGAAGGAGGTAGGGGAGGATGGAGTTATCAGAGGAAGAAGGGGGTGGGGGAGGAGGGGCAGTGGGGACGAGGGGTAGTGGGGAGGACAGAGATCAGAAGAAGAATGGGATTGAGTAGGAGGGTGATCAGAGGAAGAAGGGGGTAGGGGAGGAGGGGTGATCAGAGGAAGAAGGGGGTGGGGGGAGAATGGGGATCAGAGGAAGAAGGGGGTAGGGGAGAAGGGGCAGTGGGGACGAGGGGTAGTGGGGAGGACAGAGATCAGAGGAAGAGCAGGATTGAGTAGGAGGGTGATCAGAGGAAGGAGGGGGTTGAGGAGGATGGGGATCAGAGGAAGAAGGGGGTGGGGGAGGAGGGGCAGTGGGGACGAGGGGTAGTGGGGAGGACAGAGATCAGAGGAAGAGCAGGATTGAGTAGGAGGGTGATCAGAGGAAAAAGGGGTTGGGGGAGGAGGGGGAAGCAGGGGCAGGAGAAGTTTTGAACTAAGGGGTCTGAGAAGGGAGCAAGTGGAGAGAGCTTCAGGAGGACTGAAGAAAGAAGGGAGAAAGCAGAGACCCAGTGCACAGGCAGGTGGGGAGGACAGGAGAGCTTGAGCTGAGAGAGGAGTTGAGGGCTAGAAGAGCCTCCAGGCCTGTGCCTGCTGAAAGGTTAAATTACACACATGAGGAGTTTTTTCTGTAACCACAGCTAAGAGGAAACAGGGTAAAGACCAGAGCTCGTGCAGGAGGATGGGGTCCCTAACCCAGCTGGCTCTGGCTCTCTCTGCATTTTGTTGGGGCTTGTCTCTGCTCCTGCTTGTGGCCTATAGCCTCTTCCTGGCATCATAGGAGCCGTAGGAGCACTGCCCTCCCTGTGGCTGGCAGAGGCTGTGTGTGCTGGCAGTGGCCCCTCCTACAGGAGTCTGAGCTCTTGAGCTCTGCAGACCAGACCGCTGCTTCCCCAAACTGCTTCCTCCTCCGAACAGCTTGGGTGCAACCTTGACGACACCCTTCCTCTTCCCTCACCTGAGGGGGTTGAGCAGAAAGTCGGGGGGATGTTCATTTTCTCTGCCTTCCTTTCATTTTCCTTCAATGCTCATTCCCCTGCTCCGTTTTCCTGCCTTATGAATCCCTGAGGCTCTCATAAAGTCAGAAATCCAGGATAAAAATGTCTAACACACCCCAGGCCTTAAAGTCCAAGAAAGAAGATTTGTGTGTAAATAATCAGTTCACTTGGTCTTGGAGGATGACCAGGCTGGAAGGGCCTTCAGAGGGCATAATCATTAGCCAAGAGCTGGAACCAGGAGGTTGAAAAATTCCATGATGTGAGCCAAGTGGTCAGGTCACTGGCTGCCTCCATCAGCAAAACTCTAAGGCCAGGTCTGGCCAGCCCAAGAATGGCTGCCGCTGACGGGCATCTCAGTAGCTCAGATTGGCTTCTTTCTTGGCTTACAATTTCAAGGGACACAGCCATTACAGACAAAACCATTTATAGAATGAAAGGAAGCTATGCTATTGAATATAGTTTTGGGGCTTTTTTTTTTGTACAAAAAAAATAACCACCCTATTTGAGAGATGCTAAGCTATTAAGTACAATCAGTCAAGCAATTCCTTTGTGAATACCGCTCTGCTGTACATCTTAGGTCCCTTTGAGTCCCGGCTGCTACATTTCTGACTCATTTTTGCTTTGCACCATTAGAATCTTAGGATGCTTTTAGTTATTATTCAACTGCCCGGATAGTCCATATTCTGAACAAACTCATGTAGATGGCCTCTGTGCAGTGTTTCCAGAGGCCTGGAGCTAGCTTAGAGATGATTACGTTAAATTATGCTTGCATATCACAGAATCGTTTGCAAGCACTTTCCTCATGAAGTAGCTCCCGAAACAACTCTGCCAGACAGGTATCATTATCCCCAATTTGTTGATGAGAAAATGGAGGTCCAGAGAGGTGAACCGACAAGCTGGAAGTCTTAGAGCTAGTGGCGGATCCACCCTTCCTAACTTAAATCACATACTTTTCCACCCAAGCTGTCACTTGCCAGTAACATAAGGATGATTAGTGTTATGGCCTGGCCATTTACTGGTCACCATGCTGAGTGCTTTAACATGCATTACCTCTCCCAACAGGCCCACAAGGAAACCGATGTTACTATCCCCATTATACAGATGAGAAAACCAAGGCGTAAGGGATGAGGTAGATTGCTCACGGTCACAGGAAGAGGGATTGGTAGAGTGTCTAGTCTAATCCCAGAGATGGTGCTCTCAGCCCCTGAACACTCACCCAGCACATCCGAGGGAGGTCATCCAAACTAACTTACTCCTCTGTTTTTAACTGTGCATTCATTTTCTTTCTCTCTTGTTTAAAGGGATATCAACCACCTGGATATCAAAAGTCCTGCTAACCAAGTCCTCTGCAGAGAAATGAAAATCAAATTGGTTGACAGGTCTCCTGGGTTGGGACGTGAGGGGGGAGCGTGAGCCTGGAAGGGAGAGGGAAGAGGGGTCTCTTATTCCAGCGCGGCCACAGCGACAGGGCCTGAAGGGCATGGCAGTGTCACACACGTGCAGGGGACACAGTGCCATCCTCCTTCATGCCCACATGTGCTTCTCAGTCTTTTTTATTGTGCCACATATGGCACTTCCTTAATGGAATTTCTCATAATAATTGATCTGACCTGTATCGTTCTGTTAGCTTTAGCAAAACAAATTTTGACAGGTCTTGATATTAAAACTAAAAATATGTTTTCCCCTCGCCGAGGAGCCATAAAGCAGGCTGAAATCACGCTAATGATAATGGACAATCTGCTTTCTACCATCAAGTTCTTGTTATTTACATGAAGCAAACAATCCAGAGATAATGGTAGCCTCCAGTCTCCTTCCAGTTTTGACTAATCTTCTCTAGTTTACCAAATGTGGGTGGGGGTGGGGGGATAAAGAAAGGCTCTGGTCACCTTGGTGTGCCCTCTCCGTACCTCCGTGTGTCCTGGAGAGCTTTCTGGGGGCAGCTGTTCATGAATCCTTGAACAGCTAACCATGCCCAAAGGGGCTGCAGGAATGTCTCCACTAAAAAGTCAGCAGTTCGGGCGTGGGGGTGGGATTTTCAATCTAATTGTTGCAGATGTTTCTGTTCAGGCATCTTCCCTGAAACAACCCGGGTGACATCCAGAGGGACAGAGGAGTGGCACTGCCCTGGAACCTGGGCTCTGCTGTCAGAGCCTGCTCTGGCCCCATCCTGCTGCACCTGTTCTTTCAGGGCAATGAGTTTGCAGGGCTGAGGGGACTGCGTCATCTCAGACCATGTCCCTCCACACTCTGGGTGCCTGGGAGCCCTAATTCTGCCTAGAGAGCCCTGGCTCTGAACCCACCACCACTCATGGGCTTCTCCCTGGGTGGGACCTCTCCACCATGCTGTCAGGATACACACTCCCTAGTTCTAGGGGCCGTTGGGAGGCGGCTGTTGCAGAGGGTTATGGATGAAGTGTGGACATGTAGCCAGAGGGGTCCATGTACCTGCAGAAGAGGTGGTTTGCTTTGTGGGATGGAGCCAGCTGTGGGAAGAGATAGGGTGTGACCTCGGACCTCCTCTCCTCACAGGTCACACTCCCTGTGGAACTCCAAGGGGTTCAGAATTTGAACTTGGCCCTTCAGGTCATTATAAAGGTTTACTTGCCAAGGCAGGAGGTGAGAACTTGCTACTATATTTTTGACCTGTTACTTGTACTCAGACTAGTGGTCCTCCACTTGGATTCTTGCTCCAGCCCCTGATGATGTGGGAATGGGCCTGAGAGGGCTGTAGCCAAGCCTGCTGGACTAATGGGTGGCACATGGAGCAAGTAGACACAGGACTTCTTTCTCCACTCCCACGGGGATGGGTTCGTGGAAGGAATCTCACTGGAGTGTGGGGGAGCAGGGCAAGGTTCCTCTATTTGGATTTGTTAGTGTCATATTTTTAGGTATGGAAGCCAGAGCTCAGAGGGACTGTGTAAGTAGCCCAGAATCAGGAAGGAAGCCTTGCCCCTCGTTCTGGGCTGAAGCCCTCGCTCACCCCCAAGAGATGGCTCACTGGGGGCAGCTGTCCCTTATAGGTCCCTTATAGGTCATTAAACCATCTTATTTGTCCTTTTCGCCTTTGGTGGTTATCACCGCAGTGATCCCCACTGTACTTCATAGTTATTAGAAAGAAACTATTTCCCATTCTAAACATTTTACTAAGTTGAAAAAAAGATTTTCAAGCAACATCAAGTGTACAAATGGCCAATAAGCACAGACAAGGGTATGTGATGTCATTAGTTATCAGGGAAATGCCAATCAAAGCCACAGTACCATTTCCTACTCAGTAGGACGGCCACGGTCAAAGACCCAGAGAAAGAAATGTTGGCAAGGATATGGAGAAATTGGAATCCTCGTTTACGGCTGGTGGGAGGATGAAATGGTGCCGTCATTCTGGAAAACATACTTGCAGTTCCACAAAAACTTACAATTACCATATGAACCTGTGGTTTCATGGTAGTTACGTACCTGAGTGAGATGAAGACATGTCTACACAAAATATTAATGTATTAACATTAAATACATTAAATGTTGATGTATTAATGTATCCACATTAAGTACATTAAATATTAATGTATTAATATATTAATCATTAATATTAATACATTTAATATTAATTAAAATAAATGTATATTAATGTTTATAGAAGAATTATTATTATTTATTTAGTATTTTTTTTTTTAGAGACAGAGTCTTACTTTGTTGCCTTGAGTAGAGTGCTGTGGCATCACTGCTCACAGCAATCTCCAGCTCCTGGACTTAGGCGATTCTCTTATCTCATCCTCCTGAGTAGCTGGAACTACAGGGGCCCACCACAACGCCCAGCTATTTTTTTGTTGCAGTTTGGCCGGGGCTGGGTTTGAACCTGCCACCCTCAGTATATAGGGCGAGCACCCTACCCACTGAGCCTCAGGTGCCACCCTGAAGCATTATTTGTAATAGCCCAAAGGTAGAGGAAACAACCAAATGCCCAACAACTTGAATGAGTAAAGAAAAAAATCATATATCCACACAATGGAATATGATTCAGTCATGGAAAGAAATAAAGTCCTGGTACCTTCTACACCAGGGCTGAACCTTGAAAACATGATGCTCAATGAAAGAAGCCAAACACAAGAGAGAACGGATTAGATGATTCTATTTATAGCAAAGGTCCAGAATAAGGAAAGCCATGGAGACAGAAAGCACATTAGTGGGTGTTTAGGGCTGGGGAGCATGGAGGGTGTGGTATGCAGATTTTGTGGTAATGAAACTGTTCTAGCATTAATTGTGGTGATGGCTTCACTACTCTGTGAATATACTAAAGACCCTTGTATTTTACACTTTCAATGGATGAACGCAAATTATATGAATTATACCCTTTTCTTTTTTTTTTTGAGACAGTCTCACTTTGTCACCTTCCATAGAGTGCTGTAGCATCATAGCTCACAGCAACTTCAAATTCTTGGACTCAAGTGATCCCCTTGCCTCAGCCTCCTGAGTAGCTCGGACTACAGGCACCTGTCACAGCACCCAACTACTTTTAGAGACGAGGTCTCACTCTGGCTCAGGCTGGTCTTGAACTCCTGAGCTCAGGCGATCCACCTGCCTTGGCCTCTCAGAGTGCCAGGTTATAGGTATGAGCCATTGTGCCTGGCTGAATCATATCTCAGTAAAGCTGACTTCCCTACCCTTAAACTCTCCACAGTATTAAAAACAATTTTGAAAAGAGATCAGCTCCTTTACCCTCACACCACAGTCTTCCATTTCTTATCTTTTCTTCTTATCTTGGGGCTGCATTGCATGAAAGTGTATATGCATTCAATTATTCACTCAAATTAGAGAGGGGAGTTGGGAGAGTGATGGTTGTTCTTTGATTCCCTCACTGATTTACTTGTTGAATGTTCTTTTGTTTATTCATCCATCCAATGCACGTTATTGAGCCCCACTGTATGCCAGGCACTGTGCTAGGTTCTGGGATGCAGCTGTGAGTGAGGTAGACAATGCCTCAGCTGAAAAAGAGTTCACAGTCCACTTGGGGCAACTGTAATTACACGGTCAATTGCAATGTGGTGTGCTAATGCTGAGACAGAGCCCTGCCGTAGAGAAGGTGGTGGAAGCCTCTCAAAGAAGGGATACTTCAGCTGATGGCTGAAAGTGACATATTTAGGAAGTTGCTAAGAACTTTAAACACATCAGAACCAAGGCAATTAGGGAGTGGAATGAGTTAAGGTTGAAGGGATAGGCAGAGACTGGACAAACAGAAGCCTTATGGCCATATGAAGATAATTGTATGGCCACTGGAGACTCTGAAGCAGAGAATGACGCATCCGAGTTTGAGTTAAGTGCTACGTCCTCATCGGGGAACATCACTACAGTCACCCGTAAAGTACTCCCCTTGCCAAGCTGTGCACTGATTCCAGCACTTCATCAACCCTTCAATGCACTTTTTCTAGAATAAGTTTGCACACTTAATGGTCAGACCTCGTATGATGACAGCTCTGATGGCCATTGCAGGACAAGAGTTTCAAAAGTATAGACTAGGCACTGGCATCAGTGCATAGCTTCCCAAGAGGAACGCTTTGAGTGTGACCATAGTGCCATTCAGCAATGCAGTATGTAGCACGTTTCCCAGGATGAGTCCCCAAACTTAGTTGTCCAACCTCATATTCAGATTATTGTCATTGAAACGTGTATTGTTTCCCACTCTCTAATGCTTTGTTTAAAGTATTTTTCTATGTCTTTACACAAGTGTCATGATCGTCATTTCTGATGGCTGTATATTTAATCAAATCAATGCTACAGTTTGCTACACTGTATCTCCAATATTGGACACTGTGACTGTTTTCAGTTTTTATTCCAAAATTTGTTCCTATTTTGTCCAACATGACGATAGACATCTTCATTTTCTCATGCATGTAACTCCCTACTCCCCATTCTGGTTAGCATTGCAGTGGATAGTTTACCTGCACGATTCTTCTAGGAGTTATTTCTAAGAGTGACTGTCAAAGGGCTTACAAACTTTTTGGTTCAAACTTGGTTTGACCACTGTGCTTTCCAGGTGGGCTGTGCTAATTCATACTCTCTTTACTAGCACTAATTAACCAGAAGCATTTATTTCTTCTCTCTTTCTATCTCTCTCTCTTTTTGTTTTTTGGCAAAGAGACCTTTTTTCTGTGTATACCATTTGTCTAAATTCACCTGATAATCTGTCTCAAGGCTGATTTGTTCTTTATTAGAATAAAGGCTGTTTATTCTAGAGAACTGGTTATCTACATGTAGAAGACTGAAACTGGACCCACACCTCTCACCACTGACAAAAATTGATTCTTGTTGGAGAAAAGGTTTACATTTAAGATGTGAAACAATAAGAATTGTAGAAGTAAGTGTGGGGAAGACACTTGAAGATATTGGCCTGGGAAAGAACTTTATGAGGAAGATCCCCCCCACAGCAATGGCAGCAACACCAAAAATAAATAATGAATTTGATCAAGCTAAAAAACTTTTGCACAGCTAAGGGTACCACAAACAAAGCAAACAAACAGCCTTTGGAATGGGAGAAGATTGTTGCGTGTTATGAATTGGACAAAGGCCTGATAAGTAGAATATA
Source organism: Otolemur garnettii (assembly GCF_000181295.1). Taxonomy (NCBI): domain Eukaryota; kingdom Metazoa; phylum Chordata; class Mammalia; order Primates; family Galagidae; genus Otolemur; species Otolemur garnettii. Next base: position 33,629,309 of record NW_003852403.1, read on the forward strand.
CAGAGAACTCAAATTAAACAATAAGAGAAGTGCAAACAACCCCCTCTATAAACGGGCAAGAGATTTGAAGTTTCTCTGAGGATGACAGATGAATGGCCAACAAACACATGAAAAAATCCTCATCGTCTTTAATCATCAGAGAAATGCAAATCAAAACCACTTTAAGATATCATCTAACCCCAGCAAGATTAGCCCACATCACAAAGTCACAACACACCAGATGCTGGTCTGGATATGGAGAGAAGGGAACACTTCTGCACTGCTAGTGAATCGCAAACCAATACAGCCTTTTTGGAGAGAAATATGGAGAATCCTCAAAGATCTAAAAGTAGACCTTCTATTTGATCCTGCAATCCCACTACTAGGTATCTACCCAGAACAAAAATTGTTATACGAGAAAGACATTTGCACCAGAAAGTTTATTGCAGCTCTATTCATAATTGACAAGTCATGGAAGGAACCTAAGTGCCCATCAACCCACGAATGGATCAACAAACTGTGGTATATGTACACCATGGAATACTATTCAGCCGTAAAAAGATGGAGACTTTACGTCTTTTACATTTACCTGGATGGAGTTGAAATACATTCTTCTTAGTAAAGTATGGCAAGAATGGAAAAATAAATATCCAATGTATTCCATACTAATATGAAGTCAATAAACAATTACACGCCCACAAGAACAATAAAACACAAATATAGTCTAGCACAGGTGGGAGGGGGAGGGAGGAGGACCGTAGGCAGGAGGAAGGGCGTGAGGCAAGATCTCACCTAATGTGCACATTGTGAGGGTGTATAACCTGCCTCCTGGGTGAGGGAATTCTACCCTGGAAGTGAGAACAATGTAACACAAAAATTGGTACTCTCCTATTAATTGGGAATAAAAAATAAAAAGAAGATCATCCCTACAACTAAGATGCAATAGTAAAAAAAAAAAAAAAATGCTGACTTATTCATTATCCTAGGCATGACTTACCAAAAGAAAACCATATAGAAACAAAAACTATTAGTAAGAAATGAAGTATTGGAGAGGGAAGGTGTTGGGGCCATGAGTTAAGGTAAAACCAAACTTAAATCACTAACATTGTTCATGCAATTTGGCCAAGCTACCTCATACTGCACTTTTCTGTCAGAATTTAAATTTTTTTTCCATAGGAACCATAGTTGCTTAAAATTCTTTTTTCCTGCTATTTTGGAGCCTTTTGTCCATCAAGAAAATCCAATATGGAAAGGCACGGGCCTTCAGTATAATAAAAATTTAAACAGAATGTGGCATTAATGCCTTCTTGTGAAACACTATCAAAATAAAGACGACATTTAAACATTCGACTACTGCACGTAAAAAGAGAATTACCTCTCATTCTGCGGCATCCTACCAGTAATAATATATATTGACAAGAGCAGTAGCAGTTACTTTAGCTGGATTCATGTTTGTCTGTAGCAGGAAAAGTTGGTCTGGGAAGGTTTCAGTGGAAGGAGGTCTAGGTTAATGTTAGGAAAGTAGGAAGGGATATTATATGGTAAGTCGCCTTCAGCATGCTTGGTTTGAGCCTTGAATGTTGAAATTCATCATTTCCTCTCTGAGATCTCTCTGCAGAAACATTGGGGCATGGGAGACTTTAAAGAAGTAGAAAGCAAACTGTACGGGAAGTCAGAAGAATTGGAATCTAGTCTCTATGCTGCCTCTAATTATTTTATTCATTATCCGTAGGGTCCTGGGTAAGTAACTTTTTGAGCCTTCTGATAGAGTCCACATGAATATAGTGGTAGGAAAGTAACAAGGGGTAATTAGTATTTGCATAGAAAAGAACATTAACTTCTTTTTCCAGATTATCTGAACTATTAGATAAAATATATTGTCAAAGTCTGGGGCCACCAATACCAGACAAGATTGATCAAGAGGCTGTGGGATTTGGAGTGGGATTGTTTGATGAGAGGCCGGATGGGACGGTAGAAAGAGAATGCGGTGGCTGGTAGGCTACTTGAGTCCTGGCCTGGACCCTCTTCCCTGTTGCTGGGACTTGAGCTTTTCAAATCTCTTCTCTGGCTTATAGGGAGGTATCCTCAGCTATCAAGTGAGTTAGCCTTTAGTGTTGTGGTCTTTGGGAATTCCTTTCAGCTTGGGTGTTTGGTGGTTCTATGATTTCTTTCTCAGATCTAGCCTCTTCGTCTTCTTTTTTCTTGAGACAGAGTCTCACTTTGTCTCTCTCAGTAGAGTTCCATGGCATTGTGGCTCACAGTAACAACCTCCTACTCTTGGGCTCAAGTGATTCTCTTGCCTCAGCCTCCCAAGTAGCTGGGATTACAGGTGCCCACTACAACACCCCACTATTTTTAGAGAGGAGTCTCGCTCTGGCTCATGCTGGTCTCAAACCCATGATATGAAGCAATCCACCCACCTTGGCCTTCCAAATGCTGTTGTATCAGGCATGAGCCATCATGCTGGCTTGGAAGATCTAGCTTCTATCTTTGCTGCTATGTGGAACTTTCATGGCCTTTAATGGACCAACTCCTAGAACTTCATCCCAAATAACTGCCATTTAAGTTGAAGAGACCCCACTGTGCTGTTCAGACACTCCTTAAGCGTGGGTGTGATGGCATATATTATCATGCCTTGTCAAGTGACAACTATTTTTAGAAACACAGGAACTAAAAGACAACTTTCATATTTCATTCAGGTTTCTATCTGGGGATATAAATGGTCCAGTGACTGAAGAGCTTGGAGAACTGAGGTTAATTACGTACAGAAAGAAATTATTCTTTCTGTGAAATAAACTGGATATCAAGAGGGTATTCACTGATTAGGAAGTTGGAACTTAGGAAGAGTTGCCAGTGGTTCTATTAGACATAGGATATTGTGGTCCTAGGTCTGTGGGAAATAGACATTGGTTGATTTTTAGCTCAGAGGTTTCAATTAATGTCTCCTCACTGACAGGATACAGAAGATTTAGTATCTCATGAACGTCCATTACTTTCCAGAAATCATGATCAGCATTTGGCAAGACACTTTGTCTTGGAAGGCGTGTGCCTTATAAATATTGTCATTTTTCAGAGGCAAACACTCTCCTCCTGATGCCTGAGCTGTCCATGTAAGCCAAGGCTTGCTTCTTGCCGGTCCCATGATTGACTCAACACAATGAAAACTCTTTCTTCCTCATGTTCCTCACTGCTGATATAATTTCTTTTTTCACACAATTAGATTTTTATCCAAGTCTCAGGGTTGTTTGGAAAGGAAATGTCTGGGGCTCTCCAATTAGCTTTGTTTGAGAAGGGTAGGAGTTGAAGAAGGGCGGGAAAGTGAGGAGGGGTCATTGGGTCCCAGGTAGATTCTCATCCCTGAAGATGATTTAGATGCAAAATTAAATGGGCCTCGAGAGTAGAAAAAGCATATTTTCTTTTCTTGATTTCTACTGTCTCTGTGCATAAAGCCAGCTTATTATTACTAAGCCCAGCTCCAAGATTTAAGGCCTGATGCTGAATTTATAAACATTCCATGTTGAAGTGGTTCTGACTTGAAAGAGCTTAGCTCAGTGAAGAGCATCACTCCCAGCTTCTCTGGGTTCTCATGAATGCCACCCCCCTGGCTGTGCAGTGTGGGAGGAGTTTGTTTTCATACCCTGAGCTTTCTCTGCAGGCTCAGGTGGCAGGTCACGAGGTTCTTGGCATCATTAGTAGCCAAACTATATCAGAGGAAACCTTAGATAAGGCAGTTCACGTACCCGTGCTTTGTCCTTCTGAAGCTGGTTAATAGGTAGGGGATCCCTTGGTTCCACCCATATTCTTCCTAGGCATAAGTCAGTTGCTGCATTAGGGGAATGAGAATAACAAACTTAAGCCTCATCAATGTACTACTATAGAGAATGATCCAGGCCTTTCATGAGTGTGCAAGCAGGCCCTGATCACCTTAAACGTGTCAAGCATCAGGGATACCTACAAATCAAAGACATGAGCTCTTCAAGCCATTCTCTCTCTCTCTGGTGGGCCAGATTATGGAGCAAACCCAAAATTGCAATAGCATAATACAGGAGCAAAAAACGACTGCCTTTACTTCTAGGGATCAGGGCAGATCATCCAGAGGAAGACAGAGCTGAGCATCCTCTTGGGGAACCTGTTGGCATCAACAGGAAAAAGGCCCCGAAGAGACATCCTGAGTGGAGGGGGCAACATACACAAAGGCGTAGCCATACAAGGAGCACATCTTTCTAGGAACCAACAATAGTATGGGATGGCTAAATTGCAGGTTGGATGTGTGTGTTGTGGCATAAGGTAGAGTGTTTAAGTGGTGAGAGATGAAGCTGGAGAGGGAAGCAGAGACTGAGTCATGAAGCCTCTGCCTATGGACCAGTTTTAGAAGTTTGATCTTTGTCCATTACTCATAACATGGGGAAGCATTAAAGATTTTAAGCTTGAGAAGGACATCCATTCAGTTATTCAACAAATACTACCAGGTACCTACCATGTGCCAGGTGTGCTTTTAGGGACTGAGGTGACAGCAATATACCAGACTACTGGGTTCATGGCACACATGATCTGATGTACATGTTGGGAGGGAGTTGTGTGGCGGCAACGTGGGGGTCAGATTGGACCTGCAGCTGAATGAGAAGCCACAATCCTAGACTCCTATTTTCTGCATTGAGACCACCTGGGCTGCGTTGACCATAATTTTCAGCAGTCCCCAGAATAAAAGTATGGGATGGCTGAGTATTTTATTTTATTTTTTAAGTATTTGCCATAGTTAAAAAAATCCCAAATATCATAACCTGGGTAAGTACCAAGGAGAAGCCTGATGAATTAACAAGGTAGGACATTTATAGAAATGAAAGGTGTCATCTTTATACAATAGTTTATTACAAGAAACACATGAAGGTACAGGAAGCTGTGCAAAGAGTTTGGGTGGCAATCCTGGGACATACCTGTGGGGAGCAGGACAATGAGATAGGGAAAGGGGGATGTTGTCCAGCCAGTTACAACCTCGGGCAATGAAATCTGATCTCACTGGGGATTTCTGGGAGATGGTGGAGAATTATCTCAACTAAGGGTCTCAGAAGCGGGGGCATCGATCCCCCCATTGTCTGTCAGTGTTTAAGGCCTTCTTCCAACGGCATTGACTTCCAACTTGCTTTGTGCAGACGGACTTTACTCTGGAGCCAGAGAATCTCAGTGTTCGTGGGCAGCGGCTGTGTGTGTGTGGAGGTGGAAGGCAAAGGGGTATGCGAGGAGCAGGACGAGCATCTGCTACAGAAGTTAATAATTCTTTGGTGCTTTTCTTTCATTTATCCGTAGGTGCTGGACTCTGTATTTGTAATTATACGTATAAAACAACAACCCTAAGGAGTAGGTGAGTGGTTCTCAACTAGGAGCAAGTTAGCCCCTCTAAAGAATAACAGGCAATGTCTAGAATGGGCTTTCTGGTTGTCACCACTGAGAGGGGGAGAGTGCTACTGGCATCTAGTGGGTAGCACAGAGATGCTTCTAAACTTTCCTTCTATTGCACAGGATAGCTTCTCCTCAGCCCACCCCTGCAAAGAAGTATCATGTCCAAAATGCCAATTGTGTTGAGATTGAGAAACTCTGGGTTAGATTAGTGCTATTTCACAAATAAGAACTCCAAGATGAAGAGAAGCTGAATAACTTTCTTAGGTTTATAAACCAGGGCATGGCTCAAGCCAGGATGTGAGTCGAAGTTTATCTGCTTCCAAAGCCCGTGCTTTTTGATTTATGTGGGTCTGCCTTCTAGAGAGAGAGAGAAAGAACCTGAATCCCAGAGGCTCACTGAAAAAAGCCCGGCACTAGTACTAGCCATGCCTCCTGGCCCAGGACTTCAAAGGAGCCTGGAACTGGCTGGAACTGGAAGGAGGTGGGGGACAAACACCTCTCCCATCTTTCCTTGGCCTCGCTCTCTCCTGGGCAAGTTGGGGCAGGCTGAGTGGGCACAGGTCCTGGGTCTGCATACCAAGGCTGGCGAGGTGCCCTTAGCTGGCAGTTCTGGCTCCTTCTCAATGCACAAGGACGCCTTTCTGCTGCCAAAGCTGGCTGGTGGTTCTTTCTGGAATGGCAGCTCTACCCATCCCCCCAGGCTTGGGACGATCTTCTGGCAAGCAAATGTATTAAAGAGTTACAGGTGGTGCAGATATGGTTTGGAAGGAATCCCAGCTGGGCCTCCTCCCAGGAGCCTTCTGATCACTCACCAGATAATTCTAGCTGCTTGCAGAATCCTGGGAATCTTAGCTGCTCCAGGAAACCAGCTTCAAGGGCAACAAGAGCTTTTGAGGAGTTAGAGTAATTTTGGAAGCTGAAACCGCTTTGTCCGTTTGCCTCCTTAGGCTGGAAATATTTTTGCAAAGCCATTGAATTCTCCATGTTTCCCCTTATGATGAGGAGCGAATGCAATAATGAAAAGGAGGTGGGATGTGTGCGAGGAAGGACGGGCTGAATATCTGATGACTCGGTCCAAATGCTTCTGTGTCTCTGAACTCGGGCTGTTTCTTTTCTGGAGGTGAAGTATACATCGTTTTTCTCTAGGCATAGGACATGGGCTCCTTTTGAGAACTTTCAGCTCTATCGTGTTGTCTTCTGGTCTCCAGACCCACATCCGGCCCTGGGGGGAATTGATATCCATCACACGTGTTGTTCCTCATCTGTTTAATCAAACGTTCATTTGATGTTGGCTGAAATTTCACATGTGGACCAAGTATAGAAAAAAAAAAAGTAAGTGATTCCAGCGGCTTAACTCTAAAGGGAAGCATTAACCTTTGGTATCAAATAAATTAAAACATAGCACATCTCAATAATCCATTTTTAGAGGCCCTGAACAGTTAGTAGCTGGTTCACTTGTTCATTCTTCATTTTTTCTCCCATTCCCAAGGAATAATGGAGTGCTTACCACGTAAGTACTCATGATAGGTCCTGTGCAGGATGCTAAGGTAAGCATGAGAAAGTTCTTGCCCTTGAGGAGCTTAAGATCTAATGGGAAAGAAGAAATAAGTTAATAGCTCACATTGCAGACTATAAATATTATAAAAGAAGTATGAAAGAGTACACTGATTCTATTTTTTTTCTAGGCTATGAAATGGTTCTGGCATGGTGATGAGGCAGCAACCAGGGGCTATATTTTTAGAAAAATAGGTCCTGGGGAGGAAGAGAAAGATAGTCTTTTAGTCTGAGGCATAGATAATGTTTGGGGAAAATATATCAATCAAGTAGATTTGTTTCTCAGATAATGTAAGTTTCTTTAAAATCTTCTTGTCCTCTCTTCCTACTATTATGTCTGTTAAAGCAACTACCTTATTGTAATGGATAAGAATGCTACTCAGAATGTAGCCTGTGGACCACTACTGGTCCGACAACTATTACTATTCTGTGATGGGAAAGGCACGGACATTGATGGTAAACATTTAGTAACAGTTATGGCAATTTGACAATAATTTTGTCATTTTCATTCTAATAATTACAAAAAACTGCTGTTTTTAGTTTGTATATCTATGCATACTTTTATTTTTCTAAGTAGCTTATTTTCATTACATTTTCGAAAGTATCATTCTGTGACACAACCGAAAGGAAATGATAAAAAAAAATTCCTTACCAAAGATGTTTTGAAGATCACTGAATACATGATTGCTTTCCTCTGTCTTCCTACTAAAATACCAGTTTCCCCAGGGCAGGAACTCTATGCTTTACTCTGTATTTATGTAATCCTTTGTATCATAGTCCCGAGACTACCAGTAGGTGCTCCTTAATTAGTGGTTGAATCAGATGAAAATATAAATGGGGATTATTTTCAACTTTCAGAAAGCTCATTTATATTGTTCAGCTTAAGTTATCTCTTAGATTTGCACGTTCATTCACAATGAAAGCAGTGCTTTATTTTAATGTCCTGGAGAAACTTCCAAAGCTTCAAGGCTGTAGGCCTGACTTTCAATGTTCTGTCACTGTGTGAATGTGAATTTACTTCCCTTATCCATATCCTCTATGAGGCCAAGAAGTGAAGTCTTACCACTCTATCCTTTCTTCCTCACCCTACACATTTACTGTATTAAACCTGTTTTGCTTTTATATTTTTCTTAAAATGTAGACATGGGGGCCTTCTCCATTATTGCCCTTCTTACAATGTCCATTGTTTTATTGACATTTTATTTATTCATTCATCCATTCACCACTTATTCCCCAAACACCTGTTAAGTACTTGTATGGGTCTGACACTATGCTAGGCACTGGGGATATAAAGAATAATGAATAAACTTCCCATCCTCAAGAAGTTTACAGTCTATTAGGGCAGCCAGGCATATAAATACATAGATACAATAAGGAATTGCAGTTATCAGGATGGATAGCCATACAAGAAACAGAGGGGTTACAAAATTGGGAGTGGTCAGTTCTGTGTCGGAGGCCAGGAGATGGTTCACAGAAGAGGTGTTTCTTAAATTCAAGGAGAAAGCAAGTGGTTATTTGCCAAGAAGACAGCATTGCTGGCAGAGAGCTGGCATAGTATTGTGGTTGAGAACACTCCACCACTACCATCACTCACCATTGTTATAACCACTACCACCATCACCATCATCCTTATGACCACTCTACCATCATGTTCACCATCACCCCCATCCTGACCATCACCACCACCAACACCATTTTTATAACCACCACTAGCTCTGCTAACATTGTTGCTATCATCAACATCCTTACTGTGACCATCTCGCCAATGCTAACATCTGTTGGTTACTCATATCATTTAGGCATAGAGCTAAGGAAGGACTTCATTTGCCTTGTCTCATGTAATCTTTACAACCTATGAAGCAAGTACTCTCAGACAGGAAAGAGAGGTATAGGGTGGTCAATTAATTCACCCCACTTCATGTATCTAACCAGAGACAGGATTCAATCTCAGGTTTGCTTGATTTCAACAACTAAGCTTTTAGCCAGGTCTCTCATAAGTCTTAAACTTTAGGCCTGATAGGTATTTTAAGGCCTAGAAACTCTTTATATTACTGCAGGCATTTTAAAATCTGCTTTTTAGGTTATCTATTAAAATGTGAAACAAGATTATTCAAAGAACAAATCTCTGGGGAACCTCAAAGTGAGCAATTTTCAACACAGTGAAGTATATGATTATCCCAATCTGTTGTGTCCTATTTTTAAACAGATTTGAGGTAGTCAGTTTGCTGATGTCGTGTGATCCAGTGTGACCACAGGGATGGAATTTTGTCAAAGTTTTTTGAAAGTCTCAAAAAATCGTGTGTTACAAATTTTGCCTTGATCAAAATTTACTTAGAGCAAATATTAAAGTTAATCAGAGATAGGAATGAGGATTGTGTTCTTTAGTACATAGTAAGTATCAAGAACTATGCTAAGCACTTTATGTGTGTTGTCTTATTTAATCTTCTCAACTAACATCCCCATTTTTCAGATGGAAATATTGAGGTGCAGACTGGCAAAGTACCTTGTGACAGGGCCTACAGCTGGAAGTAGAGGAGCAGGGATTTGACCACTGCTCTGGATGCCTACAGAGCCTGCATTTTTATACTGCTACTTAGAAATAAGAGTAAAAAATAGGAGAGTGGAAATTTAGGGAAAATGTCTACTTCCCAAATGGCTCTATCTTCCAAATGCATTTATTATATTTGGGCCTCCTTTCCAAAAGCCTTTAGAAAGAAGGCCGAGAAAACACCCCGATGCATCCGCTGTGCCCCAGAGTCTCCGAGCTGCATGGGGTGGTGCTGGCTCCCGTCCCTGTGGGTTTATAATGCACTTTTCCTCCTATCAGCCCACAGTCAGATGTGGCTCTGAACAAAATGGCACGTCTGTTTTCCTTCCTCTAATGGGCAAAGTTGTCGACTTACTCGATCTTGACAATTACTGTTTTGAAAGAAACTACTAAAAGTTTAATTATAGGGAATGCTTAGTCACTGAATATAATTTCAAAGAGATTTTAGAACCAAAATAAATAGTCCCACTTTATCTACCCCCTAAGGTGTTGTGGGTCCGAATGATACGATGTACTCATTTTTGGAAGTTATGTGCCTTTGTTCAAATAAATGTAGGATATGTTATTGGGTCTTGACTTTTGTGTCTTACACACGGGGACATCTTGCTGCAGTTTTTCAGAAAGCAGATAAAGAATTAAAGTCTGGCCGGAGACACCGAGGAAGAGGAATGTACAGTGGGCTTGGTGTTAAGCAGACATAGCAGTTTTCCAGTTCTGTGACTTTGGGGCTAATTTTCTAATACCTTTATGCCTCAGTTTTGTTTTTTCTAATTTGAAAGATGGGGATATTAATAGAAACTCGTCCTAGGGTGACTGAGATATTAAATAAGATACTATGTGTAAAGTGCTTCACACCAGACCTGCCTCAGAGTCGCTGGCAGCAGAAATGTTAGCTGTTCTATTCTCCGTCAATGCCTTGGTCGACCTGGCTGATCATCTGTCAGACCAGAACAGCCGGGTGAGCCTCAAGTTGTCAACCGCTCTTCAGCACAACTCTTCTGGTAAAAGGCTAGATGGCTGCCAGGTTGCTGACCCAGGGTTGTCTTTTGCCCATTAAGAATGCGATCATTTTCTCCGTGAAATTCATAAACACGTGACAGAAAACAGAGCCTCGCCCGCCAGGTTGCCATGAGCCCAGCGCCCAGCAGCAGCAGCTCTTGAGGCAAAGGAGTGGTTTTACCTGACTTAGAGAGAAAAGACTGCTGAGTTTGTAAGTTAGGGAACTCTGAGGTTGGTTGGAGTGTTGCCCTCACCTATGTAGTTCCCAGAGCCTCCTGAGAAAGAAAAAGAAAACTAAAAAGAAGGGGGGGAAAAAAACCCCAACTATTCTTTTTTCCCAGATCGCTTCTTTGATTGGTAGGTTTGAATGTGGTCAGGTTTGCCCAGTGGCTAGGTTAGAGCTTAATGACTTGATCGGTTGTTTACACTAGCGGCTGTCCTAGTTATTGGACACTTTTTGCTGTAGGTCAAAGTGACTAGACATTCTGGTTTTGCAGGGACTGCCTCCAGTAACATGGCTCAAAGTTTCTTTTTATCCACTGTATGATGTAATGTGGCCCTATATTTCTCCCCTAGCCCCACAAAGACTGGAGACATGAACTGATTGCTATTGCAAAATGTTAATTAGAAGGATCAACAACCATTAGGGTTCTTTCTTTCTTTCTTTTTAAATTAAGGCTAAAATTAAAATTGAGAAGGTACAGGATAGCCAGTCATTGATTGCAATCTGAAAAACCTAAGGGTTCTGGAAAACCAAACTGCAACATGATTTCCTTAGAAGGTGGCAGAGATTTGGGCAAACCAATTTAGGGAGGCAAGGGAGTGAGTGGCTTATTAGAGCAAGTAGAATATTAGGAGTCTGGAGAAGCAAAGCTCCAGGAAAGTGAGTCTAAGTGCAAAGAAGGAGACCAGCCAGATGAAAGCACACAAAAGAAATGGCTCATGAGGTAAAGTTCCCACCTTGACCTTCACCATGAAGTTTTAAATGAACACCTTGCATAGACCTTTGTTGATTATTTATTTTCAGTTTTGACTTCTTACCATTGAACATATTATTAAATGGAATGCTAGTGTTCCTGGGTTAGAGGCATGTTGGAAGTGGCCTAGTCCTAATCCCTGCTGAGGATATTTTGAAGGCTTTTGTTTACGCCAGGTGGTATCTGTATCTCATCTGTGCTTGTTATACTAAGATCTAAGTCTTACACTTGAAAGTCTTTGTCCATTTACAATATGTATTCATTTATTTGTTTGTTTGTTTAGAGGCAAGGTCAAGCTCTGTCACCCTGGCTGGAATGTAGTGGCCTGATCAGAGCTCACTGCAGCCTCGAATTCCTCCTACCTCAACCTCCCAAGTAGCCAGGACTGCAGGTGTGCACCACCACAGTGGGACAATTTGTAAATGTTTTGTAGAGATGAGGTCACATTTGTGTTGCCCAGGTTGATCTTGAAATCTTGGTTTTAAGCCATCCTTCCACCTTGGCCTTGGCCTCCCAAAGTGATAGGATCATAGGTATGAGTTACTGTGCCTGGCCATTTGCAAAGTGTGAATTGTTCTTGATTAAGTTTCTTCCAAAACCCATTCCATGTAGTTGGAATAAGATAAATTATGGCAGGAAGAGGTATTTGAACATTATCATTGAGTTTCCTATCTTCCTTTGAGATGTGACAGTTTAAATGGTTCAGTTACGGGCCAAGAGAGTACCTGCTATTTTGGAAAATAGTGCCTTATAGTGTGTGTAGGGGGGTGGATTAGGGGAGGTGTCTGGATTAGCCTAGATATTTTTTTTTTTTTTGAGACGGAGCCTCAAGCTATACCCCTGGGTAGAGTGCCATGGCATCATAGCTCATAGCAACCTCCAACTCCTGGGCTCAAGCGACTCTCCTGCCTCAGCCTCCCAAGTAGCTGGGACCACAGGCGCCCGCCACAACGCCTGGCCATTTTTTGGTTGCAGCCATCATTGTTGTTTGGCGGGCCCGGGCTGGGGATTCGAACCCGCCACCTTAGGTGTATGTGGCTGACGCCTTAGCCGCTTGAGCCACAGGCGCCGAGCCGGCTTAGCCTAGATATTCATGGCTGATAGAAGCTCACAAAATGTTGAGTTAACTGGCAACCATTGTGTAACTCGTGATACACTTTCTCCCACTGGACTCTTTGGATCTCGTATGGTACGATGTATGAGGTTGGATATTTAAGTTTGCAGACTCATCCTCAAGTTCAAAGCACTTTTTCTAGGATGAGTTTGTGAAGTTAATGGTCAAACCTGGTATGATGACATCTCTGATGGCCATTCCAGAAAAAAGAGTTCCAAAGTTGGTTTGCAGGGAGGACTGGGTGCTGGTGTTGGTGCATAGCTTCCCGAAGGGAGTGTTGAAGGTGACCCTAGTGATATTCAGCAATAAGGTATATAGCACATTTTCTAGGATGAGGTCGTGAACTTAATTATCTGGCCTCATTTATAAACACACAGTGTGTACGTGTATAAAATTACTCACTTAATCGTTTACAGCATTTAATCTTTAGAATCTTTTTTAAGGTAGGCATTATTATCCTCCTTTTACCAATGAGATTGAGTGACTTGGCCAAGGTTATTCAAGCCCAAGTTAAGTGGAATCCTATTTTAAAAGTACAGCTCAAGTTCCCATTCATAAGCAGGTATGACGGGACCACAGGGGATAAAGTCGCTTTCTCCGCAGCAGAGGTGGAACCAGAACGTGGGTCTGCTCCTTTCCAGCTTCTCTTTCTTCATGTCACATCCTCCACCTGCTATTGGCTGGGAGTAAACTAAGTGATTTCTAGGATCCCTCCGTCCTGAAACTAATATATTTCAATGAGTCAAGCCAATGTTAAATTTGGGTGTTGTCTTGAAAAATTCTCCTCCCCTTAAACTTTGTCTTTCAGAGGGTAGGCACGTCTCTCCAGAAGTGGACTTCAATAGAACCAGCTACAGAACCAGTGATAGGAAAAACAAACACTGAGATGACCCTTTCATCTTGATCACCATGTATTCATACAGAGAATACTTCGTGTGAACACACACCTCTCATTCCTTGCTAAAATAGTAAAATAAAAGAAGGTTAGAGAAGGTAAAATGAAACAGAATGGAATCAGTCAAGCAGACAAGCTGGAACACTGAAGAATTCTTCCACCGTCTCCCGTTCATTGCTTTGGTAAGTCTACCAGAGTCAGGGTTACTTGAGCGCCCAGACAGCTTCATTGAGACTTCTGTGTTTTCCTTTCTTTATTGTAGTTCAGTAGTCTTTATACCTTAACAATGCCTAAGAATTATTGTATAGGGTTGGATATATGCAAAATAACATATACAGGGAGTCTCCAGGTTCTGAATGAGATAGGTTCTGTAGCTTTGTTCTCAAGTTAAATTTGCACATATGTGGAATCAGGTAGATTTACCTATTACTTGTAATAGCCTCCATTCATAAGTGTGAGTTGTAGCGTCAGTTGGATGTTTATAACTCAGGGACTGCTTGTATTATAATATATGGATGAAATAGGTTATTTTTAAGGGGAGTTTCGACTATGTTAAAATTTCTCCTTCATGTGAAGACTTTAAAGCCTAACCACTAGAATAAAAGTATGACAACTTTAAATCTACCTGTCAAATTTATTGGCTTATAAATTCAGTTAAATAACAACAACAAGACCTTTGTCACTGAGGATTGTTCAATGGATTGTTTTTGGTATTGTCCAAAGGAATCTTAATAGTATACATTAGGGAGAATTCAGAGTTATTAGATTCAGAGTTTTAAAAGTTTAGGACTTTCCATCTAATCAACTGACCTGCACACCGTTGTCACACATTCCTGGATCATGGAACATATGTCATTTCTTTGGTGAAGATGTCTTTGCTTTAAAAATTTTTTTTGAGATAGAGTCTCACTTTGTCACCCATGGCATCACAGCTCACAGCAACCTCAAACTCTTGGGGTCAAGTGATTCTCTTGCCTCAGCCTCCCTCTGAGTGCTGGAACTACAGGCATCTGCCACAATGCTCAGCTACTTTTAGAGATGAGGTCTTGCTCTAGGTCAGGGTGGTCTCAAACTCCTGAGCTCAGGCCATCCACCCACCTCAGCCTCCCAGAGTGCCAGGATTACAGGTGTGAGCCATCGTGCCCGCCTCTGGTGAAGATGTCTTTGACTTAATTGCTTCTCTGGTGATGTCTCTGTACTTAACACAAAAGTCTGTAGAAGTGACTATTGTCGTATGTTAATGGCTGTTTGTGTATGACTATCTCTTAAGTATCTCCCAAGGTGGATCTGTGCCTTTTCTGTGTTGTTATCCCAATTCTTAGTAAAGGTGTCTAACTCATACTATTTGCTCAAACGTTGCTTATAGATTGAAGCAATTAATCTTTATGAGGGATGGCAAGACCTCAGCCATGGCCTAAATTTTTGGCATATACTTAATATACATCATGCTAAACTTTCTGTTGAAAAAGGAAACATCTGCTTACTCCAAGAAGAGCTGAAGATTTGAAGTATCCTGCTTTGACCAGCTGGTTTATTCCTGAATGGTCTCTCAGCAGAGCTTTGATAAGAGAGTCTGTTGACAAGAAGAGGTTACTTTTTATTTTTTTCTTCTTAAAAAAGGACAGTTAGCTGACCTTAGGGTCTGGTTTGGGTCAGGGCCTGGCTTCTGGCCTTTAGCTTTCCCAGAAAGAACCCAGGCAATTCAACCCTAAAGATTGAATTATCTCTTTCCCCTTTGACCTTCTGTGTAATGCTAAGGGGACATTCTGGAATGAGGGTGATTCTCAGAAATTTTCAATTTTTCTTAGAGATCTGAAACTTATAGTGCCTTTTAAGTGGGTTAGTATCTACCTGTTGACTCTGAAAAACCAGATCATCCAACAGGGGACATAAAGTTTCTTCTCCCAGGTATTTCCTTTTTAACCTGTTAATGCCTTTCTGATTTAAAGTTTAAATGGAAAACAAAATAAAGCAAAAAAAAGAGGATTGGGTCATAGATGAGATCTGGGCAATTATGGTGTCTGGTAACATGTTGAGTCTTTATCTTCTTTCCTTTAACTTAAAAAAATTGTGAAACATAACATACTTATGGAAAGTGCATAAAACAGATGAACAATAATGTGAATAATGTATATAAAGCCAACACCTGTGTTTCACCCCCAGGTCAAGAAATGGAATACTGCCAGTCTTCCAGAACCTGCCTGTGTTTCCTTCAGGGTGGCAGCTCTCTCCCTTTCTCCTGGAAGGAGCCATAATCCTCAATTTCTTTTTATTTATTTATTTATTTATTTTTTAGAGACAGAGTTTCACTTTATCACCCTCAGTAGTGTGCCATGGTGTCACACAGCTCACAGCAACCTCCAACTCCTGGGCTTAAGTGATTCTCTTGCCTCAGCCTCCTGAGTAGCTGGGACTACAGGCACCTGCCATCATACCCAGCTTTTTTTTTGTTGTAGTTTGGTGGGGGGCTGGATTTGAACCCTCCACCCTCGGTATATGGGGCTGGGGCCCTACCCACTGAGCCACAGGCACCACCCAATCCTCGATTTCTTGTCATCATCTCTTTGACCTTCTGTGTAATGTGACTATCCAGCAGGCATAGCTAACATTTTCTTTATATAAATAGATCATATTACCCATATACTGTTTTTGTCAAAATATTCCTAAATGATTCACTCATTGGGTATAGCTATCATTTGCTCACTGTTATTTCTCTTTAGCTTTCCAAAGTGGTCTTGTAATACAACACGATTTACATAGGTGTTATACGCACTGCTGAAGTATATGTGTGTTGTTCCTTTTTAGTTATCGTGGCCATGCTGTATGAAACATTCTTTTTTTTGTTTGTTTAGTTATCAATGTTTTTATGCATCTAATTTACAAAACATCTGGCATCAAATGTTTTTTAAACATTTATCAACGTTTTACACAAATAATCCGAATTATTTGTAGATACATTTGAAAATCACAGGTTTGTAAGTTAGTGTAAGTATGCCCGGAAGCAAATGAGATGAAGATTTGAGTTCAAGAAGATTATTGGGAAAAAGCACAACAATTCAGGGGAATAAGGAAGTAATCTAAGAAAGAGAATCCAGCCCATGATGGGTCCTGGTATATATATACATACGTTTCTCTAGTCTGGGGTGTGTACCCAGCAGTGGGATTGCTGGGCCATGTGGGATTGGTATGCGTAGTATAAAGTCAAATTACTTTGCAGAGTGAGCGTATGGCTCTCACTCCCATCATACTCTGGCCAATTCTTGGTTTTGATACTTTTTCATCTCTCACCAATCTGATGTCTGTGTTCGGTGGTGGTATTCTGCGGTTCATTTATCATTTCCTTGATTATTAATGTTGTTGAGCACATTTCCACATACTTTTGACCATTGGATTTGTTCTTTGTGAAGTTTGTTTTTGACTGTCTTTTTGCCCATTTGGTTTTGGTTTTCTGTCCTTTTAAACTCCATTTGTAGATGGTCTTTCCCAATTCTGGAATTACATATTTTCAAAGAATTTTTATCATTCTGTAGCATAATCTTTTCACTTGCAACATGCCATCTTATGACCAATAGAAAACCTTAATTTTAATGCAGTCAACATTCATCAGCCTTTTTCCGTATGAATATTGCGTTCTGCATCTTGTTTAAGAAATTATTTCCTACTCAAAAGTCATGAACATCTACTGTATTTTTTTTTGAAAGTCTTATAGCTTTGTCTTTCACATTTAGATCTGTAATCCTGGGGGAGTTGATTTTTACATGCAGTTTGAGTTAGAGATCCATCGTCATTTCTTCTCCATAGATACCCAAATGCTCATTATAATTTATTCTAAGACCGTCTTTCCCTCATTCATCTTCAGTATCACCTCTTATAAGCCAAATCCATACACATGTGTCTGTTTCTGCATGTATTGTGAATGTACAGTGAATTTTGTTAAACTATGCTTCTTTTTCTTTGTGAGATAATTCTAAGATTCTTTAATTTGCTAATGAAGGGAATTATATCGATCCATTTTCTAATATTAAGCAAATCTTGAATTGTTGGAATAAAGCCGACTTAGTTATTATATATTGCTCTTGTTCTGTGTCAGTTTAGTTAGCTAGAAATTTTCCTGGAGATTGTGAACTGTCAAGTTTGCATGGAATTTTCCTTTTTCATGCTGAATTGTTTTGCCTCCCTTGTCAGTTTGCTGAGAAGTCCCTTGTTCCCCACACTTCACCAGCATAAGATGGAAGTATAAGATTGAAGGTTTTTCTTGCCTTGAATGTTGGGTCTAGAATTTTTTTTTTTTAACATGTGAATGTGAGTGTGTTTTTAGTACCAATTCAGTTTCTTTAACGCTTATGAGATATTCAAACTGTGTATTTCTTCTTGTGTTAATTTGGTGAGTTATATTTTTAAAGACATTTTTCTATGACATGAAAAATTTCTAACTTATTGGTGTAAAGTTATTTATAATATTACCTCATTCTCTTTGTGATGTATGCAGGATCTGTGGTGAGGTCTTATTTTTTCCTTTTCGGATACATCTTTTATCCTTTCTCTTTTCAAAATGTCAGCTTGCCCGGTGGTTTGTTAATTTTCTTAGTCTTTTCAAAGAACCAATCTTTACTTTTGTTGATACTCTCTGTTGGCTGTTTGTTGCCTATTTTATTTTATTTTTGGTTTGTTTGTTTCTATCTTTACTATTTCTCTTCTCTATATTTCTTAGGGGTTTGGTGATATTCCTTTTTTAACTTTCAGAGAGAGATTTTTAGTTTATTGATTTTAAACCTTTATATTAACATGTTATATGCGGTAAGTGCCGTTTTTGTGTCTTTTGATGAACATTTTCCACATTTTAACATCTTGGAAACTGAGATGCATCTTATAACCGATGGCATGTTGTAGTTCAATTGTAAGCATTTTTTTCTTAAGGTAGCATAGAAAATATTGGCATATCTTATGATAGATAACATTACGGATTCAACAAAAGGAAATGTACATGCTCAAGATTGTAAATCTTCCTCCAAATGATGCTTCTGCTTAGCTCCCACCAGTTGTTTGGTTTGCTTCTGTCTCAGGGCTGTGTTCTGGGTTGTTTCTTCCATTTTTCCTTCTGGTTTACGCTTTCTCTTTTTAGCCACGTGCAATGTGCTGCTAAACTTGTTCATTTAGGGCGGTGCCTATGGCTCAAGGAGTAGGGTGCCGGCCCCATATGCTGGAGGTGGTGGGTTCAAACCCAGCCCTGGCCAAAAACTGCAACAACAACAACAAAAAGACTTGTTCATTTAATTTTGATTGTTAAATCTTCTGGTTTTAAAAGTTTGTTTTTCAAATTGGTGATGCCATTTATAAAGGTTTCCTATTCTCTGAAGGATTTTTAAATTTATCTTTATTTGTTTAAATATAGTAAACAGCTGTTTCATGGCCTATATCTGACAGTTTCACTCTCTGAAGGCCACTTGGTTTGTTTTACTCCCTGCTGTTTCTTCTGGTTCCCTCTCATAGATTTTTGTTTCCTTGTATGCTTATCTTGACTGTGCTGGTCATCTGACTTTAAAAATATTTTTAAAAAATATAAGTATAATATACATTAAAGTGTACAAATCTTAAGTGTGTAGCTCAGTGTATACCCACATAACCATCACAGGGCTCAAGATATAGAAAATATCCAATTCTTTAAAGAATTCCTGCACCCCTTCCTGGTCAATGCCACCATCTCCTCTCTGGTAACTGCTCTTCTTTGTTTTATTGTCATAAATCAGTCCATTGTGCAAAAGGATTATTTATAGCAATCATTTGGAATTGGGATTTAGATGCAGTAACTTTCTTTTAGAGGAGATGCCACTTGTTTTTCTGGGCATAGGGGAGAAGACCAGTGCAGCACCACCTAAATTCAAGTTCAAATTTGCTATACCCAAAGGATATAAATAAGCCCCAGCTACAAATTTGTAGGAAGGCTGGTTGATTTTCGAGGGCCCAGCTAAAGAGGTAGGTGCACTTTAACCTACCTCACCCACAAGTTCACCACAACTGTGGTTCGGATTTATAGCTTTTACTTTATCCTGGCAAATGCCCTTTAGACAAAGCCACTTGAATGCTGGGCTTGTTTCTCTGGGTTCTGCCTTTTCCTAGGTATCCTCCCAAGAATTCCTTACTGTTTAGTGGTTCTTTAACACTTTAAATATGAATATTTTGTTTTAATATTTTATCCAACAGTTTAAAAAATTGTTTTCAGGAGGAAGATTTTTGTGATAATGGTATTTATCTAGTATTTTTAAACTTATTTTTTTCAGCTGTGGAAATATTTTTCAAATGATATCTTGGACAGATTCATGATATATAAAACCCATAATACAAGAGTCTTGCTTAAAATTGTGCAGATGTCAATGGGCTGTTTTTCTTCTGGGTCAGGAGCTGCTTTGTATTTTCTATGTGGTCTGTGTTTGTTTGGCACCGTCGTATCCCATCTTCTACCATAATGGCCTTAACCAGGGCCTCTGAGTGGGCCTGATATATTAAAGGTTTAAGAAGAAATTGTTAAAGGGAGTCACAAATATTATGATGTAGTTAAACTATCTCACAACCACACACTTGGTAAAAAGGTGAAGTGTTGAGTCCCCCCTTAAACACAAGCCCTGGATCCAATGTTCCCCACCGACCTCAATAGGGCTTATCTTAATTTTGATCACTTATAATATTCTTTTGCTGGTCTGAACCCTACCCCTTCTTACTGCCATCACGAAGATAGATTTATATACCTTGCCAGCCACATGACCTTTCTTCCTCCCCCACCTTCCTTCCTTTTAGTAAATTATTGATTTTTTGCTGTTAGTTTCACAAACTAGTTGTGAACTACTGATGTATCCTAACTCCCCTAACTTCTTTTCTATGACATAGCTGGTGGATAAGAAATTTTTTAGGTGGTAAGTTGGCCAGTTGAAAAAATTCTTTCCCCAGCATGGAGGGAGGGTGGAGAGTGGCAGTAAGGAAAACACAGATGCCTTGACTCAGTGGGGTTCATGGCCAGGATCTAGTGTCAATCACAGGAAATCAGAGAGAGACCCCTGAATATTTTTGCTTCATGAAAGGGCTCTTCCCTCAGCTCTTTGCCTCCGAGGCAAATGGAATCCAGGTGGGTGTGTAAGGATTTTCAACAACCCATCAGAACATAATTTGTCCTATTTTTCTCCCTCCCAGGCCATTTAGGGAGAAGAAAACCTATGTTTATTTCTCTCTCAGGTAGGGAAGATAAGGAATGAAACCAACAAACCAAATATACACCTGAAATTCAGTGACTAAAATGATGACTTGGAGTTTTGCAAACAGAGTAAGTTATTGTGTGGATTTGAAAGCTTGGTTATGGAACAGAGGCTGAGGGGTAAACACACATTTCTCCAATCAACTCCCATATATGTGGAGCAGTCTTTCTCAAACCAACTTGTTTATGCTAATGTCCTGCTAGCAAAGATGTTCTTACTAAGCTTTACTTTCAAAGTCTGCACTATGAAAGCAATGCCTTTCATTTTTATAACACTGTATTATGTTACATAAATATAATACTGTGTTATAGTATTGAATGTGCTTTTTCAAAATCTCCTCCCACCATATTGTCCTCTTCCAATTCTTACCCTTTGATTTGATGATCACTGAGCAACACAGTTCAACTGCCCTCCTCACGGTACTATGGCCAATTGAAAAAATTCTTTCCCCAGCACGGAGGGAGGGTGGTACTATGGTACTATGAATCTGTAGCTAATTCTGTCCGTGCATCTCAGGCTGTTCTTCATAGGATGTCTAAGAGCAATCTTTGCAATGTTTCTTTTAAAGTAGGAGAGGATGTGGCGTTTCTTTAAAAATATAACGCATGTGCAATAGCTCAAGTTTCTTAGACCCCATTTAAACTGTCACTCTGACATGAATTATCTAGTTTTAGATCTATGAGATTCAAACTGGTTATTTATATAGTTGTGATTTTAGGCTGAATAGAACCTTTTATTTATCTCTCCACAAGCCTCAGAAAGAAGCTAATTTTTGTCTAGTGTGTAGTGGCCAGAGAAATAGATCATTGGCAAATGAGGAAGGGGGCCAAAGAGGCAAATTTTTTCCAAGTCAAAGAATAAGTCAAACCCAGAATTCTCCTTTAAGATTCCTCAGAGCCTAATATCATGTTGGGTATATAGGTGGTAGCAAGTAAATATGTTTAGCTCAACAACTGCAGCTCCTTGTGCAGACATACCTACGGGAGGGCTGGGCTTGCTGCCTTGGGGGAAGATGATGGTGAGGTATCAGAGGTGTCGAGAAAAGAGGAATAAGACCAGTCTTGATTTCAAGTTCCATCTGTGCCTCTTCTTATGTAATCTAAAAATTACTTAAATCTTCTTTGCCTCAATCGTGTCATTGTAAAAGAGAAATTATAATACCTCAGGGCTTTATTATTTATAAAGATTGGAAGTAGTGTTTGCAAAGTGCTTGGTACATATTCATCTCTTGTTAAGTGGTGGTTACTATTATTATTGACAATAAAAGGACAACAATACTGACTTCAGAAAATTTTATTAGAGAAAAGCATCTCTGAGCTAACTCCCTTCCAAATCTCTGTAGCAGGGTCTGGCTTTCCCCCAAGTTTTTGAAACTTGTAGCCTTAGTGTGAACTTTGTACCCAGTCCCTTTTCTGTAATCCCTGTAGACCCCAAGTTCTGCTGACCCCAAAGTGCTTTAGTCATAGGGGAATTAATTGGACATTTGGCCAAAACTCCAAATGGAGATCTTCCAAGGACAGAACATTCTGGAACCCATAGTGTATCTTCTTCTCATAGTAACTGAGGTCAAAGCAAAGCTGGAGGGAACATTGTTGAAGAAGGCCTAAACCCAAAGGAGGTTAAGAACATTTTTTGAATTGTGTATTGTAAATAATATGCATTTAGGTTTCTCTTAGCAAACTGGCTGGTCTTATTTATCTTATTTGCTGACTGGTGAAGTTAATTTGAAAAATGAAATAACTTTCAACGAGTTAAGAAGTAATGCTTTTAGAAAATTCACTTTAATAATTTTAATATTCATTTTCCATGCTATTATATTAGTTTCCAAAGCAATGGCTGATGTGAAAGTCGTCCCATTTTCAATTTGATTGTCCTATTTGAAAATACAATTCTTGAAATATTTAAAGTCACATCATTGGTAAAAGTATTTTCTATTACATTCCCCAGGGATGGTGTTGGAAAGTTTTCTTTTCTTTTTCTTCCTTAAATTATTTTGGCTAGAGGCAAGCCCTTTTATTCATCTTTGAATCAGTAGAACTTACTCAGCATAGCCACTGACATACAAAAGGTAGTAAATGAATACTTGTTGAGTGAATGCAAGGACAAAGGAAGACCCAGCAGGAGGTGATGGGAGGAACACTCTCCATGAAACTGGAAGTCCTCCATTTTGGCCTAAGCTTTTTTACTCTTTGTTGTGTGCCGGGGACCATCATTTAACCCTTCTGCAGCAGACTCTTCTGGCTGCCAGGCAGAGCAGTGTAGTCACACTTACCTTAAGGGCTGCTCTGCTTGTCTCCTAAGACTGGCACGGGGTGCACATGAGATAATGAATGTGCTATGTATGCCAGCATATGTGATCTAAATGATAAAGGATGTAAATGGTAACAGAAAAAAGTAGAACTCTTTCTAGCTTATTAAGCTCTTAATCAAGATGCCTTTGGAGAGGCCAAACAGGTCGAACATCGTTGATATCCCCACTTAGGCCATATTGTACAGGTCAGATAATTAAGTTTGCAAACTCATCCTAGACAAAAGTGCTACATACCTCGCTGTTAAAGATTGCTATGGTCACCTTCAAGGTATACCCCTCGGAAAATTACGCACCTACCCTGGCACCTAGTCCACCCTTTTAGTAATCTTAGAAAAAGCACTTTTTCTAGGATGAATTTGCAAACTTCATTGTGCAACCTTGTATAATGGCATAAATAATTGTAATAATATTAATGAATGACTATCATTTACTAAGTGATTAGTTCAAGCCAGATCCTGTGCCCACAGGTTACATTATTTTCAGTCTTCACAAGAACCTTGTAAGACAGGTATTGTTATTAGTATTATCTTTATTTTAGAGATGAGAAAACAGAGGCCCAAGTCCTATCTATCACTCAATCTGTCTGACTCCACTCGTCATACTCTTTTCACTAAACCCCACGGCCTGGTCCCTTATAAAAAGTTTTAACAGATTCTGAAAGCCATCAGTTTATTTATCTAGCAGATTTCATTGAATCCTCACTACAACCACTGGGGTAGAGACGTCATATTAGTCTCATTTTACGTGTAGCAAAACTGAGCCACAGAGGAGCTAGGCAACAGGGTCTATGTAATTCCTAGTGTGGTTATGTTGACTACACAATGTTAGAAGGTGTGATATGTATTTTGTGATTATGTAGAAACAGTAGAGCAAGAACTTAAAATGTATAATATTTTTCTCCCCTAACAGGTGACACATTTATTTATATAAAGAGGCTTCCAGGGGAAACCTTTCTGGCAGAGGAAGGCCTAAAGCTAATCACAGTGGACACTGTCAATGGTACTTGCCCTCTACAACTTTTAAATTATCTTTCTGTATTGGGAGAAACATCTGTGTTATGAATATTATTGCTCCAGTGGCCACACAAAGTTCAAACCCAGACGTCCATGCAACTAGGAGGCAGCTAGGAGGCCTCTGTGCAGCTAGTCCCATGTTCCTGGAGAGCCATCCTTTTGGAGCTGAGAGAGGGCAGGAACAACCAGCTTGGTGTGGGTCTTCTGTTTTCACTGCAGTGCATTCCAGCAGTCTGTGGGAGCAGCAGCAGAAGCACCAGACCCCAGTGAAGCATGCCAGGGATCAACCAGCGATAACCTCAGGAGCAAAGTTCTAGTCAATTTGGTCTGTAATTAGGCAAAGTCCTTTCCCCTTTCCACCTCTGATACGTCTCTAGGAGATGATTTGCCTGCCCTGGTTCTGTTGGGGCAGTCTCTGTTCTTCTGGACAGCCTTGGGGTGCAGACTGTGAAGGAGCCTGGGGTAAGTGCATTCTGCATGAGCTCTCGGCTCTTACTTGGGTTCAGTAATAGCAACCACATGTGCTGTAGCCGCCCTGCCATGCCCGGAGGGCTTGGGCCCTGCTCTTATCCAGCAAGATCTCTGACTGTTGCCAGACTGAAGTGACATGGCCTGCTTAGTAACCCTCAATATCCTCTTACGGGACTCTCTGACTCAGAACTCATAGATAGGGTGTGATCTCAGCTCCTCACGTACCTTCCAGGCACCGGCCTGGTTGCATGTTTCCTCCAGTTCTAGTGGGGTGGGGAGAAACACTAAACATGTGTGTGGAGGAGACTAAAGGAATGTCTTGGGGGGAGGATCTTGAAGATATCTTTGGGGTGCTCTGGAGGTTGCTTTTTCTTTCTGCCCTTTTGCTCTATTGTCTAGATGCCAGCATTTTAGCCTGGGGTGACTGGTCTTCCTGCCTTGAGTCTCTCAAATCCTCATTATCTGCACAGAGATGCCAGAGGTGCTGTCCTTCAGTGATGTTTCATCACACTTAGCTCTTTCTGCCAAGCCAAGTTTCCATGTCCATCTGTTCTGGCCAGCAAAGTTGTCTACCAACTTACCCGTGTCCCACTCTTCCTACCTCCTGCCATTCCTTCTTTTTGCTTCTCTGCTGCCAGTTGGTCAGTCTCCTTGTAGTTCACCTCCTATCTGGCCAGTTCCTCCAACTCAGAGCTGAAGTCCATCCTTCGCTAGAACAAAACAAATACGAAAGCCTTTATATTCCGCAAATAGCCTCCTGAAAGCACAACTATCATGGTCACCACCACCATCATCCTGTATGTAGCACATCCTCCACGTCAGGCTCCATGCTAAGGACTTTACATGCATTACTCCACTCAATCCTCATGACAATCCCGCAGAGTGGGAGCTATTATTATCCCCCAGTTTATAAATGAGAACACTGAGGATCAGGGCGATTAAGTCACTTGTCCCGGCCTCAGAGCTATTAAGCTATTGATCAGGGATTTGAGTTTAGATTTGTCTGATGTCCAAGCCAGGGCTCTTAATTGTGACAGTGCACAGCCCCACTGATCCAAACCCATGCTACTCATGCTGCTTTTCTTTCTTTGAATTTTCTCACATTTACATATGTGTTTGGGGGGCCATCTTAGAGCATTCGAATCATTAGACTAGGAGGAAATTTTTCTTGAGATTAAATGGTCTAATGCTTTTTTCTTTCTTTCTTTTTTTTTTCAGTTGAAAGCACTGAAGATTAGAGGGACAAAGAGACTGATCTAGCATTCTGAAGTGGGTTAGCAGAGTGCTGACTCTCACACAGTCCAGAGTTGGTCTAGTACAACGTGTATCATCTCTTTGTGGGTTTGAAAACTTGTTCTTCACATATTTCAAAATTCTATTTCTTGGTTGTAGTATTAATTCTTTAAAGATAGAGGTGATATTTTCTACTTTAAGAAATATGTTTCCAGTATTATGGGAGCAGCAGAAACTAAAGGTTAAGGGCAAACAAACTGGTGGGCACAGAGGGAATACCAATGATTCGTGTGGTCACTGAAGGGAGCAGGCAGGAGATGCTGACTGTCCCCAGCAGTTAGTACACACTCGGTGAGCACTTTTCACGTGAATGAGTGGATGAATGAAATGGTGTTAGGAAAAACTAACTAACCGGAGTTGAATTTGAACTTGGGGATATTTCTAGGAATCTGGATTATGTTTTACAACAAAAGAGAATGACCCTCTAAGTGCTCGGGGAGGCAGAGGTGGGTAGATTGTTTGAACTCTAGAGTTAGAGACCAAACTGAACAAAAGTGAGATTCTTTCTCTACTAGAAATAGAAACATTAGCCAGGCATGCTTGGGGGCACCTGTAATTTCAGCTACTGGGAAGGCCGAGATGGAGGTCACTTGAGCCCAGGATTTTGAGATTGCTGTGAGCTATGATCCCATGGCATTCTAGCCTGGGGCAACAGAGTGAGACTCTGTCTTAAGAAAAAAAAAAGTTTTTGAGACAGAGCCTCAAGCTGTCCTCCTGGGTAGAGTGCCATAGCATCACAGCTCACAGCAACCTCCAACTCCTGGGCTCAAGCAAGTCTCCTGCCTCTGCCTCCCAAGTTGCTGGGACCACAGGCGCTCGCCACAATGCCTGGCTTTTTTTTTTTGGTTGCAGCCATCATTGTTGTTTGGCAGTCTGGGGCCGGATTCGAACCCGCCACCTTAGGTGTATGTGGCTGGCGCCTTAGCCACTTGAGCCACAGGCACCGAGCCCAGAAAAAAAATTTAAAAAAAAAGAAAGAGAGAGAGAAAGACCCTGTTTTGAATGCTGCTGACAAGCTGGTCTTTAAAGAAAATTACAACACATGTTCATGAAGAGGTGAGTCACTGGGGAAGAGTTATTAAGCCTGGCAGGCCTGGTGGAGGAAACAGCATTAACCTCCGACAAGTCATCAAAAATGCTGAATGCCCGCTTAGCGTCACCAAGACCATCTCTATCTGCTGGGTGTGGGATGTGCCTTTGTGTCACATGTGGGCCTCTTGTGTCGGGCATTATTCATCTGGGGGCTCTAAGAGCTATGAGTAGGTAGTGGGGGAAGTGCCAGGTGTTTCGGGCAGGCTAGTGTGCAATATTGTCTGGATCAGTGCTCTTCAAACTTTAATGAGCGTATGAATCACTTGAGCATCTTGTTAAAAGGTTGCTTCTCATTTAATGATCTTGGGTGGAGCCTCAGATTTTTTTGTTTCTCATACACTACCACGTAATGCTGCTGCTGCAGTTCTGAGCAACCACGCTTTGAGTAACAGGGTCCTTGACACTCCATGGAAAAGTACTAGGGAGGGACAACTGAAAGCAGCTCTCAGTTTACCGTCCAGCATTCCCTTCTGACCAGGGATCCCCACTCTGTGGGCCAGCTCTCCAACAATGGGCTGGATTACCCATTTAGTTGGTTATGATGCATCAATAGGGACTGATTGGATTCAGGGCTTATGCAGTTATTGTGGGGGAAAAAATCCCAGAAAGCATTAAAACTCACACTTCCCAGAAATTCACACCTAAAAGCCCCCCTCCCCCACCCCCTGCCCAGGACTTATTTGTTTGTGAGTCATATTCAAGTTTATTAGGGCCTGGCACATAGCAGACCATCCAGAAATCCTGAATGAATGGACAAAGGATGGGGGAGGAGGCTTTAATCAACGACTCTATACTCATACTACATCTTACTAAAATTAATTTCATCTACAGGATTAAGAACTAAACCAAAGAAGTACCTAAGTAAACAAAAATAGATGTCTCCAAGGCCATACGTTAACTCTTAGGTATATTACTTCTGGAGTAACTCTAAGTCCTTAGTCAGAGCCTATTTGGGCTTTTTTTATTTTTAAATAAAATAGTGAAATAGTTTATTATCAATATAAACAGAGTGATGTGATTTCTCTCCTTTTGTAAGACTTTATAGTTTGGAAAGCACTTTAAAAATGACTTTATTGAGATATAATTCATATGTCATAAAATCCCCCCTTTAAAAGTGCTATTTGTACTTATTTTACAACCTTTTTTTCAAAGCTTGGCTGCGTATAATAGATGAGAAAAGGCAAGTTAAAGGGGTTTGGAGAGAGCCAAAGACAGATATAGGCAAGCAAGGGCAAGATAGTGCTCAGGGTCAAAGACAAGAAGAAAATAGTGTAAAATGAAGTTCAGAGAAGTGCCAAGAAAGGCCTGTCAGGGATCTGGAGATATTTGGTTTAGTGGAAACCTCTTTCTGGCATGCTCCATAAAACATCCCAAGAGGATGAGAACATACAACCCGGTGTGATAATGGATGTTCATGATGAGTGGTCAACGTGAGACTTAATTCTACTCTACTCCATGTACTCTGTGTTAAGAGGCGAGAATGTCTGTGACCCATTCACACATTGTTGTTACATTGTTAGCTGTGATATTTTGTCAAGTTTCAGGCGCTCTTAGGAGTAAGTTCTCAGCTCTCTCCATAATGAGTTAGTTGACAAGGGTCCAAAGAGTCAGCATTTCATGGTACAGGCTGAGAGATCTGGCCTGAGGGCGGCCATATGCACTTGGCTCTGCTGGCTTGTGATGACAGGATGTCCCCTGCCAAGCACTACCATATGCATGACTGAGGGTGTCCAGGCTGCCAGGGTACACCTTTCTCCCAGGAACAACACCATTCCCGACTTTTCTTAGGCCCTGCTTTCCTCTGAGAGCCCTTTGATCATAAAACTTAAACCTTTCTGGATGGAAATCACGAAGGCCAGGCAAACGCTAGAAGAGTTTCTGTCTGATTTTCCTTTGGTTTAAAAATCTGAAACTTGGGCAATTGAAGCAACATCAAAAATACACTATTGGGGCCTGATCAAACTAAAAAGCTTCTGCACAGCCAAGATCACAGTAAGTAAAGCAAGCAGACAGCCCTCAGAATGGGAGAAGATATTTGCAGGTTGTGTCTCCGACAAAGGTTTAATAACTAGAATCCACAGAGAACTCAAACATATTAGCAAGAAGAGAATGAGTGATCTCATCTCAGGGTGGGCAAGGGATTTGAAAAGAAATTTCTCTAAAGAAGGTAGGCACATGGCCTACAGATAAATGAAAAAATGCTCACCATCCTTAATCAT
>NW_003852403.1:33658704-33675171 GCF_000181295.1 Otolemur garnettii
TGCCCATTGACCCACGAATGGATCAATAAATTGTGGCATATGTACACCATGGAATATTATGCAGCCCTAAAGAAAGATGGAGACTTTACCTCCTTCATGTTTACATGGATAGAGCTGGAAAATGTTCTTCTTAGCAAAGTATCTCAGGAATGGAAGAAAAATTATCCAATGTACTCATTCCTATTATGAAACTAATTTATAGCTTTCTATAACCTAATTATAGCCTAAGAATATGGGGAGGGGGTAGGAGAAGGGGAAGGAGGGGGGTGGATGGGTGGAGAGAGGGTGATTGGTGGGATCACCTCTATGGTCCATCTTACAAAGGCACAAGTGACTCTTTCTAAAAGTAGAATATAAATGTCTTAACACAATAACTAAGAAAATGATATGAAGGCTATGTTAACCAGTTTGATGAAAATATTTCAGATTGTATATGAAAACACCACACTGTACCCCATGATTGCATTAATGTACACAGCTATGATTTAAGAAAGAAATCCGAAACTTATCTGCTGCTCTGACCCTTCCCTAGCTGTGACAGGGTGCAAACACATGGATACATAACTCCAGAATGCCAGTCAGAGCTCTCTTATTTTTGATTGTGCAACACATTTTCTCACCTCTTTGAGGGTCTGCACCTTCACGGTATTTGGCAAGTCACTTTCTGAGCTTTAGTTTATTTAGTTTCCTCACCTATCACCTGGGATTGCTCTGGGCACTTCACAGGGTTGGTATGATGTCTATGAAGAATACCTAAAAAAATACGTAAAGTGTACAGAGTACTTGCTATTTTTTCAGGTGCCACGCGAAAAGCTTTGCCTCTATTATCTCATCCTAATACTTAGAAGTAGCCCCAAACTTTAGCTCATAGAAGTGACTGGCCCAAGATGACTGTGGGTAAGCATTGGTAAAGACTGAATTTGAAGACAGGTCCTTTGGTTTCAGAAGAAACCTGTAAAGGTCTATAGACATATCTGGGATTAATAGTGTTTCTAGAATTACACTACAGGACCACATCAGTGTCAACCTCCAACATTCATCTTCCTAACTCACCTTCCCTGGCTGACCCCCTTGCAGGCCACAGTGGACTTTATGACCTGTCCCATCACTTGTGCTGCTTTTCCTGACAACACTGGACCACAGGCATCTTCGGCTACAGAATCCTGGAGACCAGGTTGCACTTGAGTTTTTGACCTTGCTGGTATTTGATAGATCGCTGGTGTTGGCCCAATCCCAAATCTTTGGTAAGGAAGCATCCAAAATGTTTGCTTTTAAAATTTCCTATCATCGGGAAATGGGACCCGATGTTGTTGTTTATAGAATCAAAATGACTTCATGATAGCTCCCACAGATTTCCAGTGGCTGCAATTTTTCTCTTTCCTGAGTAAGAACTTCCCAATCTCCGATTCACATGCTGCCCTGCTCTGATCTCTGACACTGACAGTAGCAAGCGCCAGGCTGATGGGGCTTCTCATGCCTATTTAAATAATTTCAGGAATTGTGAATATTTGATGTCATTTCTATCCTGTCTTTTCAGTGTAAAATGTCTGTTCCCTTTGGTATACTTCTTAGGCGCAAAGAAAACAAATACTCAGCCTCGAGGTTGTTCCTGGCTGCCTCTGATTTCTTCCTGACGGTCAGCTCTGGTCATCCTCGCCCTGGTGTATGACTCAGTCTCAGAGTAGCTCTGTATTATCCAAGTTTATCCAGCTTATAAACAAAAATTACTTTTTTAAAAAAACTGTATTTCACACAGACCATTTCAAACTTTTCGCATGGTTTTCTATTTAGTCTCAGAGCCCAGGAGCTTGCAGTCAAAGTCGGTGTTTTTGACTCTTCTTTTAGTCCTTTTTGACTTCCTCCAGTCAATCAGTCCTTGACCAGCCAGTATGCACATAAGCCTTGGCCATGAAAGAGTCCCTCTGACTGCCATGGCCAATTCTTGTTGCAACACCATCTTGATAGGACTCCATCAGCACCACACCCTCACCGTTTCCTTGCCAATCCCACCTGCTCCAAGTTCTGTTTCTTCTTGCCTTTGACGTGATCCATTTGCTCCTCAGACAGAGACTAGATGGAGCCGGTGGTGAGCACACAGCTGGAACCAAGGAAGAAAACGAGGCATCCAGGCTGACAGCGTTATTTTTTCTCTAATCAATAATTCATTTGTGACCAGAATGTTTGAGGAAATTGACACCGGGCTTTCAGTAGTTCTTCACAAGCTAAAGAAAATAAGCAGAAGTTTAAAACAAAATACAACTGGGGATGTGGAGCAAATAACACGAAACATCTGACAGCATGATAAAGACCATGTAAACTTACAATTCAATAGGATTTTGCAAAGTGCAAGGGCATGCCCCATGTCTTGTGTGAAATGTATCTGTATTATACAAGACAGTCACCTTGGCTTTTGAGTTATCCTGATATGAGTGGCGTACCCTAAACTCTTATGTAATTTGAATCCCGCAGTTTAATGGAAGGCAAAGGCAAGAAGGCACTTTTGCACGGCAGATAAAATGCCCAGCAAAGGAGGCTGTTACACACGCACAGGGAGATAGGCCCTATTTTCCTGTGGAGAAGTTCACCAGGATCAGGAATTTCAGGAATGGACTAGCTGGCCTCAAATGTCCGGGGTGCCCACAGACGAGGATGACGTGCTCTTTCCCACTCTCCACCACAAATGCACCTCTGTTCCTCTCCGGGATGCGGCTTTTTCTGCTCTCTTCCCCCATGTCTGTATTTGACTCTCTTTGTGCTCACAGGAGTGCACATTTATTCATTCGGCGTCATCTTTCCCACGTTCCTCCTTGACAGGTGACGTCCCTATAGGCCCCATGGCTCACTCCCAGGTGAGTCCACCAGCCTCCCTGCAGCTTCACCCCAGGCTCTAGGCCATAATGGTGTAAAGCTCCTCTGATCTCAGGGAGGCGCGAGCAACTCGCTTCAAGTTCCTCCTGCTCCAACCCATGTCAGCAGGATCCCCAAACCTCCCCTGGCCATTTTGGCTATGGAGGTTCATTCCTTTCATTTACTCTCTCTCTCTCTGTGTGTGTGTGTATGTGTATTTTACGTTTAAAAGGCTTTGCCAGACTCTGGCCAGTTTTCTGTCTGTTTTCTCTCTTTCTCTGTTCTTGTGTCTCTCTTTTTGTGTGTGACTCTCAAGTGCTGCCCACCTACATACTTTTTTTTTTTTCTCCCCTGAGACCAAGTCCCACTCAGTTGCCCTGGGTAGACTGCTGTGGCATCAGAACTCACAGCAACCTCTAACTTTTGGGCTCAAGTATTTCTCTTGCCTCCACCTTCCAAGTATCTGGGACTATAGGTACCTGCCACACCTTGCTAGTTTTAGAG
The DNA here is from genome assembly GCF_000181295.1 of Otolemur garnettii. NCBI lineage: Eukaryota > Metazoa > Chordata > Mammalia > Primates > Galagidae > Otolemur > Otolemur garnettii. The sequence continues at coordinate 33,662,056 of NW_003852403.1, forward strand.
ACGGGGGTCTCACTCTGGCTCAGGGTAGCCTCAAACTTGTGAGTTCAGGTGACTCACCCACTTCAGCCTCCCAGAAAGCTGGGATTACAGGTGTGAGCCACCTCGCCTGGCTGTCCCCCACATACTTTATCTTATATGAAGTATCCACTGTGACATAGGATTGTCACTTTGTAGTCGATTTTTAAAAACTCTGGGAATGTTAAAGTTCAGGAAACCCCTAGAATCAGAGAGTGTAGCCCAAATGGGGATGGGGAAGTAAAGAGTTAGGGGAAGGGGGGCCTCCCTGAACTCACTGGCTGTGGCCCCTTTCTTCTTCCCCAACTGCCCTCCATTATGGCTATTGTTCCGATCCACAGCTTTGAAAGAGCTGCCACCTCCCTGCTCTATGCAGAGCAGACTCCCTCTCCCCGCCCCTGCAAAATTAAAGCCCTTTCTGAAAAGCAAACTCAGACCAATTTTCACAGCAGGGAAAAGAATTTAAGACACGGATTAATTATGCTTCTATTAACATTTCTGACTACAAGGATAAACATTTCTTTAATTATGGCTTCCCAAGAAAGTATTTGCTAAGATGGGCTCCTGTTTGTGAAATAGGTTTCCTACATCAAAAAGACCAATATTCTCTCCCTGGTGACTGTGAGAACAGCAGGACACATTATTTAAGCAACACAAAATGAAAATAAGAAACCCAGTTTGGAGGTAGAGGCATACACTGAAGTAATTTGTTAATTGTTTTTCCCTGTTGTGGGTGTGCCAGCGTTTAATCTAAAGGGTGTTTTACACACTTGCCTGCACACAAACTCTTGAATATAACTTCTCTTTGTTGCCATGGATTCACTGGCAGTGGGTTCTCTCTACCGAGCCACTAGTTTGGGGAAGGAAATTGTGCTATTTTCTTGCAAAGAGAAAAGGATCTTATATGAAGGAATGTATAGGCTAAGTTTTAAATAATCTTTACTAGGAGTGACACACTTCTGACAGTTTGGATGACTTTTAAGAACTCACGCAAGGCTGCTATAAATATATTTCCAATCACATTCCTCATGAGCGTTCTGATACCTAGAATAGGTTTGAAACTAAGAAAAACACTTTTCATGAAGTGGCCTCAGCGATACTCTTTACTCTCGTGTTCATGTGGTTTTATCTCCTTGCCCTTGACTTTTCTTTATACCTTGATTTAGCTGCCGGCACTGCAGATTCTAATGATAATTAGCTCAATTTTTTAGCATGTTTCTTTATTGCATATTTGGGAGCTACTAAGAAAACAGCCCATTCACAGCAAGCTCTGCACACAGGATTGTTTGTCTATATTGCATTTAATTTACCACCTACTTGTCTTCACACAAAGTTACATCCAGAGGCACCATGGTTTATTTTAGTGACCGATGCCTTTTCAAACTCCACTTTGACAAAGGAACGTATTTCTTTTTTTGAAATATAAGAGCAATCAAAATTGAAAAATCAATAGCTCACATTTTCTTGCAGTGCTATCATTGAGAAGCATTTGAACAGATATTGTTCAAATCGAGGTCGTTTGATTGGTTTCCTGCCTGGGATCTTCTGTCAGACCTCCCTGATTTTCTTTTTGGTTGTATTTGGTATAGTTCTACAGTCTAACAACAACAAAAAGCTTATGATGAAAATAGCGCTGAAGTTTTAGGAAGACGTTTCATTGTATCTTTCACAATGTTAAAAGAAAAAAAAATTGGAATTACAGATGATGGACACAGTGAATTAGCAAAATGAAAATAAACAGACATTTGGTCCCAGATAGCAGATGATTGTACCGGAAATTTCTTGGGTAGAATTTCTAACTGTCTCATGAAAGGCTCAGGATATGGTACTGAAGGCGACAGCCATAGACAAGCCAGCCAAGGTTGTTATGAATAAATCATGGATTCTGCCTAAGGCAGCGACCCTGTATCTTAGCATTATCCAAATTATATCTGTATAACATTAAGCCTTCAAGATAAATAAAGTTCCTATGGCCATAGATGCTTGAAATGCAGGCTTGCAGACATTAAGTCAGGAGCCACTTAAAACATTGCTTGGGCCAGGCATGGTGGCTCATGCTTGTAAACTCAGCACTCTGGGAGGCCAAGGCAGGAGGATTATTGAGCTCAGGAGTTTGAGACCAGCCTAAGTAAGAGCGAGACACTATCTCTACTAAAAATAGAAAAAAATTAGATGGGCATTTTGGTGTGTGCCTGTAGTCCCAGCTACTTGGGAAGCTGAGACAGGAGGATCCCTTGAACCTAGGAGTTTGGGGTTGCTGTGAGCTAGGCTGAAGCAATAGCACTCTAGCCTGGGCAATAGAGTGAGATTTAGTCTCAAACAAACAACCCCCCCCAATATTGTTTAATCCAGTGTTCCTCAAAGCTGTTCCCCCAGTCTTGTTTTCCCATAATACACTGTTCTGTGGAAGTAGAGTCCCAGACATCACACTGTATGAAATGGCTATAACTTTTACTTCTAGTCTCTCTTCTGTGTTTATAACGAGGGTGTTGTTAAGGCCAGATGACTTTCTTTCAATGCTCCTTTTAGAACAGCTGTCCCTAACCTTTTGGTAACAGAGACCAATTTCATGGAAGGCAATTTTTCCATGGAATGGGGTTCGGAGGATGGTTTTCATATGAGTCTGCAAACAATTGATTTATTGTGGTCTCTGTGCAGTCCAACCTCTCTACTAGGGATAGTCTGTATTTGCAATCACTCCCCAGCTACAGCATCACCACCTCACCTCCACCTCAGAGCATCAGGCATTAGATTCACATGAGGAGCGTGCAACCTAGACCCCTCTCATGTGCAGTTCACAGTACAGTCTGTGTTCCTATGAGAATCTAATTCCACCTATGATCTTACAGGAGGCGGAGTCAGGCAGTGATGTGAGCCATGGGGAGCTCCTGTAAACACAGGTGAAGGCTCACCTTCTGCTGTATGGCCCAGTTCCTAACAGGCCACCGACTGCTCCTGGTCCTCAGCCCAGGCATTGGAGGCCACAGTGCCAGACTCTTCTACTTTTGGCAACATGCCATTTATAATTTGTAACTGAAAAAAGGGGAAGAAAAGTTGAATGCCCCTAGAGAATTGTGGAATCTTCATGAAACACTTGAGTTCTTCATTCAGTTTCCCTAACAGTGAAGTTAGGTGCTGAAGCCAGGTTCTCTCCCTCTCCAAGGACTCTTCCCATTCTGCCAGTCTATGTCCTGAGACATTGTCGCAGCTCTCACCCCTCACCAGTAGCGCCCCCATATCCTCATACCCAATAGAAGTTGCTGGGGATTGTCTTCCTGTGGATTTGCCGTCCGGCCAACCTTTTCTTCCCTCTGAAATCTCCAGGAAGTCACTAGAGGAGGTCACAGGGCTCTCCTCATGTTTTTGGAAAGTTTCATGTGGACATTTGCTTGCTGGACATTTAGTTCTTAGCCTGTAATTTTCGGAGCCACTTCCATCTTCCTGTGGTATAAGCTGGTCACTTCTAAAGGCCACCAACTCAGGTGAAATGCCCCTGGGTGGCAATAGTTATGTGTCTTCCAGGCAGGAGCTGGGATGGCTGTGGGATGCTCTTTCTTTTTCTTTCCCTTTATGGTTTCATTGAAATATTATCCCCAATAATTACTTTTCCTTTCCAATTTAACTACACACTTACAGTAAATATGGAAAATTACACACACACACACACACACTTATGGAAGAAAATAAAAATCGCCCATAATTTCATCACCCCAGAATAACAACTTTTAACCTAGGGCCTTTATCCTACATATAGTTCTATCTCTATCTCTGTCACTAGGAAGAAAATTATTTCTTATTTCTGATGTTTCTTTCCATGTTGAGAAACACCCTCTACCCACAGCACTCCGAGGTGCCTGTCTCAGCCCTTGCCTCACTCCTGGGGAGGTGTTGCTGAACTGGCAAGTTCAGAAGAGGAACCAGGTTTGAATAGCCCAACTTCTCCTCCTCTTGGTTTATTGGAGTGCGCTCCTGACAAGGACATGTGGTCTCCCTTGCTCTTAGTCACACAACAAGCTCAGTGGTAGGTTTACTGGAGGCCCCGGGGGTTAAAACTGGCTGATTGAGGGTTAAGGTTTAGGAAATTCACTTACACACAGATGTCAGTCACAAAGCGTGAGAATTCACTATTGATCAGCCTTGCTTCGTTTGCCTTCCCCTTCTGAGTGGTCTCCTCCCTGGTTCAGGCCTCAGTGGAAAATAGAATTGTCATTTACGGTTCCCCTTGAACTCCAGCATCTCTCCCTCTAACTCCCTACCCTACCTTCAGGAATTTTTGGACGGGTGGAGCTGAGGACCAGATGCAATTAGTGCTAAAAACATGCGCCTGCCTCTCCCTTCTCTTGGAATCGATTTGCACATCCTAATGTGAGGGGAGTGACAGGGAGAGCTGAAAAGCTGGTGTGAATAATATAGTGTATTTTCCCTGCCCAAGCCTTTTATTGAATTTGAACTTTTATAGTTAGAGGGATGAGGGCCAAAAAAATCACACAACTGCTCAGGAGAGATGGCCAGTCTCTGGGCAAAGCAGAGCTGCATGGGTCTTAGTGGCAAAGGGTGGAGTAGAACTGGGGAGGGAGGCATTTTCCATCTTCTGAATCAAACTCAGCAGTATTTTGGCACGCCCAGGATTGGAAGTGACTCTTTGGTCGGTAGGGAACTGTGACAATGACCTTTCATGGTCAGAGGACATAGGTATGTGGCCAAGAGAGAGAATGCTGGGTGACTGCTGGGGCTGGCCAGTGGTGGGATTCCAAGGAACCCCCTTCTGGAGACATTGGAGCACTGCTGGGGATTATTTTGAGAAAGCCCGATTTCTAGGAATTATCCGCAGCAGCCATCCATTTATCTGATAAATATTTATTGACCATACATCATGAGCCATATATTTTTCTTCACATAAGGTAGATAAAGAACTTAGATTCTAATAGAGAAAATAGGGAGATAAATTTTATTTTTTTTTAGTTGTTTGGTAGTAAGGTCTAAAAAATCCGTGTGTGTGTGTATTTATATATATAGTAAGTATATATAAATGTACACATGTGTAGTATAAGGCACACATGTGTCATGAACTTTTAATAAATTTAATGTATCATAATAATTTTTTAAGTAATTCCATGCCATACTAGAATATGATTTCTGGTGCGTCCATGACATTCCCTCTAGGGGTCCTGCTCTCCTTTCTATCATCTGTCTCTTCTGTTGGACATTTGTGTATTGTATCATAAATTATGGTAGTCAGTCCAGCCCCACCCCTCAAGGTGCCCACAACTTCCTCTGCATCCTTGGACGTGGACTCACCTGTGCTCAGGGCCAGTCCGCTCCCTGCAACTCTCCTGATGCTCCGATGTCTTGGCCATCAGGGTGGCTGGAGGGGAAATGCAGCTTCTCACACTGCTCCAGACCCTGTATTTCTCACCCAGTGGCTGCCTGGGGTCCTCATGGTACTGGACCTGTGTGGAGTCTTGTGGCAGAATGTGAAGAGCAACTCTCTCCTTCACATGACTTGTCTACCCCCACAGATCCCCAAGGCTGTGTTCCTTGGAGCCCAAGTGACCTGATTCCCACAGTTTTCCCTTTTACCTGTCCCTCAGTTTATGCCTTCAACATGCCTCTAGGGCGTGGGTGAGGTCAGAGTCAAGATAATAGCCTTCTTTCTGCCTCAGCCACCCTCGGAGGCGGAACTTGCCTTGCCTGGCTCCTTCTCTCCGAGCTGCTTCTTAGGAAGCTGTATTTTCAGCCACTTGCTCACCTCTTTCACCATCCCTGACCTAGAACTGGACTCCAGTACCACCTTAGCATTGTACCCTGTGCTTTCCAAACCCCAAGAGTGAGCACAGCTCAGGTTCTCTTGTAGCTGGTCCTGTGTGCTCCAGACACACTCAGGTCTTCCCGAACCCCCAGCAATCAATGTCAAATGGCAACAAGATCTTGGCCGCACTGAATTTATGCATATTATATTCATATATGTATCTCTGATTGGTGTTTGGGTCCAAGAGTATGAACACTTGGGATGATATATAGAAAGTGAATCAGGCTTGCTAAAATTTTCAAATGGTTCTGTCATTGCTGATCTTATCATCAGGTTGGAATTTGGTCCTCTGGTTTCCTTCTAGTTCTCCTTTTGTTAGGAGGAAAATAGGCAAATGCCCCACGTATGTGTGTTTTTCGTTCAGTCACTTTTCATCTGCTGTTCTGTGCTATGTTTGCCCAGATTTTTATGTTGAGCAATTTTATGAAATTTTAGTGAAAGGTAGACATTACTTCAGAAATCAATTTGTCTGGTTCTTTATATTAATAAAATCATTTGGCCTCCCATTGGTCTTTGGAGTTGTTTATTAAATATTTGTGTTTGTGACAAGCTCTTCATTATAGTTTATTTAAAAAAAGAGTACTCATTTGTAAAGAATTATTAGCATCATCCATTGCATTGATGAAGAAGAGGAGGACAACAACTAATAAACTATATTGTAAAATTAAAAAGAAAGGCACTAAAGGCCCAGAGCATACAGGCCTTGTTTTATTTTGAATAGGAGGGCTTCTGGTGCATAGGAATTATGTAGAATTGACAGTGTCAGTCTTTCTTCAGTGGAGTAAACTCAACCATCACAGATGAGCAATCTCTAAGAACTCAAGGTCATTGGGGGAAAAATTTATCTATAAGTCTCATATTTTTCTGCTTCCTACTCAACCCACCACCCTCCAAGTGATCAAAGGGCTCTACAGGGTCTCTGTCCAGCCAGGTGGGAATACTGGTAGCTCTGACAGCCTGGGGCAAAATGATTTTAGAGTTCTGGTGCAGGACACACTTGGACACACTGTTTCTTTAATCTGTCCGGCTCTAGCGCCTTCTTTGGCCAATGCTGCCGAAGGATGCCAGTGTGTTTCATCAAGATCAGGTGTGCTCTGGGACTTCTTCATTTTTCTGAAAGCATTTGCTCCAGGGGTCCTTAGGAAATGGACCATTGTCTGAGAATGGTGTTTTCTGGTGGAGGGGGAGCAAGGCTAGAACAGACACTCCTGGTGCTGGAGGTCCCACCTGCTAGGGTGACCAGCTGTCTTAGTTTTCCAGGTTGGTCCTAGTTTCAGCACTGAGAGTGCCAGGTAGACTGGGAAAGCTGGTCACCCATCTGCTAAATAAGCGCCTAAAATTTCCACCTTTAAGAGGCCAAAAAGTTAGACTGTAAGAAGGTGGAGATGTTGATTCTGGAGGGTCTATTTAAAATATGGTGAAAAGTCATTTTGGGCTTAGAAACCACACTCTCAGTTCCTGTCTTCTGTTGTTATAAGCTCTGAGATATTGGGGGAGTTAACGCTCCTCCCTGTGTTTCATTTTGCTCACCTGTAAACCTTAGTGGGAAACTTGCCTTGCCTGCTGAAGGCTGCAGGGATGGAGCAGGATGGTGGATAAGAAGGCACTTTGTGAACTGGAAAAACTTGGTCAGCGTAATGTGCTTTTATTGTTCTGAGGTATTTATGTGACAGTGACACATGAGTCTCAGTTATGATTTATTCTATTTATTCTGAATTTTATTTTTTTAGCCTCACACTTAGTTAGGGGTAAATACACACACATGTCACACGTCACAGAACGTGACTGTGGCTGAATCTGCCTGGAGCCAGAATGAGGCAACGTCATTACTTTGGTGCCTACAAGCCTCTCTGCCACTGGGGAGTCTCTCCCCACTGGTGTCTCACAGGGCAAAGGATGAGTTGGGGTGAAGGTGGATTGAAGATTATTTCAATTCTGTCAGGCATGGGACAAGCTTTTCCAAAGAGCAATCAGTAAAGGAGTGGAGAATGGCAACAAGGAGATGGGTTGCCTTTTTCTCCTAGTCTTTTATTATTTTTTCCATTTTGTAAGAGTCCAATTTACTGAAATGGGCCTCTAGTGGGATGTGTTTTAAATGAGACAGTCTGTGGAACACAAAACAAGATGGGCCATGTGAATTGCTTTTTGTGTTCAGAGTTTCTGGTGCCCACATTTGCCTGACTGTAGTTCACTACTTAAGAGAGAGGAATAGAATGGAAAATGCTGTAGGCACTACAGAGGGCCCATTATCTCAAAATAATTCTTCCCTTTTAGAATGTCACTGCAGCAAGACTGGGGGCAGAGAACAGATGTGGCCCCTAGTCAAGAATACTTAGAACCCAAACCAGAAATTTGACTCTGGGAGTAGCTGACATCCAGGACGAAAGGCCATTGCTGACAGGGTTGGTACTGAGCAATAGTCTAGCCCCTCAAAATGCAAATGCTGTTGTTTGCAACACAAAAGCACCGATTTTCCCTTTAACAGAGCTTGTACTATTAAAATAGCATGTCCTGTGTGTAGTTGCCACAAATTCTTTCCATTTTTTTTTTCTGTGTGAGTCAGAGTGCAGATCCTCAACAAGGCCGAAAAGAAAGAGAGCCATCTAATTTACATGGGCACAGAGTACCCACATCTGGATAGAGTTAGAATGAGTGGGAATTACTTGCAGCATTCAAATATAGGCGTGCAGAGCGTCTTTCTTTTGACCATATGAGGCATTCACGTATAATTCCATGAAAGCAAATCCTAAAAGTCTACTTCTCATTAAGAGAGGCTGTTGCTAGTGTGATTCAACCATTACAGGAACTGACCCAAACTTACAGGAATTGACCCAAACCTGGAGGCTGACAATGGGTGGCATGAAGCCACCAGACTCTCACCAGCCTTCAGATAGCCAGAAATATACAACACTGTTGAAGTCAAGCTAGAGCCCACTGTGTCTGTGCCAGGATGCTGGCGGGATCTGAGCTCCATCCCAACTGGAACTCCCAAACATTGTAGTAAGCCACAGACGCAGGAGAGCTGGGTGGAAATCATCCCTGGGGTCAGGGCATGGGATGGCACTTGTGTACTTTAATGCCAGCACCAATAGGCACGTTTCCAGTTTGGATAAAATATGGGGAAAGAGAATACTGATAGCAGATGCCAGGCACTAGGAAAGCAAATATGAATAGTTGATGTACAGGGACCAGGAAGATGAGGGCTAAGAGAAATGGCTGCTTCCTGAAGCTGGTGGCCCTTTAATACCTAATTCCTGGTATTGAAGGGAGAGCTATAGATTTTACAACTGAGCAAATAGCTTCATTGATGTGTGCTTGGTGGGTCTGACTAAAGACCTCAGTGAGGAAACTGGGAGACAAATAGGGAAGATTATGTTGTTAGAGGGCTAACAAGGCAGAAAGTAAGTATGACGCTATGGATTGATTTTCTAAACTACTCACAAAGCATTAATAAGACAAGAGTCAGCTTTTTGCATTTGCGGAATCCCACCTTTCTATCGTAGGTTGTCAGATTACATCTGGCAGCCTTCCATCCTTCTCTGGGTTCCCTGACAGGCTTCTGAAGTAGCATGATAATACTATTGTCTTTGCAGTCGGCTCTATCAGAATTTCTTTCGGGGAGGGTATCTATCTTTATTTAGGAAAAGTCCTTCATAAGCTGTTGATGATGATCGTGAGGTTCCTCAGGGAGGGGTAATAGGGCTGAAGGAAAGTGAAGAGAGCATCTTGCTCTGCATTGAATATGTGCTGAACACACCGGAGTGTGTGGGGAGGGAGGAGAAAGCAGAGAGGAGGAGGAACGAGAGAGGACAATGAGATCAGAAAAGTCCCAGGCACTGTGATGGTTGAGGCGTGGAAAGACTCTCAGGAACAGAGATGTTTGCTGTTCAATTTGGAGTGTCTTTCACTGCTGTGATGATGGAAATCTTGCCTCCCCTGTAGCCATGGCTTCAGTAAAGTCTCTCTCTCTAGAGGCAAATTGCCTTCAGTGAGTGGATTTGAGGAAACCAAGGAACGGATGCAGAATGCCGCTCGTCCTCCAACATCCATTTTGTCTTTTCCTTCCCTTAATTTCCTTTCTGTAGTTGGATCTGTGACAGCCCAGGTAATGGCTTCAATTCTAGGCCTCTTTTGCTGCTGGTTGTGCAATGAGATAAGTTCTAGGAAATGGAGTCTGAGTGGAAATGATGAGGCCACCTCTGCATTGTGCCTTCAGAAGGCATGAACTTGAGCTTTGCAAGCTGTTTTCCTCTTCCTGTGTCTGGGATGCAAGAGCTAGACCAGTTACCTAGAACTCAGGCCTGAAAACTATGCATTGAAGATCACAGAGTGGCTTTAACTCCCTTGTTCTGGAAACCTCTGGACCATGACTTAAGAGAGAATAAACTTCTACTGTGTATAATCCACTGCTGTTGTAAGTCCCTTTATTACAGCAACTAGAATGGACCCTAAGTAACACAAGCAGTAACTGAAAGCATGGCCCAAACCACGAATTGACAAAGTTTGTGGAGGACTTCTGAATTAAGGATTGGGCAGGTGAGGAGAGAAGGCAAGATCTAGATCTCCTGTGGACCTTCCATTTCCCAGAAAAATCAGATAGGAAATACAGATGCTAATATGCAGCCTCTATACCCAAAGCTGGCCAGGAGGCAATGTGAATCTCACACTATCCAAAGATGTGGGTAGTTTTTATATGTTCGTGTCATCAGGCCTCTTTCTGATGTTGTTATTTGTAAGTTAATACTTTACTACTGGCAGGAGGAGAAAGAGAGGCCAAAACACATTACTTTTTTTTCCTAACAGAAAAATATATCTAAAAATGTAAACAGAGATGGAAAAGATATTTCTAAATGCCCAGTGACTGGACTAAACTGGGAAAGTTCTCTTACGGGTTTCTTGAGAAGGCTTATACGAAACAGCAATTAACATATATTGTGATTCGTGGAGCAACCTTTCTATGTATGTCCCATGGATGTTCTCCTAGACTCAGGTGAACAGGGAAATGTCACTTTCCTTGCTAACTGCAGCCAGGCTCTGTCAGAAGCATTGATAAGGGTGACTGAAGCAGTCTGAGAATCTGGGCATTAAATACATGCTATTCCAGTTGCTGATATCCTCATCTACCCACAGAAACATGGAGGTTTTATATCCAGATGAGCCTTGACCGATTGATCTCTGGGTTCTTATTTGATATATGGAATGCTGAAGTGATTTGACCATTAGGGACAGTGGTAGGCTGGAGCATGTTCTCCTGACATCCAGACCACTGTTCTTTCTTTTTAAATTTTTATCATTTAAAGTAATTTGGTTGTATCTATGAGATACAGAGTGGTATTTCAATACAGGTGTACAATGCGTAAAGATCATGGTAATCAGCATATCCTTCACCTGAAATATTTATTATTTCTTTATGTTGGGCATGTTCAAAATCCTCTCTTCTGGCTAAAATATACAATGAATTACTGCTAACTATATCCATCCTACAGCGCTATAGAACACCACTCATTCTTCCTAGTTAGTTGTGATTTTGTATCTGCTGCCCAATCTCTCCCTATCTGTCCCTTTCTTGCCATCTCTGACAATTATACTCTCCACCACTATGGGCGTAACATTTTTACTTTCTACCTTATGTGTGAGACCATGCAGTATTTATCTTTTTATGACCGATTTATTTCACTTAACATCATGTCCTCCAGGATTTTCTATATTGTACCATATAACAGAATTTCATTTTTAAAAATATCTGAATAGTATTCTATTGTGTATATAGAAAAAGCACATCATATTTTACTTATCCATTTATCTGTTGATTGATACTTAGATAATGCCATCTCATGACTATCATGAATAATGCAATCAACATGGGGTACACATATAACTTTGATATACTTATTTCTGTTCTTTTGGATAAATACCCAGGAGTGGGATTACTGTTTCCATAGTGGCTGCAGTAGTTTAAATTCCTATCAGTAATGTATAAGAGTTCCCTTTTCTTCAGCTTTTTAAGAATCTTTTTGATTCTAAACTGGGGGTAAGATGATATCTCTTTGTGGCTTTGATTTGCGTTTCCTTTAGGATCAGTGATGTTGAGCATTTTTTCTGTATACTTGTTGGCCATTTATATGTCTTCTTTGGAGAAAGGCCTATTCGTGTCCTTTGTTAATTTTTAAATTGGATTATTTGTTGTTTTACTATTGAGTTGTTTGAGTTCATTATATATTATAAAATTTGCAAGTATTTTCTCTTGGTTTTCAGGTTATCTTTTCATTCTGTTGATTGTTTCCATTTTTGTGAAGATTTTTAGTTGGATATATCAGCATTTGTAATTTTCATTGTAGAGATCTTTCACCTCCCCAGAGACTTTTGTCTATTTTTTGCTTTTGTTGTCTGTGCATTCAAAGGCTTACTTATAAAATCTGTGCTCAGACCAATGTCCTAAAACATTTCACTGATATTTTCTTCTTGCAGTTTAATAGTTTTGGATCTTGCATTTTAATATTTCATCTACTTTGAGTGGATTTTTGTATATGGAGAAAGACATAGGAGTCTTGGTTCATTCTTTTGCCTAAGGAGATCCTGTTTCTCCAGCCCTATTATTGAAGAAGTTTTCCTTTCCCCAATGTATAGTCTCAGTGTCTTTGTCAAAAATCAGTTGGCTGTACATATGTGGATTTATTATTGAGTTCTGTATTTTGCTCCATCAGTCCATGTGTCTGATTTTATACCATTAGTGTGTTGTTTTGGTTATAATTAGCATGTTATTGTATAAGTTGAAGTCACATAGACTTCAAAAAAATTCTAGATGCCTTCAGTTTCTTTTCCTTTTTGCTCAGTATTGTTTTAAATGTTCATGGTCTTTGGTGGTTACATATGAATTTTTTTCTATTTCTGTAAAGAATGTCATGGGGATCTCATAGAATATATAGTCTGCTTTGGATAGTATGGTTATTTTAACAATACTAATTCTTCCAATTCTTCCATCTCATGTCCTTTTCTTCATTTGTGTCCTCTTCAATTTCTTTCATTAGTGTTTTGTAATTTTCATTATAGAGATCTTTCACCTCCACAGTAAAATTTATTCCTAGGGATTTTTTTGCAGCTATTGCAAATGGGATTGATTTCTTGATTTATTTTTCATCTACTTTATTATTGGTCTGTTATTGGTCAGCTACCAATTTGTGTATATTAATTTGTATCCTGCAACTTTACTGAATTTATCAGTTCTAGGAGTTTTTGATTGAGTCTTTAGTATATATATATATATATATATATGATTATGTCATCTGCAAGGA
>NW_003852403.1:33686548-33732930 GCF_000181295.1 Otolemur garnettii
GCTTTGTACCTGTATTTTATGTTCTTAAATGATCTTCCTTGGATTTATAGCTTGCCGAACTTCTTTCTGGGCTCAGCTCCCCGTCTTTGACTTCATAGATTCTGATTCCGATTCCAACCAGTTTTTCTTCCTTTGTTCAGGAGCCTCTGACCAGGGTTGCTACCAGTCGGCCATCTTCCCAGAATTCCCCCGTCGACTTTCTCTTTTCTAATTTGGTTATCCTTTATTTCTTTCTCTTGTAAGGACTTTTAGCACCACATTGTGTAAGAGTGGCAAAAGTGAGCATCTTTGTCTTGTCTAGTCCTTAGAGGTGGGCTTTTCATTTTTTTCCCCATTCATTATAATCTTAGATATGAGTTTGTCATATGTGGGCTTTATTGTGTTGAGGTATGTTCCTTCTATACCTAACTTGCTAAGCATTTTCTCATAAGGGATGTTAAATTTTGTCAAGTAATTTTGTAGCATCTATTTTTTTAATTAAGTCATTTGTACATAGATCATGAATACATTTATGCCATTATGGGATTCAATGTGTTGATTATTTATACAAATTGGAGTGCTTACATCCTACTAATTAACATAGCCTTCACCTCATTTACTCAATTATAGTGTTAAGACATTTGTGTTCTATATCTGATAGAGCCAACTTGTACTTGCAATATGCTCCATAAGTGTGGTCCCCCTATTAACCCTCCCTCTATCAACCGACCCCTCTTCCTTTCCCTCCCCATCCCCTTCCCTCCTTCATCCTAGGCTATAGTTGTGATTCATCTTTCATATCATAGTATCTATTCAGATCATCTTTTTTTTGTTATAGTTGTTCTTCATGTTGGTGATGTAAAGGAAGCAATCACATTTATTGATTTGCATATGTTGAACCATCCTTGCATTGCTGTGATAAATCTCACTTGATCATGGTATAATATCTTTTTGATGTGCTTCTGGATTGAGTTTGTTAGTATTTTTTGAGGATTTTTGCATCTATGTTTATCAGAGGTATTGGCCTATAGTTTGTTGTTTTCATGTCTTTGTCTGGTTGGGTCTTACTATCAAGGTAATGCTTTGTGGAATGGATTAAGAAGAATTTTCTCCTCTTCAATTTTTTGGCATAGTTGAGAAGGATTTGTGTTAGTACTTTTTTGAAGTTTGGTAGAATTTAGTAGTAAAGTCATCTGGTCCTTAACTCTCATTTTTTGTGGAGGCCTTTTATTACTGATTCAACCTTGTTACTTGTTGTTGGTCTGTTCAGGTATATTTCTTCCTGGTTCAATCTTGGTAGGTTATATATGTCCAGAAAATCATTCATTTCATGTAGGTTTTGTAACTTGTTTGCATATAGGTATTTATAGGGGTCTTTAGTTATCCTTTATATTTTTGAGGTTATCAGTTGTAATGCCTCTTTTTTCATTTCTGTTTTTATTTCTTTTTTAAATTCGAATCTTTTCCACTTTTTCCTTAGTGTACCTACTGGTTTGTTGAATTTGTTTATTTAAAAAACTTTTTGTTTCATCTTCTGTATTTATTTTTGTCTTTGTTTCATTTAGTTCTGCTTTAATTTTTATTATTTCTTTCCTTCTGCTCATTTTGGGTTTGGTTTGATCTTGTTTTTCTCATTTCTTTAGTTGCATCATTAGATTGTTTATTTGAATTTGAAATCTTTATAGTTTTCTACTGTAAGCATTTATTGCTGTAAACATTTCTCTTAGTACTGCTTTTGCTATGTCCCACTGATTTTACTATATTGTGTTTCTATTCTCATTAGTTTGAGAAATATATTGATTTTCTTCTTAGTTGGTTCATTTAGAATTGTTATATCCTATTGCTGAATTATTTTCATTATATAATGACCTTCTTTGTCTCTTTTAAAATTTTTATTGACATAAAGTCTATTTTGTCTGATGTAAGTATAGCTACTCCTGCCTGCTTTGGTTTCTGTTTGTGTGGAATAATATTTTCCATTCCTTCACTTTCAGTCTGTTTGTCTTTACAGATGAAGTGAGTTTCTTGTAGATAGTATATAGTTGGATCTTTTTTTCTTTTTTTAATATCCATTTAGCTCATCTATATAAGTCAGCTGGAGAATTTAATCTACATACATTCAAGGTTGTTATTGATAAGTGAAGACTTATTTATCTTATTTGTTAATTATTTTCTGGTTGTTTTGCATATCCTTTATTACTTTCTTTCTCTCTGTTTATCTTTGTGGTTTATGATAGTGATAATGTTTGATTTCTTTCTCTGCTTTCTTTCTGTAGTTGTTCTATAGTGAGTTTTTTACTTTTATATGTTTTCATGATGGTAGATATTGCCCCTTTGTTGACAGATATAGGACTTCCTTAAGCATTTCTTGTAAGGCTAGTTAATGGGTGATGAATTTCCTCAGTTTTTGCTTGTCTGAGAGACTTATTTCTCCTTCATTTATGAAGTATACCTTTGCAAGGTACAGTATCCTTGGCTAATTTTTTTTCTTTCAGCTCCTGGAATATATCATTCAAGTCTCTTCTAGCTTATAAAGCATCTTCTGAGAAATTTGCTGTTAGTCTCATAGGGCTTCTCTTATATGTGACTTGAGCCTTTCTCTTGCAGTTTTTATTTTATTTTATTTTATTTTATTTTATTTTATTTTTTTGTTGTTGTTGCAATTTTGGCTAGGGCTGGGTTTGAACTTGCCACCTCCAGCATATGGGGCTGGCACCCTACTCCTTGAGCCACAGGCACTGCCCTCTCTTTCAGTCTTTAGAATTCTCTCTTCATCTTTTTAGAATTCTCTCTTTGCCATTGACATCTGACAGTTTAAGTACAATGTGTTTGACTGTATAGAAAAACTTTTTTGCGTTAAATCTATTTGGGGATCTTTGATCTTTCTATATTTGGATGTCTATATTTCACAAGAGTTGGGACATTTTCAACTTTTATTTCATGAAATAGGGTTTTTAATCCCCCCTATTTTTGCTGATTGAAACTCCCATAATGTAAATATTTGTTTGCTTAATGGAACTCATGTGTCCTGCAGGCTTTCTTCATTCTTTCCTTTTTTTTTTGTGACTGAGTATTTCAAAAGCCCTGTCTTCAAGTTCAGAAATTCTTCCGCTTAATTTAGTCTATTATTGAAACTGCTATTTTATTTTTATTCCATATATTAAATTCTTCAGTTCCAATATTTCTATTTATTTCTTTTTAATTATATCTATCTCTTTTTAGAATTTCTTGTTCAGATCATGAATTGTTTTCCTGCCTGTATTGAATTGTCTGCTTGTGTTCTCTTGTATCTCACTGAGATTCCTTAAGATCATTATATTGAATTCCTTTTCAGGCATTTCATAGAGTTCTTTTTCTTTGGGGTCTATTGTGAGAAAGTTATTGTACTTCAGTGCAGGTGTCATGTTCTCTTGCTCTTTTGTGTTTCTTATACCACCATGTTGATAAACATATTTGCACTTCTTCCATTTTATAAAGTTGCTTTCATAGGGAAAGATTTTGTTTGTTCTGTAGATGTGTCCTACAGTATTGCTTGAGTAGGTTGCTTTGTCTTTGGTTCTAGGTAATCATGGTAGTGTAGTATCTGTATAGTTTCTTTCACTATACTTAACATTAGCAGTGTCTGTGAGTGCCTCAGTGCCCTAGGTTGTAGTTATTTTGGGGAGCTATGGCATTTCTTTGCTGGGAATGGGAACACTGTGCAGGGTGGACCCTTGGACCCTTAGGTCGAGAAGGCCTGCTGTTGGACATGGTGCAGTGACTGGAAAGTATGGTGCTGAGCCCTGAGTGAACACTTCTTAGGCTCCTGTATAGGTGCTTTCAGGCTCTGTGTGCATTGGCTCCTTCAGTCCTGGGGGTAGCATCCCTACAATGTTAGACTACCTATTCTTCAGGGTGTAGAGGACTGTATGAACTCAAAGTGCCAAGACAATGGCTACACTGCTGGGTCCAACTGATGTCACAATATTGAAGCCTTCAGGTCGATGTGGCAAAGTATTGGCAGTCCTCAGGGACATGAACTAATGGACCTAGAGATAGGGTGTACTCCTACTCTCAAAAGAGCATTGTGCGATAGCACCCTGTGTCCTGGGGAGTGGGAAGAACCCAGTGTGTATTCTCTTTAGGAAATAATGCAGTTGGTAGGCTCAAGCCCTGGGAGGTCTGTGGGGCTTTTCTGTAGCTAGGATTTCAGGCAACTATGCTGGGAATATGGATTTCTGGGAATTTCCTTCTTTCCATTTCTCTGCAGTGGCACATCCCTCTTGGCTCTAAGATGATCCCACCATCCTGCTTCACTTTCTTCTCTATGTTGCCATCTAAGTTTCTGTGTCTTGGAGGGTGTTTGTCACTTCTTTGCTGAATTCCAGTGTTCTCTATGATATTATTTTCAATGCATGGTTATTTATTTATTGTTCAGGACCTTTATTGTGGACAGGGCAAGTGCTGGAAGCACTTCCTGCAATCTTAATGATCTAGACCACTATTCTGCCTCACTTTTTCTCTTCAGGACTTCTACTGGGGACCTTATCAGGGGAGAGAAACATAGTACCTAGGGCCCCCATTAAGATTGTGCAGAGACCTCTGAGCTAAACACTTTGCAAAATCCACACCTCCATTTTAGACAAATCCTCCAATCTTGAAGGTAGTGGCTATTCACTCACTGAACATACATTTATAGAGGTTGATGCTAAGTCAAGTGCTATTATAGGTGCTGAGGATATAATGTCAAGAGGCAGACATAAATCTCTGTGCTCCTGGAACTTATATAATAGTAAACACAATAAATAAATTTTAAGGAATGTTAAAAAGCCAATAGAAGAAATAAGACAATAAGGGGTGGAGGTGGAAAGTACAGATTAAATATAGTGGTATAATTTTAAATTGGGTGTCCAGGGTGGGCTACACTAAGAAATTATTATCACTCCAAAGCCTTGAAGGAAGTAAGAGATGAATCATGCAGATAGTTCAGTGAGGAAGCACCTGGTCTAGGGAAGTCAGTTCAAAGGCCTTGAAGTAGGAAGGTGTCTGGATAGTTAGGAGAATTTTAGCTTTTTGCACTCTTGGTAAATGGTTGTGATTGTTTTAAAGAATCTCTCTCTCTGCCCCCAGCACACATAGTACCCTAAATAGTACTGCTGTCTCCTTTACATGGTTCTCTTATAGCTGCCATTACTGGCACATACCAGATTGTGCTCCAAATACTTTATATGTTTCATTCATTCAAATATCACAACAGCATTAGGATGTAGGTAGTGTTATTATCTTCATTTTATAAATTAGAGATCACAAAAGTTAAATAACTGGCCCATGGTCACATAAGAAGTAACAATCAGAGACAGGATTTGCACCCCAGGATTTAGTGACTCTGGATTTTGGTAGAAGAGCCCATCATTTTTAACCACAGATCTATAAACACCCCACTAAGCTACTACTGATTAAACATAGCCTACAATCTAGTCTTAGGTAGGGGTCAAGGCCTTTTCTTCTAGGAATTAAACCTGCATTTGGTGACTGATTCTAAGTATGATCCCCATTGTGGAAATAGATCTTCCATAAGCAGGAATGGTTGCTGAAGGGAAAAGTCCCTCTGTTTTCTTTAAAAGAAAACATCCAAGTTACGTGGAATGCACCACATGATTTTTGTGAATTGAAGTCAATTTGGCACCAACAGAAATAACCTTAGGAACAAAGTTTGTATACAGTATCTTCTTACGGAAACCACAGTTAGAGCATAGAGTAAACTGTTAAAGATAGACCCTTCTTTCTGGAGTTGCATTAGCTGTCTTTGGGTGGGGACAGCAAATTGTTTCGTTTATAAGCTTTGTACATCAAAAGCTAGAGCTGCTTATACTTTAAAACCAGGAGGAGAAGAAAGACTTATTTTTAGCTATCTGAAATTTAAACCAAACCCAACATTGACATATGGATGTCTCAGACTGCACCATGTCAGATAATTTCTCAGAGCTGACATTAAACAACAATGTATTATTGCAGCTGTAGAAAGTCACTGAGGTTCTTCTAACTTGGTTTAATATTTATGGGGACAGAGAGATTAAAGAATAAAGAAATTGGATTTCCCAGAATTAGAGTAGGCTGGCAGGCACTGTGGTTATCCGTGGGAACTGGGTTCAGTCCCAGGGGAATGAGGATGTCACTGTATCTAGCAGAAACAGCTTTTGGCTCTTTGGGCAGGTCAATCAGCTGGCCAAAGATTGCTTATTGCATTCAGTTTATAAGAGAAAGCCTTAATTTTTAAATTTTGTGTGTATTAGTACAGATGATATTCTTACTCATTTTGGGTTATGTTTAAAAGCATATTAATATTAACCTAAAAAATATTCATTGCTAATCCCCAACCTCAAAAATAATGCTCAACGTTTTTGGGTGGACCTTTCTACCTAGATACATACATAAATATTGAATGCATGTAGAGATAGACATATAGAAATATCAAACATATTTGAAATATCAAACATATAGAAATCATCAAACATATAGAAATATCAAACATATTTGAAACTATGGTTTTTTACACTATATAAAAAGTGGGATGAAATCATTCATACTATTGAATAATTTGGTTTTTTTTTTTTTAAGGTTTTTCAATGTGAAATTTTACTTAGCTTTTTCCTATGCCATTGAATTTTTTTTTTTAATCACCATCACTTTTACTTATACTCCACCTAAGTTTGTGTATATTCATGCTTAATTTAACTGATACCCTAGTGTGGTAGGTCCCCAATAATTAACATGCTTAGTTCCTGGAATCTGCAAATTTGTTAGATAACACAAAAGACATTCTACAGATGGAATTAGAGTTATCAATCTTCATATAGGGAAAGTATCTTGGATTATAGGGTAGGCTCAGTGTCATCACAGGGGCCTTTTATAGTTGGAGAAAGAGGCAGAAACAGGTTGGAGAGAAGCCTGGCCCCACAGAAGGACTGGCCCCACCACAAGCCAGGAAATCCGAATATCTCTAGAAGCTAGGAACAATGCTCATCTGAAAGCCAGAGAGAAATTGGGGACCTCATTCCTAATACCAAAAGGAAACAGAGACCTATTCTCCTCTAAAACTTACTAACATCTTGATTTCAGCTTAGGGAAGACTTGAAGCCAAGAAACCAAACAAGCCCAAGGGACTTCTGAACTACAGAACTCACATAATAAATTTGTGTTGTTTCCAGCCACTAAGTCCCTGGTAATATGCTGTAATAGCAATAGAAAATGAATGCACCCATCTTTGTACCTCTAGGATTTTCACTTTTTCACTAACAAAAATGAAGCCACAATGAATGTTCCAACCTTGATGCACATCTTTAGTTATTCTTTTAGAATAAGTTCATTTAAGGGGAACTATGGGTCAACAGTATATGAAATTTTCAGGCTTTTCATTCAGCTAATATGTGAAGTTGCTCAAAGGAGCATCATTTGCTGATTGGGAGTGAGGCAAAGGGGTAAAGGAAGGCCACCATCCCTTTCTTTCAGCTGTTGGTTCTAGGTATTTGGTTTCCATAGTGTGGACCATATAGCTCTTTCTTCTCAGCCGGCCACTGAAGCCTTTGTATTTTCTGTGTGTATTGAAATAACTGCTACATTAGTGGAATAATGGTCCACTCAAGAGCTGCTTGAGAAGATCTCTATGGTGAAACTGCTCCCTAAAGTTTGGAACGTTAGTTAAAGTGCATCAGGCCAAGTGTTGGAACTGAAATGGAATTTGCTTTTCAAACACCACTTGTACTGGCATTGGAAGGGGTGGGGTCACATATCCATTACTGGGCAAACAACTTACAGTATGTTTATTTTATGGGGTTCTCTCCATATACATTAGTCAGAGTTGGTCAGAGGCTAACTGCCTCTTTTATGGGCCTCAAGCCTAGCTTTGCTCAAATACATCAACCACATCAGAACTCAGAATTGTTGATTGGGAGGCAGCTAATGTGGATGGAGGATTAAGAAAAGACGTGTCACCCCAGGTGACCGGATGCACCTTAACTGTGTTCCCATCTCTAAGCCAGATCTCATCTTTCATGTTTAGGATGGCTTAAAGTTTAAAACAACATTAGGTTTCGGATAACATAGTTAACATTTTGGCTGTTTATTCTTTCCTGAAGCTACACACTGATCACACTTTTTGGATTCAAAATGCATGGGGGTCAGACTTTAGGATAACTCAGCTATAGTCATATCTGAAATAATGAATAATAAATATATAGAGAATAGTCACATTGAGAAATTATTCACTTTTCAAAAAGACCCATTCCAGTATTCTTTAAATATTCAAAATCTCTGGGGACTTTAACATCACACTTCACTTACAAAAAATCAGAATTATACATGAGTAGTATACACTGGGGGTCCTCTCTCTCTCTTTTTCTCCCCCTTTGTGCATGTGGAGATGGGGAGGAAGGAAGGAAGGGAGAGAGAGAGATTTTAAGTTCTTATGATATAGAGCAACTATTGCTTTTGGCAAACCAGAAACTCAATCCTGACAAGTAATTTCATCAACAAGGGACTTTTTAAAAAACATTGGGATTCTAGTCAGTGACCCTGGAAACACTACCATTAGCAAGTTTAGTTGCAGAAAGGAGGCCTACGACAGAGGAAAGGACCCAGATGGGGAGTTGGACAGACTGGCTTAATGTGACTCCCACCTCTCTGCCACTCACTAGTGCTTCTTAGGGGCAATTTTCTATAAACTCTTTAAACTTCAGTTTACTCCTCTATAAAATGGGGAGCATTCACTTTGCAGAGGATGCATATTGCCAGGCACACCCCTTGGCACAGATCTGGGGGTCAATGAAGAAAGTACATATTAGTCATCTGTTACTCCAGAGTAGTGGTATTCAGACACAGGTGTCCAAATCCGTATTTCCTTTTGGATGCAAGCTATGATGGCTTGAATGCCTTGCATATAAAATGAGGCACTTACTAAATGAATTAATTAATAAAGGAAAGGAGAGGTTTTTCTTTACTGAATTTCATCTTATACTCATGTCAGCTAATATGCAAAGTTGCTCTGATAGAGGTAATTTGGTAGATAGATGAAACCTTCTTTTTCATTTTCATACAACTTCGCAGACATTAAGAAAACTCATTGTATATGGATATCCTTGATTAAATATATGACTTTTCTAAAAATATATAACCTCAATGCATTTTGAAAATTTTTCTTCTCTGTAGAAGAACATTTTTAGTTGGATATTTGAAATTGGAGTGTCATTTAAATCCAAAGGCCACTGCCCTGTTCAAACATCTTCAATGATTTCCCTGTGTTTTATAGGAAAAATCCATACTACTTTTATTACTGATCTTATCTTAGTACTTCTTCATACCATATTTTTCATCATTCCTTTAAAATATTTTGGTTCATCTCAAGTTAGTCCATATAAAAAATATCCAAGTGCTATGGTGGGCATCTCTTATTTTTGCCTTTCCATTACTTTCTAAGAACAGTTACTATGGCCATAGTCTTTGACCCAGGTAATGCTGGCTTGATCAAGCAGTACATTTTATCTTCCTGACCACAATGACTGGTTTAGAAATGGTTGGGTAATTCAAGATGGTCCAATCATTGGCAATCCTGAGACTTTTGATGGATCAACTGGAGAAAAGGGGTATTTTTCACTGTTCCACAGGGCAGCTGAGCAGGAGAGATGTGAGCCTCCAGCCACTGTCTGCCATTCTGCTGCAACACGTTGAATGTCTGCCTGGACATAAAGTCACACAGAGAAGAAAGAGCTGAGTGAAGGAGTCGGCATTCTGGTGACGCCACACAAGTCCTAACGATGGACCTCTGCACTTTGTAGTGCCAGGAGCCAATAACTTCCCTATCTGGAGCCAGTCTGAAGTAGATGTTCTTCCTGGTAACAGAAGCTTTCCTATTTGAGCTCATGTTTTTCATTTCCCAAATATTCTAACTTTTGTGCTCTACTCACTCAAGAGGTACCTTTTCTTAAAGGGTCATTCAAGTTCCAGCTCCCTGAAGATACCTTATTCAACTACACAGGCCTAGGTCACCCCCTTCCTGAAACACCCACAGACAATTTGTGCATATTGCCTTGAGCAATCATTTAGCTCTTTGAGTATATGTTCTGCTTTCTTATCTCTCCAGCATCTTACAGTTTCTTCAATGGATGTTTCCTAGGGCAGATGTTGCAACTGAATAGTTAGTATATGTCTTCTTTTAAACTTGGTTTGAATAATCATGCTGGAGAACAGAGATAGGCCTGGCCCTGTCCTTCCCTTCCTTTCCCCTTTCATTCCCCCCCGCCCCCAGGCAAATGACTGAGAAAGAATACTCAGTTTAGTTACCAGGTTTGTCCACACCCTTATAAGAACTATTATTATGTCTGTGACTTTAGTCCACTGAAGTAAGATGAATCATTTTTTTTGGTAAATAAACAGGTCACCCAAGCAATAGTCCAAGAAGATTGCTCAGACACTGCATGTGGTTGAGGGTACTGTAAAGTTCTCACTATTTATGAGGATCATGCCAAGCTAATCTACTGATATCCAAGTTTACTGCTAACGCTTCACACTATGGAGTGGGCTCCAGCCTGGGTAAAAGAGCAAGACCCTGTCTTAAAAAACAAAATGGTCTTCTTAACTGGTTGCTTTTACGTTTATTCCATTTTTATAATCCATTCTACATACTAGCAAGTTTATTTTATTAAAGCACAGCTAAGATAATATACTATCTTGGCCTCAAACACGTTCCAAACTCCTTACCTTAGTACTCAGTATCTTCCATGCTGTTGTCCAACTTAACCTTTCATATCTCATTTGGTCAATTTTGTCACATAAGGACCTGGTGTAAATCTGGCATTGTTTTCTTCATAAATAGGTACTTGTTTTTTGACTGTGCCCTATAAATCAACCAAATGTTTTGGTGTCAGTGTTATACTAGATATTTTAAGACCTGTTATGTGATGAAGAGTCAGAGGAAAAAGAAACAGCAGGCATTAACTAATAAGGAAAAGGTAAACTACAGTATCAAATCTACATCACTGAGCTATGGAAATCAATAAAACTTTATTAAATACAGTAAAAAACATTGGCCAAGAAATAAAAATAAAAATACTCCCTCCCTTCCCCCCAAATTGGCCAAAGCATCTCTTGGTCTTGACTTCACTAAACAACTTTAATGGAGAGGCCTTTTTCTGACCAAGGGTCAGTTAATATTTCCAGGAAGCAGGTCCCCAAACTCTTCTTTCCTGGAAAGTATTGCACAACTGTGTGTTTCTAATAAAACAAGCCCAGAGATTATGAGTGAAGACCAGAAGAGATAAGGAAAGTAAATAAATAAAATTAAATCTGTTGTTAAAATAAAATAAGAACATTTTCCAGCTTGATCAGCAAACACAAGGCAGACGGTTTAAGCTGAATTGAAACAAACTCACCATTTTTAAATAAATGAGCAGAAATTAGGAAGTGAAGGAAGGGATTCTGGGGCCTGGGATTGTGGAAGAAGTTATACTAGAAGACCACTCTTGTTTTATATATTTTAACAGAATAGAGTAAAATCTGCTTACCCCATTTTTGCAAAGCCATCAGGATGGAGTTAACATCTTCCA
This sequence comes from Otolemur garnettii, assembly GCF_000181295.1. Taxonomy (NCBI): domain Eukaryota; kingdom Metazoa; phylum Chordata; class Mammalia; order Primates; family Galagidae; genus Otolemur; species Otolemur garnettii. The sequence continues at coordinate 33,698,104 of NW_003852403.1, forward strand.
TAAATGACATATATCCTACAAACGCACGGCCAAGTCCGCATGCCTCACCATTCAATTCATGTAACACCCACCCTTTCCTCAAAGAATGTGTGTTTTACACATGTCATCTCTGTTCATCCCTCGCCTCTCTGTGGAAACCCAGCAGAAAAATGTTGAGTGACTCAATCGAGGTCACAGCGCGAAAGTGCTTAGGAGCTGGAAGGGAACCCGACACCCATCCAGTGCCATATGCACGAATTCACACTGCTGGGTAAAGCACATTGCAATTGCACGTGTGTTTAAGTGATATATCAGTGCTAAATGGTAACACATGTAACGCTTCCCACTTAGGATATATTCTTGGCTAACTCTGTTGGAAAATATTATATGGAAATTTCTCCATGGTAAAAAAAAAAAAATTTTTTTTTGAACAAAGTTTAAATAAGAAAGAACAGGATCCAATGCCCAGAATACTCCCACCCCTATTTTTTCTGGGAATGGTAAGGGCTCCAGCAATCTTACTTTACTGAGGTTGTTAAGAGTAAAGGCAGAATTACATGGTTCAGGTATTCTTTCTAGAAAGAATCATCAAATGAACATAAGCAAAACCACGACTTGAAATAGAAAGTAACAGTGCAATGTAAACTCTGCATGGATAGAACAAAACCCCTGTGACGACAATGAGATCTCAAATCTCATAGCTGCCTAACCAGGGTGTTCCTGGGGCCAGGGAATGTGTGGGCACCACAGAAGTTGACAGAGAGCCAGCGCATCAGTGCTCAATCCCTTTGCAGGCTGAAAAATACTCATGTCTGCTAAGAATGCTCTTCTGGGGGGGGGGGGAAGCTAGGACTTGAGTATCCCATGACATAAATAGCTCCTGAGTGTTTTGTATGGGTGTGAACGAATCTGTTTCCCACCTTCATGTGGGCATTAATCAGAGTCTAACAAGTCAAAAAGAGATCAGAGAGAATCTGAAGACAATGGGATTAACCTCTGTTTCTCATAGTGTACATTTTGATGGAGGCAGACTTGAGTCACATGTGGTGGGACAGATATTTACTCCTCACCAAATAGCCACATGCATCCCACGTCCCTCAGCCCCCTTGCAGGTGGGTGGCCAATGGCCTGAGGAGTGATGAGCGGATGCACTGCCGGTAGCTTTCTCTTCTGCTGTCATGTGGCCTTGAGACTACGTGTTCCAGATGTCCTAGCAGTAAAATGGAAGCAGATTGGGTCCCTGAGCTGTCCTGGAGGACCCCTGAATACATAGTGGTCTGATGGGATTGAGAAACAAGCTTTTTGGAGTTAAACTACTAAGATTTAGGGGCATATTAGGTCCCTGGCACCTCGCTAATACACAGGGGATTAGAGAACTTTCTTACCCCGAGAGAGTTTGAATAATTATGAATATTATGGTTCTTTTCCCCCAACTTAGCTTATTTCTCACTTTCTCACAGGGTTATAACTATAAAAACCCAGCCAATCCTTTCACATGGACGATAGAAGACATTTAGTATTAATAGTAGATATTTAGTATTCACAAGCATTTAATATTAAATTTGCATAAACAAACTTGCATTCTTGCATCCTGAAATACTGGTGTGGTGTGCATTTATTTGACTCGTACCCTATTCTTTACTAGAAAATACATCCTCAGTAGTTTCCTTACCATGACTTTTTTTTTCTGAGACAGAGTCTCACTATGTCACCCTCGGTAGTGATGTTGCAGCTCACAACAACCTCAAACTCTTGGGCTTAAATAATTCCCTTGCCTTAGCCTCCCAAGTAGCTGGGACTACAGGTACCTGCCACAGTGCCTGGCTATTTTTGTTGTTGTTGTTGCAATTGCCATTATTATTTAGCTGCCCTGGGTTGAGTTTGAACCTGCCAGCCTAGGTGTATGTGGCCTGCGCAGTAACGATTGTGCTACAGGCTCTGAGTATACCATAACATTTTTTAAAATGCACTTCAATTTATTTGATGTTCAGTGGATTTCACAATTCCTCTTTTTTTTTGATAAACTACTCAGCCACAGTATCTTTGAAAACATCCCTTCACACCATGGTAGCATTAGAGGATTTTTACTAAACTGTTAATATGACATTTCTGATGTGAGATGAATTCCATTTCAATGGCTTTTTTTTTTTAACAGCTTTTTTTTTTTTTTTTTAAATCAGGCTTTATGGGGTGGTGCCTGTGGCTCAGTGGGTAGGGTGCTGGCTCCATATACTGAGGGTGGTAGGTTCAAACCCCTCAGCCCTGGCCAAACTGCAACAACAACAACAACAACAAAAATAGCTGAGTGTTGTGGCAGGCGCCTGTAGTCCCAGCTACTTGGGAGGCTGAGGCAAGAGAATCACCTAAGCCCAGGAGTTGAAAGTTGCTGTGAGCTGTGTGAGGCCATGGCACTCAACCAAGGGCAATAAAGTAAGACTCTGTCTTTAAAAAAAAATAAAAAATGTCAGGCTTTACAGCAGGCTATTATACCACAGGTGATTATCAAACAAAGACTGAGGTTGCTCGGCTTTCGCTTTGGATCAAACTCCAAAGGCACTTGAACTCCAAGGATGCATTGTGTAAGCTGTCCAGACACTACAACCCGTCACTGAAGTCTCACATAATTACAGTCTAAACACTAATTTGTATGCCTTTTTGGGTTTATTTCAAAATGAATTATTTAGCTTTTTTGAAAGTTAGCTCCAATTTCTAGGAAATGCACAAAGACACAGTTACGACTACAGTCACCAGCTGAACAATATAAATAAGAAGAGCAGAATATTTCAGGAGTCGTTGTTCATTTGACCTTTGTTTTGTTAGTTAAAATGATCATGCTTTGGAGTCTCTTCTTAATTGCTCTTTGAAAACTCTGTGCTTTTTGTAGGTGCCAGAGTCTTACTTTCAAATTAAAGCCAACTCCTAAAATGATGTTAATAGAAACATTCCTTCCCTGGTAGCTAACAGATTTGGGTTCTAGTTCCTAACGTGATTGTTATGGTGTGACTAAGTGATTATCTGGATCTCAGTTTTCGCATCTTGAAACTTTTCTTAGAGTGTAACAAGTTCTAGCTCTCTAAGTTTCTATGGTATTGATGTACATTCTAAGGACACAAAGACAACTACTTTTATGTATATGAGTCAGACAAGTTCACAAACTTATCCTAGAAAAAGTGCTACATGCCTCATTGGGGAATATCAAGCGCTAACCTTTGTGGTCCTCCTTTTGGGAAGCCATGCACTGATGCCTAGCCCACCCTTCAAAGCAAATTTGGAACTCTTTTTCTAGAATGGCAGCAGAGCTGTGTTCCCATGAAGCCAGACAATTAACTCCTCAAACTCATCTTAGAAAAAGCGCTACATACCTCATTGCTGAATATCACTATGGTCACCAGATGGCCAAGGGCAGTCCTTCAAAGGTGGCCATAGTGATATTCAACAATGAGGTATGTAGCACTTTTTTAGGATGTTTGCAAACTTAATTGTCATCCTGCTTACATATATACATATATATACATATCTCTCTATGCAAATGAATGTGTGAATATGGATAGATAATAATAGATAGTGACAGTCTAAACATTTTCTTAATTTTTCAGCTATAACTTTAAAAGCTGTTAAGGGAGGCTAATATTTGAATACTATTTTTCTAAGTTATTCATCTTATAATTATTTAATTTTTTTTCCTTTTGTTATTTTGAAGTGTCAATAACTTAGTCTTTATGTATTTTTATGTTAGGGAACAAAGAAGAGTAACAGTTTGGATCTCTACAGGGATGTGGTGATAATTTTGCTACATAGAAAACTTGTGGGTTTAACCTGAACTTAAGACAAGTAGTCTTCCAGGCCAGGTGTGGTGGCTCACCCCTATTATCCTAGCACTCCGGAGGACAAGGTGGGAGGATCTCTTGAGCTTAGGAGTTTGAGACCAGCCTGAGCAAGAGTGAGAGCCCCTTCTCTAGTAAAAAAAAAAGGAAAAAAAAATTAGCTGGGTGTGTGGCAGGCCCCTGTAGTCCCAGCTACTTGGGAGGCTAAGGCAGAAGGATCCCTTGAACCCAGGAATTCAAGGTTGCTGTGAGTGAGGCTGACACTAGGGCACTCTAGCCTGGGGCAACAGAGTGAGACACTGCCTCAAAACCAAATTTTTTTCTTAAAAAAAAATAGAGAAGAAATCTTCCAGGACAATAAAAATAAATAAAAGGGAGGAGGGAAAATGAATAAATAAAAGGAAGAAAGAAAGGGAGGGAGGAAGGGAGGGTAACAAGTAGATAGGTAGGGAGGAAGACAGGGACCAGGAAGCTTGAGGCTGGAAGGGCAGCTTCATGGTGTCAGGGACTATTCCTCGTCCTACTCCCCACAGCACTCCTGGTGCCTCCCACTGTGCTGGGCACATAAACGGCAGACAGTTTCAGAGTGCCCAAATGAAACAGAAGTTTTAGCATTTAAACAATGGGCAATTGATTTTAAATTGTTCTTACCTCTTAATAAACCTTTGGCTAGACTTGGAGGTTTACAGCATCTGTGTTCTCAAGGTGCAAGAAATGGTTTTCTGTCCCTTCTCTGCACCTTTTCTGCTGTCTTCATCAAGGAAGGAGGGGCGCACTGCCTGCGTGCCCTGTCGACAGCCCCGCCTTCCAGTATCCTAACCAGAACTCTGTCTCCTTCTTGGGGCCAGAGATGACAGCAAGACGGCAGGACTGTGAGCGTCAACAAGAGCAGAGGGGTCAGGGCCTCTCCCTGGAACCCGTCCTGTGTTGGCTGATCCTGCTGGTTGGTGCCCTTTCCTCAACTTCTCCAAACCTGCTGACTTCCCAATGTTCCCTCCTCTTACTTCAAGCTGTATTTGTCTCCCTACATTTTTAACTCATTGCCTGCTCTGAGGTAGAGGAATTGCCATTCTTTCAGTCTCAGACCCAGACTTCTCATCCTCCATCTGTGCTGAGCTTGGCAACCTGCCTGAGACTTTGTGCCCTGTCTGGATCCTGGGCTGTATTCTTGTACTGCCTGCACCTTGGCTTGACCCAGAGAGCTTTCTGTCTAGTGAGGGACACAGTCAAACAGAGGAGAGGCAGCTGCAGAACACAGCCCAGAAAGGGGTGGTCCACATGAATTAGAGAGGTTCCCTTGGGGAGGGAGGCTTGAAGGGTAGATTTGTTCAGTTTTTCCTCTTCTTGTTGGTCAGAAATGTTGCACGAACCCACATGTGATACAATGGAATTTCTTTAGCGTGTTATAATATTGAGGCTCTTCTCTGTTTCAAGCCAGGCTTTCTCCTTTTCTCTATTTCCCTCACATGCTCTGAATGCTTTGTGGTTTGAGCTGGTTGGGCAGAGGGTCCTGTCTACGTCTCCTCCCCCCTCCTTCCTCCTCTCTTGCACATGTGCAGCGAGCTGTGCTCACTTAGTTTCTGATTTCTCCAATTATAGTTCAGTCAACAGTCTGGAAAGCTCCTTTCAGAGTTGGGGTTTCTCTTGGGGAGCAATTGATTCTGCCATACTGTGTGCAGCCATCCACACTGCATGCTGAGCAGGCCTCTCTCTGCAGCGAGGCCCAGGGTAGGTCTTGTCCAGGCAGAGGCAAGCTCCCAGGGCCGAGTGGCAGGCCTGTCCCAGCTCTGCCTGGCCCAAGGCAAGGCTTGGAAGAGGGAGGCACAGAACCGTACTAGGAGCTTTCTCCACGGGCTCCTGTTCTTAGCAACAGTGACATGTGAGGGCCCAGGATTCCTGCTCCTTTTCTAGTGATTTTGGCTGCTCCTGCAGCGTGCAGGTGGTTCTCTGGTCTTCCCACCCCACTGGCCTTCCAAGGGGGGCTCATCCCTCCCAACGACTCAGCAGCTCCCTTCAATGCATGAGCATTGTGTGGTGTGTCCACCTGCCTTGGCTAGTAGGAGTATTCCAGAAAAATAAGGAGTTCCAGCCTGTGCTGTGCTCTCAGGTCTGAGTGGTGGCAGGGAGATTTCTTCTTTTCATTATTACATGTGTCTTTATCTATCATAATTATTTTTACTTGGTAAAGAAAAATTGTATGTATGTATGATGGGCCATATATTTGCCATAATTATACAGCATGGATTGATCACATCCAGCTAATCAACCTAGGGAGTTCTAGGGGACAAAATGTGCTTTGTGCTAAAGAAAAGGATGCCAGATCTTTCCACTTTATTTTCTGGCTTTTCCCAGTTGAGGAAACCAAATGCGTGGGTAGAAGGGTCAGCTGGTGGGCCGTGCTGCTGGACTATGGCAGCCCATGCTAACTCCATTGTCAGCAATTTGTGGTTGCTTATGTCTTTGGAGTGGCTCCATCTAATCTACTTTCGAGTTTTTTTTTTTTTAATTCTTTGGGATCATTGAGGGTATAGAGAATTAGGTTACACTGATTGTCTGTGCTAGATAAATTCCCTCTTATAATTGGGTCCTGCCCCCAAGAGGTGTGTCTACATTGTGACCCCTTACTTTCAAGTTTTAAAATGAGCAGCAAAGTAGTTACGTGTAGGAAAAAGTCCTAGACCAGAAGAGAGGAGCTGTCGCTGTGAGCCCGTGGGCAGGACACTCTCTGTCGGGTCCAGTTTCCTCATTGGTTTATAAAGTAAGAGGCATGGTGGACACTCTCAGCTTCCTGCCAGGCTTCCAGTCTGAGGTCTGTGATCTGGACTCTGAGTCCACACTGTCCCCTGATTTGCATATCTGTCCCAGTGTCTGCTGTACCACTTTCAGCTTGGACTTTCTAATATGCTCTTTTCTCCACTTTTCCTCCGGCTTATTATGATAGAAAGTTTATTGAAACCACAACACAGAAATCTATACAATGGGGCAAGAAGTAGCACAAATAGATGAGAGACCTTCTCCAAAGTCAAATTCCCTTCCTGTTCTCTCCTGGGGAATTTTCCCTGAAAACTGTGTTTTCTAGACTGTGTTCCATGAATTGGTTGAAAAACACACACCATGGAGTTTTGCTTATTGCTGGAATGATTTGGGGGCTGTCCTCCATCCCCTGAGTAGCTCACTTTTCTCATCTATAAAATACATAAAATAAAGGGAATAATATTTGCTTTATAGGACTGGGCGCAGGGGCTCATGCCTCTAATTCTAGCACTCTGGGAGGCCGAGACTGGTGGAATGCTTAAGCACAGGAGTTCGACACCAGCCTGAGCAAGAGCAAGAGCCCACTTCTACTAAAAACAGAAAAATTTGCTGGGTGTCATGGGGCACTGGTAGTCCCAGATACTTGGGAAATTGAGGCAAGAGGATTGCTTGAGCCCAAGAGGTTGCTGTGAACTATTATGACACCATGGAATTCTACCCAGGGCGATAGAGACTCTGTCTCCAAAGTAAATAAATAAATAAATAAATAAAATAAAAATTGCCTCCTCAATATAAGAATTAAATGAGTTAATATTTTGTAAAGTGTTTAGGATAGTACCTGGCATGTGGAAAGTGCTTGTTACATAACTAAGTACCCATGACATGCGGGTAGATATGCTACAAAAATAAACAAATAAAAAGATCTCCAAGTCAAATAAGTTTATTTAGAAAATCTGTGTTGATCTACATCAGATACATTTTTTTTTAGTACTCAGAATATTTACTGTGATGCTATGCAGAGGAATTTTGAAATTGAATTGGAAACCATGGAGGACACATACAATATTATTTAGAGTATCCCAAGATTAATCGACTCTGGAGATATTTTTTGTGGAACACCTGATATTATCTCAGGGAACTTGAGTGTTTCATGGACTGTAGTTTGGGGACCGTGGTTCCCAGGATACAGAGGCTTCTCATGAGCTTGTTAAACTTTCCCTGCTGTTTTGGCCGTCTGGACCTCCGTATTCAGGCAGAAGTCTGTCACTTTTTCTGCTATCTTCTACTTAACACTTTTCATGTTTATACAGAAGCCGCCTTTTGTATTTAAACTTCTACTTGAGCAATTACTTGCTAATTTTAAAGATTGAAGATATACTGTTGAAAGAAGCAACCAAAAAATTAGTCTCTGTTGACATGGAGTTAGCATGGCTGCCTCAGCCCAAGAGCAGGGGCAGCTAGCTTACCTCTGTGTCCCCCTCGCACGGGTGTGTAGCACTGACTTTGTGAAGAAGGGAGGGGGGTGTCTGTGTACTTCTGGGGTTAATGAGGGCCAGAAGCCTGGCCCTGTGGTACTTAGGGTGGTACTATGCCTTTTGTAGAAGCTAGAAACGCCTCACACTCTTGATATGACCTGCAAACAACCAAATTCTCTTACCTGTCCCCCAGTTCAATAGTTAACAGGCCTCCTAGAGAGTCCGCTTTGCAGGGTCTCCTAGAAAACCAAAGTCCAAGAGAAGAGGAAGGGTGCAGCTGCCCCCACGGGGCAAGTATGTATTTCTGTGCCTTATTGACTTTGCCCAAGGACTATTTAGAGCTCTAGGCATTAGATTAGGACTTAGAATCCCCTGGGACCAAAGACCTAGGTGGCCCCTTGTTACCTACAGAATAAAATTCAGACACATTAACCAAGAGCCAGAACCTGCCCAAACTGGGTCAACTTCCCTTCTTCCCTTTCACACATCAGTGAAACCTTCCTAGTCACTCATCTGGAACCTCCCTGCTCCTGCATCACTCTGTACTTCTTTGCCTCTGAAACTTTCCTTGAATAACATTGTTTCCACGTCTTCCATCAAAATCATATGTATTTTTTAGTGCCAAAGTCATGACATACCACACATGCTCCCCTGATTCTTCTCCCCGTGCTGGAGGTGCGGGACTGCCCTCCCCTATTAACCATAGTTTCATACGCTCCATTTGATTCTATCTCTCTCTACATAACACTCAGGACATAATTTATTTGAGGACAAGGGCTGTGCTGTTTTTATTCATGTCCCTGGCCACATCATAACAACTTAGCGCTAAAAAAAGAAAAAAAACCCTGCTAAAATCTATTAGAGACAGTGATCTACTATGATGTGGTTTTCTTAGGGTTAAAATTGGACATGCATGTGTCTACTGTTTATTTGTTATAGGTTATAATTACTCCTCTGGGCTAATTGGTTTGCAACGACAAGTGATTTTTCTTATTCTTTTAAGTTTATTGACTATGGAACAGTGTCTACACACCTAAGAATGATACTCAAGACCCTGCACCATCTGGGCTCAATATGCCTTTTGGGTATGTGGAAATGGGGGCATAAACTCTCCAAGTTCCCTTCAAAGAATAACTGGGCCTAAAACAGGATTGCTTAACCCCGGCAGGGCTGACATTTTGTTCTGGAGAACTTCTTACTGTGGGGGGCTGTCCTGTGCATGGTGGGAAGTTTCATTGCCTCCCTGTCTCCACCCACCAGATACAGTAGCACGCTTCTTTATTCCTCCCCCTCCCCCTGGCTTGTGATAACCAAAAATGTCTCCAGACATTGTCCGACGCAGAGGGCAAAATCACTCCTGCTTCAGAAGCGCTGGTCACGAGGTCGCCAATGCTTGGCTCTGAGTCCTGGGATAAAGTGGCTCTAGGTTTCTTCTCTACCAACTCAGGTGACATCTCTCTCATCTGGGACCCACAGGAAATAAATAAAGTCAAGGAGAGGCAAATGCTTTCTGAAAAGCAGAACTAGGCAGTGCAGTGTCATTCACAGGTACGCTCAGGCGTAGACCAGTCATATATGGTACCAGTGACTAAGGCTAAACCAAAGATAATTAGAAAGTTGCTTAGACCAGGGATTTTCAAAATCTTGCTCATTAACCACGTCTTGTGAGGAGAGAATTAAAAATGGAGATTTTTGGTCTATTTGCTAGGTCAACTATATTGAAATCTGGATTTTTGACAAATGTATGCACTTAAGAGCATGAGGACCACTGCATTAGTTAGCAGTGCTTATTCATTTATCTTTATAAAACTATTTACATTTAAGTAACCAGGAACAGTACAAAAAAAAAAAAAAAAAGGAAAGCAGGCCTTGATATAATAAAAAAGTATTGTACCTTAACTTTAACTTCGTTTTCCTTTTTTCTTTTGTAACCGCCTCCTAAACACTAACACAATCCATATGTTCACGGAAAAAAAAATCCCCACCAGAGTGTGACGTTAGTCAGGCATACTCCAGTGAGTCTGTCAAATGCTGAGTGCTGGAGGGCATGGATCCCGGTCCTCCCTTCCATACGGACATCCACTGCAATCGGCACCCCCTTTTCCAATATGCTTGATCTGTGTGGCTGCTTTTTTGTGACCCAGAAGGAGGCATTTTTGAGACTTAAAAGTGAAGAGGAAAGCAAGCTTAGATAAGGTGCTCTTTGGCAAAAGAATAGAATAAAATGCATTGTAATTGCTTCTACATTAGTTACCTTATCTGATTTGGGTCTTTGCTTTTATAAGCAAAGCTCAAAACTCTTAACCCCCGGTTTCCCAGTTGTAGTGCAACTACAGTCGTGAAAGCTCTGAACCTGCTGAGTGGGTAGACAGTACTGCTTTCTGTGCAGAGAATGTAACTGTTTTTCCCTTTGCCACCCTCCACTGCCTGGTAGGCACACCAGAGGGGACCTAGAACTAGCTGCTAATTAAAAGGCAGAGCTGCACCATCATACAGACCCTATAGTTTGGGGCAAGAACGCATCTGGATACTGACCTGTGCACCAGCCTACCCGAAGAATTTTCCTATAGTTCATAAGAGATCAGAGCAGGAAGCTCAGCTGGTTTCCTTGCTTCTTGAGAACCGAAAGGATTGGCACTTGTCTGAATAGGACAGAAGAGAAAGTGATACCAGAGAAACCTCTATGGAAAAGACAGACCAAGCCAGTTTTCCACTGATTCAAAAACAACCACATAATTAGAACTTCTAAGTCAACACAACACAGTGTAAACACAGCTATATCCGCTAATGTGACACTGCCAGAGGCTTGCCCTGACTTTCTGCACTCATATCTGACCCCAGTTCCTTCCAATTTATATTTCCGGGGGTTTCCCTTTTCTGATTATCAGGACCCTCATTCCTATCTGTGAAGCAGGTAGGTTGGTATCTGTGTGTACAGGTCACAGAGGTGTAGATAACAAATCAAATGGGGACTCTGAGACCCAAAGCAGAGGGGATGCAATTGTCACAGAAATCTCCCCAAAGCTACTTTTATAATATGGCTGAAATTTGAAGCTGCTGCGATCTCTTTTTAGCCCAGCTTGCCTAATATTTTGGCATCCTACAATTTTGTAACTTTTTTAAGGAAAAAGAAGAGGAAAGTGGGAGGGTGGGAGGGTTTGTCTTTCATTATCTTTGTTGGAGAAATGAGAAAAAGTGGTGTTTTATTCATAGGCAAAGCCCTTTCTGGCAAATCTTTTGAACATCAGTGGGTTATTATAGATCCTTTCTACCTGTTCCATCCCTTGTATGTTGGCCATCCCTCCAAATCATAAAATATCTTGGTAAATGGAATTATTGGCCTCAAATCTTCAGCTGTTCCTTTATTCACACACTTTTCCATATGACATTTTAGCCCTTCTCATAGAAAGCAGAGTCAATTTTCCCCTTGACTTGGGACGTGCTGTGGCCAGTGGAGTGTGTGTGGTAGTGACCAGGTATCAGGTCCATTCCTGGGTCAGAAGAGTGACCATCTCTATGAAAACAGCTTTCCCCATCTCTATGAGAACAGCTTCCTCAGGTAACTGCTTCCTGGCAGCCTGAGCCCCAGGAGAACATGTAGGGAATTCACAGCAAGGAGCCAAGCGCAGCCAGATTCACAGCTTGCAGTAGAGCCACCTAGCTGAGCACAGCCTAGTCCAGCTGACCTGCAGACCTGTGGGTGAAAGGAAGTGATTATTGTTTTAATTCACTGAAGTTTGGAGTTTGCTTATAATGTAGTAATAGCCAACCTGATGCCTAGAGAGCAGAAGTGTGGGCTCCTGTGTTCCACAAGTGGAGAGAAGAGAGATTGTAGCTGTGAATAGGGCTTATTTTGGTCTGTTTAGAACTTTGGGGATCAGCCTGACAGTATTTAGAGGGAAAGCCATCTAGAAGAAAATAAATCCCCAAACAATACATTGCTTTGGTTTTCGGAGTAGCAATAAATTCTTTATAGTGTAAGTAATTCCAATTCAATGCATATTTTATCAAGTCTTATGCCTGGCATAAGGAAAGCAGCTGGTTATGTAATATTTATTAATAGTAATAAAAGTATAATAAGGTATTTTAAAAATATCTCTCCGTTTGTCTTCCCTCAGTGATGTTGGCCTCTCTCCCTGCTCGGCCCCAGAGAAGGCCCCATGGCAGATGGTACCTTGCAAAAGGGAAGGAAGAATGATGTCGGAGAGGTGTCTGTCCTTTAGGAAGGGCAGGGAAAGCCCACTGTGTCTGTCTCACCGGAGGGTGAGAAGGAAAGGAGGCACGGGCAGGGCAGGGTGGCGAGGTGCCCATGTCCTGATAGCCCCACTTCCTCCAGTCTCAGAGTGGAACCCTGGGCTAGAGGGTAGAAACATCTAGACAGGTTTAAGGAGAGGGACAATCTCAAATCTAGTGGCCTGGGGGTGCTGTGAACCTCAAGGACAGATTTTTCTCAACTCTGCCCTGTTGACATTTTAAGCCAGATAATTCTTTGTTGTTGGCTGTCCGTCCTGCCCTGTGGGATAGTTACTTAGCAACATCTCTGGCCAATAGTGCTTCTCCAGTTGAGACAGCCAAAGATGCCTTCAGAGATTGCCAAATGTCTCTTGGAGGTGAAATTGTGCATCTCTGCCCTCATTGGAACCCTCCTAGGAGATCTGGCTCAGTGCTGGAGTGATAGTGACAGGGCAGCTTGGGTAGAGAGAAGTTGTGGGTAGACGAGCCTGAGACAGGGCTCTGGGCTCTCTGTGGCCTGTGCATGGTGAACGTGAGTTCTAGTATGCCCCGATGATGGGACTCAGGTGCTGGAAAGCAAGTGACACCACAGGGGTCTAGAATCAGGTGGCTGGGTTGTCAGCATTGTCAATACCAGTGCAGGCCCCAGGCACCCATGACAGAGATAAGCAAGAACCAGAGGAGGTTATGCAGGTCCCAGGCCCTCACCTTCCATTTAGATCCTTTGAGTCCCCTTTTTGATGAGAAGCAGAAGGAAGGAAAGAACATTCATGAGCTAAATGAGATGGAATCATCCCTCCAAAACAGAAGTCAAGCCAGAAGAGATTGAGGTTCCATTAATGGACAGTAGCAGGGGACTCCTAAGAAATATTATACAACAATGAAAAAAATAAGAAATCACATTACCTTTGCACATTTAAAGAGCAGTGTGAGTCCACAATATGATAACAATAGTAGTAATAACAGCAGCTACCATGTGTTAAGTGCTTACCACCTGCTGAATACTTAGCGGAGATCATCCAGTTTAACCCTCCAGCCAGCAGTCCTAGGAGGGGGGTGTTTCTACTGTCGTCTTTTCCTTACCTATGAGGTCAAGGTGATGGGAAGTGATGAGATTGGCATAAAGACCCAGCCTAGGTGGCTCCAGAGCCCGGGGACCTTGGGAGTCCACACCCTGCCTTCTTCCTGCTGCAGCACTTTGTGTCTACGTGTGTCCCAAATTCATTCACTTACTCCTCTAGTACTCGTAGGACAAATTGCTCTATCCTATTTCTTCTCTGTAGCAATTGTAAAGAAAACTTTTCTAGCATTTAATTCCTATTGAGAACTGATTTCTTTTCTCTAGGGAGCTCAAACACTCTGAAGAACTCAGAAGGAACTAAAGAGAGCATTTGTTGTAGTAGATTATTCATGGTAAAGAATTTGCTGCATCCAGAGCAACAAAGAACTATTTGTGTGTAGACTGCAAGGGTCATTCTGAATATCATAAGCAGAGCCTTGAACAATGAGCTAATCTCCTGGCCCACAGTAACAATGCTTTGTAGATAGAGTTACTGGCAACTTCTTAGTGCTTCTTTTTCTGAAACAGCCCAGGACTCAGCATTTTCAATGATAAAAGTCAATTACATTGAAGTGATCTTTCTCTCTCTCTCTCTTTCTTTCTTCCTTTCTTTTCTTTCTCTCTCTCTCGTTCTTCTTTCTTTTTAAACAACTACCAGTTTCTATTTAAAAGCAGCTTTTGGTCTATTTGCAGTGTCTATCTGTCCCTGACCTTTCTTAGCAATTAGCTTCAGCAAGAAGATTCTTGTCTGGATACAGAGAGCAGAGGCTACAGAACAACTATAGGATATTAAAAATTTTGATTGTTTTAAGGTGGCTGAATCTTCAGAGTTCTGTGGAGAGAAAAGGCACACATTTTCAAAAATTACCAGTGTTGGGACATTTAGTCATACTGGTAATTAATTTCTGTTTTTTATTTAAGTGCTGACTATGGCAGATGAAAGATGGCTGGAAATTTTCTGACATTCCCTCCATGGAGCAGTGGGTTCTAGTTCTTTTCTACTTGAAGCTGGGTTGGCTTGTGATGTTTTGATTGACAAAATACACTGAAAGTAGTGTTAGCAGCTTTCATTTGGTCTATTGAAATAGAACCTCCGTGTTAGAAGCCTGACTACCCTGAGGCTGCTGCTAGGCTGTGAGAAGCTCAAGCCACAGGGAGGAGCGAGGGAGGAGGAGGGGGAGAGGAAGGGGAGGGAGAGAGAGAGAGAGAGAGAGAGAGAGAGACACAGACTTGAGTGAAGAAGCTGTCTAGGATCTCAGCAATGGACACTTTATCCCCAGCTACTACAGCTGACACCAAGGATGAGAGATGAATCACCCAGCTGAACCCTTCCTAAATTCTTAACCCAGAAAATTGTGGGCAAAATAAAATGGTTGCTTTGAGCCACTAGGTTTTGGGGAAGTTTGTTGCACAATAATGGATAACTACCTTTTCAATGTCTAAAGATGAAGAAGAAACTGAGATCCAGAGTTGTTAGAACACCAAGATGCAGTGGTCATAGAGTTAGAGTGTTAACCATTATTTTATCATCCCCTAAGAGGATGACAGGGGCAGCCCATCGCCTCAGTTTATCACAGAAAAACTATCTTCCTAATTCTTATGAAGATATTTATTGAAGCCACTAAATTCAGAATGTTTTTTTAATTGTATTTATTTAATTTTTTTTTTTTTTTTGAGACAGAGTCTCAAGCTGTCACCCTGGGTAGGTAGAGTGCCATTGCGTCACAGCTCACAGCAACCTGAAATCCTGGGGCTTAAGTGCAGAATCTGTGTTTAAATTTTCTTTCTCATCATCCCTTTCCCCCACTGGGTACCTGCACTCCACAGCAGGGGTCCTTTTGAAGAGACTCAGGTCTGCCCCAGTCCCAGGGTCCTGCCTGTGTCCTGCTGCCACCTCATCCATGAGCAGAGTTTATTCAACTTTAGATGTGGAGAGGGCACAAAGGGTATTATGATTCGGGTTATCAAGTTTCCTTCCTTCAGAACAGGCGCCTGAATTGTTCCCCTGGAAGCCAAGAAAAGGCAAATCCCAGGACAGCAGGATTAGGGCAGGCTCCTGTGTTATCTGCGTCTTCATTGAATGCTGGAGTCCCTCTAATTCACCTCACACTTACACACAGCTACTTACGCCTATTGATGGGAGCCCTGGAGTCCGCCCTTCCCCCAGCACACACAGCCAGCTGTGCTTCTGTGGCCCTGTTGACCACATGACTTTTAACTTAACAGAGAAAGGGCAGGATAATCCACTTCAGCTGACTTCCCTCAGTTTAAATTGCTGTTGGAGAAAAACCCTTCAACAGAAAACCTTTCTGTTTTCCTCTGTTCTAGCAGACATTCAGGATAAAGTAATCTATGCATTTGCCCCAGTCCAAGTCAAGGAAAAGGCACGTTAGCTTTCAGAGACTAGTTTCCCAAAATGGAAAAGAAAAAATCTACCTATGTAAATGAGGGGGACCTTATTATTAGTGAGAAAATTGAGAAAACTAGTTACAAGGTACCCCCAAATGAAGAGAAAGACAGAAAAAGATAATGTACTTCAAAGAGAGAGCTAAATCTTAGAACATTTTTCTGAGCGGTTCCAGAACCATTTGCATCAGGATTACACAGAATGCTTGTTAAAAGTATAGATTCCAGAGCTCCATCCTGGACCTTCTGCATCAGGCTCTCTGGGGGTGAAAATGTGAATTTTCAGTGGCTCTCCGGGTGGTTTTCGTGCTCCTTGAAGTTTGAGAATGGTTGCCTTAGGTTTATTTTACAAACAAACTTCATGAAACATTTTTCGAGACATCAATACAAATCTCAGGTCTGATTTATTGCGTGTGCACCTGCAGAGGCACCCCCCGCCCCCTGCCCCAAACACACACACTTTTATAAGCTTCTAATGGAGGTGGGGGAAGATGGATCATTTAAATCTTTCTGTGTGGTTTTTAGACCTCAAGGTTGCACCGCCCTTCCCCCACCCCTCCAACCTTATCTTCCTCCTTTAAAATTTCTTTTATGCATGAAACTGTTCCCCTCTTCAGGTTTTCTGGCCACAAGGGAAATTCCCAGGTGCAAGTACATTCAGTCCCCAGCTTCAGGAAAGACTCTGATGTGGATTTTTGAAGATGGAGGAACTTGAATATTAAAGGATCCACCAGGTGCCAATGGAGTGGAGCAAACAGTCCCAAAGGGGAATTTGTTTTCAACATAAATACTAATAATATTGCAATTGTGGAGTGAATATTTCTGGTGTGTTGAGTGCTCTGATCAGCTGTGCCGCTGCTCTCTTGCGGGATTTCAGGTTGGGTATAAGTCAGGGTAACTACGGGAGAGCAATGAGGGGAAGCTCATGCTGAACATTTGGCTTCTGTCTCCTTCATCCCTGCGGGGGTTTGGGTCCAGCTCTCATCTTCCTTAACCCTTTAGTGACAGAGCCTTCTGAAGTGGTTCTATACATTGTAGACTATGAAACTTAGAACTGTCTAGAAACACGGAAAGGCATCAGATAAAAATATGTCTCCATTCCTTAGATACCTAATAGCCTAAAATTGGGTAAGTGCTACCCCTTCTTTAAGACTTAGCTCTAATGATAAACTCTCCATGAAGCCCTTACCATGTTATAAATAGTATTATTATACTGGTACTTTTATACCAAGTAATAAGATAATTACATCAACTATAAGAGCATAGAGATATGTAATAAATATTAGTTTTAATGTGCTGGTAGAGTAATTATGTCATATATTAAAACCTATAATAGTATTACTACTATCTCATTAAAATAATACTAGCTGGATAATAATAACAGCCACAATAATAATGGCATTGTGTTTAGCCTTCCGCAAGTATGTGCTCATTTAATGTTCACCTCCATTCCATAAGGTAAGTACTTGGGTGTTCTCACTTGGTGTATGAGGGAATGAAGTCTTACCCAGCCAGTAAACAGTAGGGCAGTGAACTTGGAGTCCATTCTCCCAATCAGCAGGTCACTCCTCCTTGACTCTGGGGTCCAGACTGTGGTCTGTTGTATAGCCAGAGCACTCACTCACAACATTCTGCCTTTCCTTACAGTGATTTATGAGTCAGTCGCCAGCTCCTACAGGGCAGGATCCAGTTTATCTCAGAGCACCTCAGAACCCTAAATCCCACGTCTTGAATGTCTAGATAAGTGCCATTCAAACGCCTGTCTGGATTGGATATTAAAATTCCACACTCTAAACAGGGTCAGACTTGCTGATGACAGTGGCAGCCCGTCCTCTCCTGCACGCAGTTACAGGACAGGTGTTGATTACTCACAACTTGTTTCTAGTGAATGGCAGCAACCCTCCGAGCTGTGTGTCAGTCGCCACTTTCTATGTGACAATGCTGAGTTTTAGAGAGGTCAGGACACTTGCCGGAGGCCACACAGAGGACACGTGGTAGGGCTGCTGTTATTTAAACCCCTGTCTATAAAACACCCAGGACTAATACGAAGTAAACTAAAATGGAATGGCTGTGGTGGGCAAGATGCTTTCTACTAAAAATGGAGTTAAAGTTTTTTCTACCCAAAATTTCACCCCTCCCTACCTTTCAGGGAAAAAAATGACTTCAAACTCCTGTGTTTCAGTGAGCCTTCCTTAGAAGGACGTGATAGACCCCATATAGTTATTTCAAATTCTGCTGTTTGGGTTTTGCTAGGAACATTATTCCTTAGCTTATATTTATTTAGAGATGAAATCTGCCCTCCCTTGGATTAGCTGCAAGAATCAGTCGCTTCCTTTTTGGCTACAATGAACTGATCAAGGACTAGTGCTAAATACTAAGAGAAATCCAAGCAGGCCAGGGTACTTGATTGCTGGTTCAGAATCAAAATCATCCATGTGAGGTTTCAAGGAGTATCCAGGCCTTAACTATTGGCTTAAATTTTGGGGCACTTAAACTCTTGCTGGTTTTCCTCTTTAAAAACATAAAATAAAATAGACATAAACATTGTAGCATAAATGGCTTCAGAGGAGGGATAAGCCATCCTTCTGCTTTGAGAATACCGTGAACATCCTCAACACCCTCGAAGAAGAGATGAAGGCGGTTCAGAAACAATATTCTCTTTTAAGGGCAAATGGAAAACATCCATTTCTCCAAACAGGGCTGTTTATAGGAGTTCAGTCCTGCTTTTGAAGCATTATTGCAACAATCAACAGAGTAGCAGCAGAGTCTCTAAGGAAAGTTTATGTTTGTTGATCAAAACCAGCATCTCAGCTGTAGTAGAGAGAAGTTTTATGTGTTTTCAGAGAACTGGGGCTCAATAATTATCTTAGTTTCTTTTGGACTGCAGTGGTTCAGAGGGTCTGGCAAAACTTTTTCCCAGTAAGTTTCTGCCAAAGTCCTGCTCTCTGTTACCTGTGAACTGCTAGTCTGCTGAGTGACGTCTTTAAATCCCAGCGGTCTCAGGACCCATCACACATTCTGAATGGCACTGTGCCTGTCAGTGGTGTCTGATAGCGTTCTCAAAACTTGTTCCTGTGAGCGGTGTTTGGACAAGAGACAACTAATTTCCTGCATGATGTGTGGATTTCCAGAACAATGCCAGAGGGGCTAAGAACACTCTTTCTCTTTGACTACATAAAAATGTATTTAACATTCGCCCAGGGCAAGAATTTTATCTCTTTCATTGTATTAAAAATGCTATCCTGAAGAGCTGGGATTAAAGAGAGAGCATTTAATTAGACAAGTAGAAATCATTTTTTGAATTTTGGGATAACACTGAAGAATAAAGGGCCCCAACTGGCAAGCACCCTCATTACCTGAGAGCAAAATCTAAACAGAAAATTTTGGTTTCTTCCTGCCCTTGCCCCTAACTCTGTCTCTTCCACAACTTTCTCATTGAAGTTCAGCAATAGTTGGCTGCTGTGTTAGATTGTTAACACATCTGACAAAATTGAATGCCATTTTTACCTGACCGGAACTCCAAGCAAGTCAGAAGAACCCAGCCATTGTTTACTCTTTTTTAATACTCAGTAAAGGTATCTAGATACTCCAAACAGTTTGAAAAAAGAAGGCCTTGATCAACCAACTTTATGTACTATGAAGCAGTGAAGCTAGGGACCTACTAGCCTTGTATGATATAAAATTAGGGATGTGAGGGACCATTGTATAAGTAAAAGGTTATAAATTGGTGGCCCGCAGGCTAGAAAGAGATTGTAGGTCTGTTTTATTCGGCCCACACAGAACTTGCATCAAATTCAAAATTATTTTCAGCATTTTAAAATGGAGAGATCATTTAAAAGAGTGCATAGGGGAATTTCTTTATGACCTTGGGTTAGTTGAAGATTTCTGAGATAGAACATCAAAATTATGATCCATAAAATAGAAAAAAAAAGTAAGTTGGATGTCAGCAAAATTAAAAATGTAATGTTTTTGAAAGCTGTTAGGAGAATGAAAAGAGACGTTATAATTGGGAGAAAATATTTGAAAATCATATATCTGAAAAAAAAGAAAATCATATATCTGGTAAAAGACATACAGATAGATTATCTTAAAGACTGTCAAAACTCAGTAATAAGAAAATAATCCAATACAAAATGGGCAGAAGATTTAAAGACACCTTACCAAAGAAGATGTATGAACAGCAAATAGATATATAAAAAGATGCTTTCTTGAATTTGCCATTGGCAGATGCAAATTAAAACCACAATGAGATGCCACTATACAAATATTAGAATGGCCAAAATTAAAAAGACGACCATATCAAGTGTTAGCAAGCACGTAGAGAATTGCAACTCTCACACACTGCTTTAAAAGAGAAGAAAAGTTGGTAAAGTTTGTATAATCCGCCATAGTTAAAATCAGTGCTCAAAAATTGAAGAGCATGCCCCAGCACATCACTCAGTCTGTCCTTGGGTGAAGACTTTCTTTATGGTGGGGTGCTCTGTTGGCCTGACTCTGTCGCAGAGCCCCGTTGCTGCAGCTGGG
This sequence comes from Otolemur garnettii, assembly GCF_000181295.1. Taxonomy (NCBI): domain Eukaryota; kingdom Metazoa; phylum Chordata; class Mammalia; order Primates; family Galagidae; genus Otolemur; species Otolemur garnettii. The sequence continues at coordinate 33,718,359 of NW_003852403.1, forward strand.
CTAGGGGCCCTGACAAGTCTCCTTAAACTTCCTACATTTGGGCATGGGGAGTCCAGGAAGTCCTGCGCTGACCTTAGCACCACTTGCAACCCTTCCAGCCACCCAGAGCAGATGAGATGAGGACTTCCCTCCTTACAAGACCCATGTTTTTCTGAGTGTGACTTGGCTGGTTCATCAGACAGGAAGGCCCACTTAGAATAGGGTGATCGTGTATTTTCAGGCTGATGCAGCCCACTGCTTTGAAGCTCAGGGACTGGTCTAGCTCGACCATACTTAGCAGCACTCTGAGTGATCAAGAACTCCCTCCAAACCCAGTGCAGTTCCCATGTCTCTGCAGGTGAATTGTATAACCTTTCCTTAAGGGACCACTCTCTACTCAGGCTCCTGTTTTCTCCTGGGTTTCTATCTTTAGGTACTCAGATTTTATGGAACCTGCCTTCAAGTCCCTATGTCCTTATTTTTCTAAGAACTGTTTTTATAATGTTGGCTATAGAAATATTTCCCATCATTTTGAAAATTAAAGCTCTGTGATAATCTCAGTCTTCTCTAAGCATCTGCCTCCACCCCAAACCCCCCTTTTTCAATGAAAGGATTTTACCTAATACTAGAGAACACCCTTGGCTTTCTGTTTGCATCAAAAGAAGTATAAATGCCACTATCTATAGAAATGTGTGATATTTCTGCAAATGAAAAATGTCTAACTACACAAAGCTGGGAGAATGGATGTAAAAAGGAAGTAACTCAGCTTGTATCTGTTCTGGCTAGATAAAATGTAGAGGAATATTTACTTTTATTATTTTTCTTTTTATAGAATAGCTCTTCTAGTCCCTTCAAGATGAGTCAGTTGGTGAGTATAGGCATGCGTGAGTACACCCACTCTTCCACATTTGTGTTGGAACAAAAGAGTGGTTTAACTAAAGCTTAAAAATCTTAAGAACATATACACAGAATCAGATATATAACAACGGCCTTACATTAATCTCAAAGGTGGCCAAACCATATTTTCTATTTTTTTCATGTATATATTAATGTATTTATGGGGTACAATGTGCTGATTTCATATAGAATTAGGAACACTTGCATCACACTGGTTAATATATACCTCATCTCATTTACTTAATTATTGGGTTAAGACATTAATACTCTATACTAATAGATCCAACATGTACCCTTGCATTATGCACCATAGGTGTGATCCCACCATTCATCCTCCCTTGATTTGACCTCCCCCCTTTCCTCCCAGTCCCCCTTCTCCCTCTTTCATCTTGGGCCATGGTTGTGATCTATTCTTTTTTTTTTTTGCAGTTTTAGGCCGGGGCAGGGCTTGAACCCGCCACCTCTGGCATATGGGGCCAGCGCCCTACTCCTTTGAGCCACAGGCGTCGCCCGTGATCTATTCTTCATATGAAAGTGTGAGTGATTGTAAATTGGCTTTATAATAGTACTGAGTACATTGGTTATTTTTTCTTCCATTCTTGAGATACTTTACTAAGTAGGATATGTTCCAGCTCCATCCACGTAAATGTAAAAGAGGTAAAGTCTTCATCTTTTTTAAGGCTACATAATATTTCATGGCATACATATACCACAATTTATTAATCCATTTATGTGTCAGTGGGCACTTGGGCTTCTTCCATGACTTGTCTATTATGAATTGAACTGCAGTGAATAATCTGGTGCAAATGTCTTTGTTATAATGTGATTTTTTGGTCTTTTGGATATATACCTAGTAGAGGAATTACAGGATCAAACAGCACGTCTACTTTTAGGTCCCTGAGTATTCTCCATACTTCTTTCCAAAAGGGATGTACTAGTTTGCACTCCCACCACCAGTGTAGAAGTGTTCCCTTTTCTCCACATCAATGCCAACATCTCTGGTTCTGGGCTTTTGTTATGTGAGCCACTCTTATGGGAGTTAGATGACATCTCAAAGTAGTTTTGATTTGCATTTTTCTGATGATTAAAGATGATGAACATTTTTTCATGTGTCTGTAGACCATGAACCTATCTTCTTCAGAGAAGCTTCTGTTTAAGTCCCTTGCCCACAATGAAATGGGATTACTTGTTCTGTTCTTATTAATACATTTGAGTTCTCTGTGGATTCTGGTTATCAAACCTTTGTCAGAAGCATAACCTGAAAATATCCTCCTATTCTGAGGGCTGTCTGCTTGCTTTACTTACTGTGTTCTTGGCTGTGGAGAAGCTTTTTAGTTTGATCAGATCCCAGTAATGTATTTTTAGTGTTGCTTCAATTGCCCAGTGGGAAGGGAGGTCCTCCTCATAAAGTATTCTCCCAGGCCAATTTCTTCAAGTGTTTCTCCTGCACTCTCTCCAAGAATCTTTATAGTTTCATGTCTTAAGTTTAAATCTTTTATCCAGTGAGAGTCAAGTTTTGTTAATGGTGAAAGTTGTGGGTTCATTTTCAGTCTTCTACAAGTTGCTAGGCAATTCACCCAGCACCATTTGTTAAATAGGGAATCTTTCCCCCAATTTATCTTTTTGATGGGCTTATCAAAGATCAAATGACAGTAAGTGTCTAGGTTCATATCTTGGTTCTCAATTCTGTTCCATACATCTACCTCTCTATTTTTGTGCCAATACCATGCTGTTTTGATCACTATAGATTTATAGTATAGTTTGAAGTCTGGTAGTATGATTCCTCCTGATTTTTTTTTTTTTTTTATTTCCGAGTAATGTCTTGGCTATTCAAGGTTTTTTCTGGTTCCATATGAAACAAAATACTATTTTTTCCAGATCTTTAAAGTATGACATTGGTGCTTTGATAGAGATTGCATTAAATTTGTAAATTGTTTTGGGTAATAAAGACATTTCAACAATGTTGATTCTTCCTAGACATGAGCATGGTATGTTTTTCCATTTGTTAAGATCTTCAGCTATTTCTTTTCTCAGAGTTTCATAATTCTCTTTATAGAGATCTTTCACATCCTTTGTTAGGTAAATTCCTAAATATTTAATTTTCTTTGGCACAACTGTAAAGGGAATAGAGTCCTTGACTGTTTTTTCAGCTTGACTATTATTGGTATATATAAAAGCTACTGATTTGTGAGTATTGATTTTGTATCCTGAGATGCTACTGTATTCCTTGATCACTTCTAAGAGTTTTGTGGTGGAGTCCCTGGGATTTTTCTGGTATAAAATCATATCATCTGCAAAGAGTGAAAGTTTGATTTCTTCTAACCCTACATGGATACCCTTGATCACCTTCTCTTGCCTGCTTGAGAAGGCTAACACTTCCATTACAATGTTAAAAAGCAGTGGAGACAATGGGCAACCTTGCCTGTTTCCTGATCTGAGTGGAAATGTTTTCAATTTTACTCTATTTAATATGATATTGGCTGTGGGTTTGCTGTAGATGGCCTCTATCAGTTTAAGAAAAGTCCCTTCTATACCTATTTTCTTAAGTTTTCTGATCATGAAAGGATGCTGGATATTGTCACAAGCTTTTTCTGCATCTATTGAGAGAATCATATGGTCTTTGTTTTTTTTTAGTTTGTTTATGTGATGTATTATATTTATAGATTTCTGTATATTGAAGCAACCTTGAGACCCTGGGATAAAACCCACTTGGTCATGGTGTATAATTTGTTTAATGTGTTGCTGGATTCTGTTTGCTAGGATCTTATTGAATATCTTTGCATCTATGTTCATTAAAGATACTGGTCTATAGTTTTCTTTTCTTGTTGGGTCTTTTCCTGGTTTGGGGATCAGGGTGATATTTGCTTCATAGAATGTGTTGGGAAGTATTCCTTCTTTTTTGATGTTTTGGAAAAGGTTAAGTAATATAGGTACTATTTCCTCTTTAAAGGTTTGGTAGAATTCTGATGTGGAGCCATCTGGTCCTGGACTCTTCTTTTTTGGGAGATTCTGTATCATTGATTCTATTTCAGTACTTGCTATAGGTCTGTTCAGCATTTCCAATTATTTCAGATTAAGTCTAGGAAGTTGGCATGCTTCCAAGTATTGGTCAATTGCTTTCAGATTTTCATATTTCTGAGAATAAAGTTTTTTGTAGTATTCATTACGGATTTTTTGAATTTCTGAGGTGTCATTATTTAGCCTTTGTCATTTTTGACTGATGATACTATGGACCTTAATTTTCTATTTTTGTTTAGGTTGGCCAAAAGTTTATCAATTTTGTTGAATTTTTCAAAAAAACAACTTTTTGATTCATTGATCTTTTGAATAATTCTTCTGTTTTCAATTTCATTTAATTCTGCTCTAATTTTAGTTATTTCTTTTCTTCTGCTAGGTTTGGGGTTGGAATGTTCTTTCTTTTCCAGTTGCTTAAGATGTCCTATTAAGTTATTGATTTCCTCTCTTTCTGTTCTCTTGAGGAAGGCTTGCAATGCTATAAATTTCCCTTTTAGGACTGCCTTTGAAGTATTCCACAGGTTCTGATTATTCGTGTCTTCATTATTGTTGTATTCCAAAAATTTGGCAATTTCCTTCTTCTTTTTTTTTTTTTTTTTTGCTGGGACTGGGTTTGAACCCACCACCTCCAGCATATGGGGTCAGCGCCCTACTCCTTTGAGCCATGGGCACCACCCAGCAATTTCCTTCTTAATCATATCTATGGCCCAGCTATCATTCAGCATTAGGTTATTTAGTCTCCGTATCTTTGTATGAGTATGCAGATACCTGTTATTGGTGAGTTCAACTTTTATTGCATGATGATCTGAGAAAGTACAAGGAATAATTTTTATCCTTTTAAATTTGCTGAGGTTAGACTTGTGACCTAAGATATGATGAATTTTGGAGGATGTTCCATAGGCTGATGAGAAGAATGTGTATTCAGTTTTGTTAGGATGAAATGTTCTGTAAATGTCTGTTAAGTTCAATTGTTGTATGGTGAAGTTTAAGTCCAAAATTTCTTAGCTTAGTTTCTTATTGGAGGATCTATCCAACATTGCCAAAGGGGTGTTAAAATTTCCAACTATTATGGTGCTGGAAGATATTAAATTGCTCATGTCTTTTAGGTTTCCCTTATAAATTGAAGAGCACTCTGGTTGGGTGCATGAATGTTAATAATTGACACCCGTTCATGCTGAGTGTTTCCCTTAACAAATATGAAGTGAACATCCTTGTCTTTCCTTACTTTTGTTGGTTTAAAACCTAGTGTATCTGCAAATAAAATTGCCACCCCTGATTTTTTTCTGATTTCTGTTTGTCTGGATTACAGATGCCCATCCCTTCACCCTGAGTCTATATTTATCTTTTAAGGGTATGATGAGATTCTTGTATGAAGCAGATATCTGGCCTGAGTTTTTGTATCCAGTAAGCCAACCTGTGCCTCTTAGGAGGACAGTTTAAGCCGTTCACATTAATTAAGAGTATTGATAAGCCTGGTAGTATTTTGAGTAGTTTTTCGAAAGTCCAATGGACATTTTGAATCTTTTCACCACTGTGGAAATTGGCTTTTGGTCAAGAATTTCAGAGTGAGTTTACTTTGGTGATAGAGCATTGTGCTGGTCATTATGGAGGATGGGTCTGAGGATATCCTGAAGAGCTGGTTTGGTTATGGCATATTTCTTCAATGTGTGTATATCATTAAAGTATTTAACTTCTCTGTCATAAAGGAAGCTCAGTTTAGCTGGATACAGGATCCTGGGCTGAAAGTTGTTTTGGTTTAGGAGATTGAAGGTCAATGACCATTCTCTTCTGACTTGAAAAGTTTCAGCAGAAAGATCTGCAGTCATTCTAATATACTTCCCCTTGTAGGTTATAATTTTCTTACGTCTGGCTGCTAGTAGGATTTTCTCCTTCACATTAACTTTGGTGACGTTAATTATAATGTGTCTAGAAGATGCTTTATTTGGGTTGAATTATGCTGGGGTTCTGAAACTGTCTGCTATCTGAATTTCAGTATCTCTTGCCATGCTTGGGAAGTTCTCCTCAATTATCTCTTGGAGTAGAATATCTGTGCCTTTCAGACCATCGTCTTCTCCTTCAGGGATTCCTATTAGGTGAATGTTTGCTCTGTTAGAGTGGTCCCACAATTGTCTTAGGGAATGATCCATTTTTGCTCTCTACTTCTCTTCCTCTTTGAGCATTTGGAAGTGTTCAAAAGCTTTGTCTTCAATGTCAGAGATCCTTTCTTCTGCTTGCTCCATTCTGTTACTGAGGGATTCTACTGTATTTCTCAGATCTTTGAAGGCTGCAAGTTCTTGCCTCAATGTGTCAAAATCTCTGGTGATTTTTGTCTTTGAATTCATTGAATTCTTGAGGCAACTTTTGAATTGCTCCTTGAATTTCTAATTCCATTTTTACTTCTATTCTGTTAATCTTATTTGGAATCCAAATTCTGAATTCGATTTCTGACATCTCAGCCATTTATTTATTAATGAGATATTCTGTTGGGTCTCCTTTGTCATTCCTTGGGGTAGTTGATCTACTCTGATTATTCATGTTGCCAGAGTTTTTCCACTGATTCCACCCCATGATTATTTTTCATCCTTTGGCTAAAGAAGCTGGCAAGGTGAACTTGAATTGAGGGCTTCTGGAGTTGTAATTAACCAGCCCTTTACCAAAGAACTGGGACTGGTGATTGTGGCTTTTTCCTTAGAGCTTCACAAAGGTCCCATTCAGAACTACTGTCTAAAATTCTGGGGACATGCTTGGTGTGGTGGGGCTAGATGATGCTGACTGGTGTTCAGCTAGTCTCTGTCCAATCCTAGTGAATCAGTGGCTTTGGGCTGAAATCTCAGCTGTGGAGAAATATAAGCCACTAAGACACCCCGCTTCCCCTACCCCCCAGGCAATAACTGGAAGGGGAGAATCCCACACTCCCACAACAATACAACCAAGGTACAACCTTGGTGGGTCCCTGGGTGATCAGCCCCGATCAAGAGTTCCAAACCAATTGTCCTGGTTGACACAAACACTGATGAGGTGGGAGAGGTCAAAAGGTCTTCAGCATCTAGGCAGTGGGGGCCCACTGGTAACTCAATTTGACTCCAATGGGAAGGACTGTGGAGCTGCCACCACTGTCAGGGATGGAGCTGCCAGTGTTGGGGGTGGTGCTGCCAGTCTGGGGTACTGCTGTGTGCAGCTCACAGGAGCTGGTGGGGAGCTGGAGGGCATTGCCACTGGCCATACGGGTCACAGGAGCTGGGCAGAGAACTGGAGGGTGGAGCCTCTGACCCAGGGATCTCATGCTACAGGAGCCAGGCGGGAAGCTGGAGGGTGGAGTCAAGCCATATTTTTTACTAAAGCTGCCAGCTACTGCTATCTGAAACATATCTAGAACTCCTTTTTTTCAAAATTTTTTGTTAGCTTTTAAAAAACCTGCATTGGATTATTTTGAATCTCCTCAAGAAGGAAAAACAAATCTTTGTTATTTTAGAGTTTGATTTTGGGGACTGTTCTGGGTTGAATAGTGTCCCCCCAATTCACTTCCACTCAGAAACTCAAATGTGATTTTATTTGGACATAGTAGTTTTGCAGATGTAATTAGTTAAGATGAAGACTTCCTGAATTAGGGTGACCTTCAATCCATGATGACTAGTGTCCTTCTAAGGAGAGGAGAAGAGAAACAGAGATGGATTCACCCAGGTAAACCACGGGGACGATGAAGGCAAAGACTGGAGTAATGTGTCTTCAAATCAAGGAATGTAAGCATTGCTGGCAACCACCACAGCTAGGAAGAGGCAAGAAAGGATCCCCTCCAACAGCCTTTAGAGAGATGCATAGCCTTGGCCACACCATGATTTTGGATCTCTAACCTCCAGATGGTGACAGAAGACATTTTTGCTGTTTATCACCTGCTGTGTGGTGCTTAGTTTTGACAGCCCTAAGAAATTTGTACAAGGATCCAATCAGGTGACTGAAGGAGTATTCAAGCCAGGTTAGTTCTGCAGCTGGTAAAAACAAAACAAAACAAAACAAAAACCCTCTATGGTGAACCTCATAAGACTGATTTATCTTTTGGACCTAAAACTGAACTTAAATGGCACCATTAATAATGGCTGACCAGCTCTGTGTAAGCATTGTCTCATCAATTCTCAAAAATCTATAGAGTGTTCTCTATCTCCATTTTCCAAGGGAAAGAACCTGACGAGCTGATAAATTAGGAAACTCGGTAATGGTCCGAATTCAAATTTGTGCTTGTTTGACTACACCATGCTGCCTCTCTCAATGTTTGAAGACAACTTCCAAAAATGTTTGAGCAATAAATATATCTCTGAACTAATTGTACCATGCCCTGAGGTGATGGATTTGCAGAACAGCTCTCTTGAAGAGTAAGCTCTGGTATTTTTGTTTAAACAATCCCCTGTCATTACTTTACAGCCACACCTTGTCTGTATTATGTTGAATTCTTTGCCTGCCTAACTTATATTATCACTCTGCTGGAAGGGACTGAGACTTCTTTTCCATCTTGTACAGAGTTAAAGAAGCTGTCAACACTTAGTAAATAATCAGTATTTAAGCCAGCACAGTGATCCCTACAAATTATGACCCTGAGGCACTGAAATGAAGAAAATAGTTAGTTGTGCAATTTTCCACTCTTCTAAGAATATTAATGGTGTGGATCATGTTAGTCCTAGTTTAATATTATAATCCAAACAACATTTGACTCTGAATGTAGAGGGAGGCTTGGGAATCACCCAGGCCAGCATATTTAGAGACAGACAACTCATGATAGCTGGTTGAGCTGCTTTTATTTTTTTCTAGTATTTGCAAAGTGGCTGGGCATCTTGTCCCTCCTCTGCTTACATTGCACTTACCATGCACATAATAATAGAAGATGTAACATTTTTGTGTTTTTCTTTTCCTTCTTTTTAAATCTTGTTAAGAAGGCCCAGCTCAGCTGTGTGGGTTAGGTAGGTTGAGGCCCAGCTTGCATCCTTGTTGCCATGCTCATTCAAGTGGAGTCCAGTAGAGGGTCTCTGTCTTTTCATTACAGTGTGAATCTTTATTATTCTCTTTTCAAGTCAAGGAAATGGAGCTCACTTCTGGTAGAAAGAGCTTTCTTTTCTTTTTAAAAGATTCTTTAGGCTGAGAAAGGATTATTTTTACTGTCCATGGGACAGTACATTCCACTTTTACTATGTGTGTGTCTGGGTGAGGCATGTACTAGCATTTATTATGTGGCACAGAAGAGGATGGCCTGCCTATGTCTTGTTTTGGAGGAGCAACACTGAGTTGAATCTAATCTTAAAAGTCCTCAGGTATTAGTATATTTTTAAAGGAACATTTCTAGCCTGTACTTGATCATGTATTTGATTGAAATCATGTATTTGATTTCATGCCTCTTTCTTTGAAATCCTTTCTTTTCTGTGAAATGAAATCTTTGACTTCCCTCTTTCTCCAAACTTCCCTTCCTATAAAATCAATTGTATTTATTATTTCTATATCTATTTGAATGTCAGCTTCACCATCCCATATTTTGTCACATGTTGTACTCAAAATTGTTTGATCTTTCAAGGCCCACCACAATCCTCCATTCTGTCCCAATTTATTTGTACAACATCCATCTATCCCTTTATCCATCCATTTATTGTTCCAATAAACTTTATTGAAAATATAACAATGCCAGGCATTGCACTTTGTGCTCAGAGCAATGTGGTCCAGACAGGCCTGGTTTCTCTCTTCTTGGGGTTTTTGATTTGGTGACAAAAGGGAATACTAAACATGATGGTGCAATGCACAAGCTCTGTGGGTGGGGGGCACAGGGTGCTATGATAAGACATAGAAGGGACAAACAAGTAACTAGACTCTGAAGGAGAGGAAGTGACATCTGGGCTGAAATCTGACCTGTGAATAGGAGTTATGCAGGTGAAAGACAGGGGAAAGATTTTCTTGGTGGAGGGGATAATGTGTGGAGCCCAGAGATGAGACAACGTAACAACTGGGGAAGTGAAAGAAGTTGAAAATAGCTGGAGGGAAGAATGGGAAAGTAATGAAGCCAGGAAGGTGGGGATTAGAGGAAGAAAACAGGGACCAGATCTGGCTAGGCTTGGAAACCTAGTGAGCTAAAACTTTCTTCTAAGGTTAGTGAAGGTTCACTTCAAGGTTTTAAGGTGGTAGGATTTTAAGCAGGTCAGGAAACTGAGAAGATTTGTCTTTTGAAAACATCCCTATTGCTGCCTTGGGGACAGTGAATCAGAAGAGGGTAAGATAAAGGGATGAGAAACCCAGTTGAAGGCTGCAATTTAGACAAGAGATGATAGTATGAACCAGGAACCTGTCAGAGAGGACAAAAGATGTGGACAGATTAGAGATATTTAAAGGTCAGTCTGACCCCAAATATATCACATAATTTAATTCCCATCTTTCATTCCCCTGCCAGGTAGGTCTTGTTCCTATCTATGGATTCAAATTCTACCCACATTAATATCATCTCTACATAAAGCCTTCTCTGGCCCTCAGCCCTCAACCTATATGAATGCTTGCAAGATTTTATTTATCTATGCCCCTCATTTCACCAAGAGAACTAATTTATAATGTGTAAATCACAAGAATTTAGAATTTATCATAGCATCTTTCTCTTGAATGGATGGCAAGCAAGATGAACAAAAACCATGTTGTTACTTTTTACCTCCCCATGCCTAGTACTTGCGAGTTCATCTTGTGCAAGGTGGGCGCCCTGTAAATATTTGTGCTGTTGTACAACCATGATCTTGTTCCTCTTCTAAAAATTCCCCAGGTGGTTCTCTTCCAGGTCTCATTTTAAATGACACAACCAATCAATCAACTGAGTGGTTCAGTAACTCATTTATTCTTTTTTTTTGTCAAAACCACAAGGGAGTTTTGTTCTAGGTCCAGTTGCTCATTACACAAAAATCCAATTATTGAGACAAGGGTTGCCAAGGAAGAAAGGAATTTTTAATATGACAGACATCTTTTTGGGAGGATGGAAGAAGCTGCTTCAAATTTATCTCTCCAATTACAAGGGCTTTCAAAAGAGGAGCCATGTGCCCTGGGGTAGATCACGGTGTAAATAACAAGGGGCTACTTGCATTGGGGGCAGGTTGTGGAGGATGGTGAATCCTGGCATCAGGAAGTCCACTCTGGATCTGTCAGAATCTCAACTCCTTTGTCTTCTAGAAAATCTATCATTTCAGCCTAGGTGTGTTGGCTCACACCTATAATCATAGCACTTTGAGAGACTGAGGTGGGATGATCACTTGAGGTCATGCGTTTAAGTGTGTCATTTCTGGGAAATAACTCAAAGCATCAAGTAATGGGTCAAGTAATTAGTTACAACTCCCTTCCTTTTTTAGTGCATTCCTCAATCTTGGGGAATTAGGATGTTGATCTATCTAGCTCTTTCTGCTGAAATGAACCTAGTTGGGCCTATAACCAAAACTTTTTAGTACATGATGCTGTGTTGCTCCCCTCTTCCCACTAAGGTTACCAAAAGAAGTACCCATCCCCATCTGGGATTTCTCCCAGGAAATATTGTCCCAGTGTTTCTCATATGGAATCTCCATCCTAAAATACCTTTTAGTCATCTTTTTTTCTTTTAGTCATTTATAAAAACAGTTTTAGGAAGCTGATCCAGAAGTGAGATAGACTGATCCAGAAGTGAGATAGACGAGCAGAAGAGGAAGTAGTCTGATATTTACCCATCCGGCCAGCTGTTAACCAAAAGTCACCCTTTTGTTCTAGTAAGGGTAACACATAATACACAGCATAAACAGTCACCAGTTGCCTAAGGGTAAACATTTTAGCCTTCCTTTAGACCTCTCTGAACAAGTGTTCAGAGAAGCAGGGTACAGGTTCCTTATAATCCCTAAAAGTTTGGGTCCATATCCTAAGTCCAATTCCTTGCCTTTCTTTTTTTTTTTTTTTTTTTCAAACAAAAGGTCTTATGTATGTATTACTGCACGAGCTTATTAGGGAAGAGCATATACACAAAGAGAAAGATGACAATGACCATGATACAGCATAAGTATGTGCAATTCCTTATAGACCCAGCTTGGTTCTACTCCAGTGTCTCCTCTTCAAGTTGTACCTGATTTTATTACCAGTTTTCATTCAAATCCACTGGGGAATGGGACCATATTGTTTTTGTTTCTTGGCCAGAAACTGCATGATTCTGAAAGTCTTGTGAGAGGACATGGCAACAAATGGGACTAATCACATGCACCACTGTGGAGGAGAGAGAGAGAGAGAGAGAGAGAGAGAGAGAGAACAAGAGAGCTTCCTTGCCTTTCGTAAGTGAACAGGTCAAAAGGCTTATATAAATCCAGGAGGCCCAATTTGGGGGCAGTCATTAATTTTTAATAGTCAAGAAAGAATTCCGCAGCCGAGTAAGTAGTTCTTTATTTGAGTAAGTAGTCCCTTTTGAGTAAGGTGACCAGATTTTAACCTTGGTAAAGCAGGTCACCATGACGGGGCCGGGGCCTGGGGGGGTGGGGCCTGACAACAATGCAAACTTTGATATGCAGTTCTCAACAATTATTTGTTATTATTAAAGTTTAATATTATAAAATTAACAAAAATAGTATAAAATGCATATCCTGGCAAAATAGCCACATGGCAGCTGAAAACTGTATATTCCCTTCCTGTTCTCTTGTGTTCCCTAGCTTGTCATGCATTCTTTCCAAAAATTGGGGCTTTTTAAAAACGCCACAGGATACAGGACAAATTGTTAGAAATCAGGACTGTCCCACTAAAAGCAGGACATCTGGTCACCTTACTCTGGGGGCGGGGGGAATCATGCAGAATCATGCAGTTTCTACTGGTTTGTTCCAGACAGTTTGGCTCCTTCTGAGCTAATTGTCCTTGCCTAGAAGCAAGGGAGGGAGCCAGTCTCCTACTGATACCTTACCCAGGAGGGGAGTAGGGAGTTTACATTAGCTTTTTCATTTCCAAATGAAGTTACATTAATCTCTTCATTCCCAAATGGAGTTACATTAACCTTTTCAGCAGCTGATGTATATTCCCTTCCCATTCTCCCACTGTTCCCTAGCTTGTCATGCATTCTTTCCAAAAATCGGGACTTTTTAAAAATGTTGCGGGACACAGGACAAATTGTTAAAAATTGGGACTGTCCCACCAAAAGCGGGACATCTGTTCACCTTACTTTTGAGGCTTTATAGAGAAATTTTGCTATTAGCCTAAAGTTAGGAATCTAAATCTGACAAAACCCAGCAATACCCAGGAATCCTCCCAATTGCTTGTGGGTGGTAGACTGTTTTTTTATTTATAGCCTTTCTCCAATATGGAAGGAGGTTCTGAGTTTCAATAGACAATCAAACCCCAAGTTATTTGATAGCAGGAAGTGAGATCTGAAGTGGCTTTTGTTGTTGTTGTTCTTTGTATCCTTTGTTATCTAGTAAATCAATACAATAATGGCATGTTGCCTTGATTCAGCTTCAGTCTCACTGGCTATCAGGGTATTGTCTACATATTATAAAATCATTTCCTTGCCTAAAATGATTTCCTCTAAATCTCTGCCTAGAATTTTCTGAAGACTGTAGAGGCTTCCCATTCAAGAGCAAATAGTACTTGGAACTTGGGGGAAAGAGGAATGCAAAAGAAAGCATCTTTTCAATCTATTACTGAAAATCAGGCAAATTTTCCAGATGAGAATATCCTCCTTTATTTGGTTTATTGCTCTTAGGTCTTAAATAAACTGGTATTCCTGGCTTCTGAGTTCTTTCTTTTTGACCAACAGAATGGGGCTCTAATGAGGCGTGTCTCGCATCTCTTCCCTTTATGGCCAGGAACTCAGTTTTGAACTAATTTACTTACTTGAGATCCCCTTGGCTAAGAGGGTTCCATTCAGTTGGCAAGGGAGGTGTCTAAGATGTTATTTCAGTTTACATTTTTTTCGCTTTTGGCTGAGATTTGCCAGAGGCAACATGAATGGCCAGACTTTTCTTTGTCTTATCATTGCTGGGCTGGTGTGGCTACCTGTCCTGGTTCCATCTTATTCCTCCGTGGGACCCTGTGGCCAAAGGACTTAAGTCCAAAGGCTTATAGCCAACTAAATGTTGTAGGCCCTAAAGGAATGGAGGTAGACAGGGATTTATCAAGCTTTAAAACCTTTTCAGCAACATAAAAGCAAAAATCTCAAACTCTAAAAGCAGAGTTATGAAATTAACGTGTCTATTAGCATCAAGCTATGGTTAGACTTGTAGGAATTTGCTGTATAAAACATAATCATTTGTTACAATCATTTACACTAAGGATTTAGAGACTCTTGTATCAAAATGAGAAAACATTTTAAACAAAGGTTGTAAGTCCTGCGTACTTCTGACAATGAAGAAAATGGAAACTTACAAGAGGCTAAATAGTCAAATTTTCTAGATTTTGTGGATATTTGCCAAAGATGTTTAATAGCTCAAAACATTTGATCAGAACAGAATCACAGGTTAGTGTAAAATAATAGTAATTTGAGGGTGGCGCCTGTGCCTCAAAGGAGTAGGGCGCCAGCCCCATATACTGGAGGTGGCGGGTTCAAACATGACCACGGTCAAAAACTGCAAAAAAAAAAAAAAAAAAAAAAAAAAAGTTGTTTAACTTTTTAAAAAATTGTTTCCTTTTATCACCTTAAAGAAGAAAAGTCATATAGTATCTCAACAGATTTAAAAAGCATTTA
>NW_003852403.1:33732950-33755151 GCF_000181295.1 Otolemur garnettii
AAAAAAAAAAAAAAAAAAAATAGTAATTTGCTTAACCAAGAGTGGTAATCAGAAGACTTTAAAGGCAATACAGAAAAAACCCCTAACTTTTGAAAGCTCAGTTTTCCCAACAACTTAATAAGAACAACATGGGAATTATCTTAGTAAAACATAAAATTGTTTCTCAGGCCAGTTACCAAAAAGTAAAGAAAGCCCTTCTTCATTTTAATTGTTCCTTCATTTGGAAACCCATTTAGACAACTCAGAAGTCAAAGCTCAAGAAGAGGGTACCAGAATTTATTGGTCTAAGAAGACTATGTCCAGGGTTGTGAATGAACATTATATCATGAGGAAACAAGAAACTAGAAAATGAATACCTTGAGAAAGAGAATATATTACAACTCTTAGTAACAGCATAGGAAGAGTTTTGATCATGTTGAATAATTCAGACATATCAAGAAGTTGAGAAGAAACATTGTTTTTCAGACCTTTAAACATTTCAACATCTGATCTTAAGAGCATACTTACAACCAGAAGCAGGACAACGTTACAGGAGTCAACACAAAGGCTGGGAGAGGGTTATCATCTCAGGCCTTCTCAAAGGGAGGAAAAGCTGAAAGCAGGAAGACACAGTGAGTTGAACTCAGATATAGATCTGAGGCACTTCCAATGAAGCTGATGACAGGGGAACCCCTTGCAATGTTATTACACGTTTTGCATTTACAGTTGCCTAATTTATTTTAGCAGTTTATGTAACCTGGATAGCCTGTGACTATTATATACACAACCAATGGATTAACGGTGCTCTCACATTAATGTGTAAACAAATTTAATATCTAAACATATTTTCATAAACAAAATTGGGGAATGAATTTTTTTTTTTAGAGACAGTCTCATTTTGTCACCCTTGGTAGAGTACTATGGCATCACAGCTCACAGCAACCTCCAGGTCTTGGGCTTAGGCAATTCTCTTGCCTCAGCCTCCAGAGTAGCTGCGACTACAGGTGGCTGCCACAATACCCAGCTATTTTTTTGTTGCAGTTTGGCCAGGGCTGGGTTTGAACCTGCCACCCTCGGTATATGGGGCTTGTGCCCTACTCACTGAGCCACAGGCATCGCCCCTTGGGGAATGAATTTTAAAACATGGAAAAATCTCCACAAAATATAGTTTGAACTATTACTTTTATACTTAAAAAAAAAAAAAACAACTCTTACCACAATAACAAAGTATTCTATCAAGACTTGCTATTCTGAGCAGTATAATACCTTTAAGTTCTATAACTATAGTAGAGGTTTTAGAATACACCCTGCTTAAAGATGTTAACTAATTTGATCCTTCTAAAATACTAATATCTAAAACTAAACTTTATTGACATGATATAACCTGACTATAGTCCAAATAACATTAAATCTTAGCACTTCAAATAATAGCTCAAAGTCTTTATATATATGTGTGTATATATATATTTTGCAAAAGGTCAGACCAAGCCATATTACAAATAATCTAACTGGCCTCAAAACATTTTTTCTACATAAGTGCAAATTCAAGTACATGTACATGTAATAATTCCAAGGAATAAAATTTTTCTGAGATTCTCTTTGGATTCTAAGAATAACCATTTTGTTCATTTTGAAACAAATTACTGTACAAAAATTAACAGGATTCTTTTTAAAAAGGTTTTTCCAGGCAAAGGGCTTTGCTATGGCAACACACAATGTACACGGACAGACTAGGTTGTAGCAATCAGTACTCAGAAAGAATGACAAAAATTAAAATATCTTCATAAACCTTTGACCATAGTTTCTGTTTTTGCGCTTCCGTTTACTCAGAGTTTTACTTACATTTACCGACACTTGTTTTTATTGACACGTGTCTTCATTATTGCCTGAGTAATAGCCTTAGACACACAGGTGATTTTGCAGGGAACGTAAGGGATTTAGCTATTTTTATTTAACCAGCAATACTAACTTATTAAAAATCATACAAACACAGATAATTGACTTTTTGGCTAGGTTTTTCGTTTTATAACTTCTGACCCCTTCAAATATAAAAATAACCAGCAAACTCAGGCAAAAATGTGTACTGACATTTTTGAAGACTTTTTATTGCTATTTTATCAATAATTTTTAAAACCCAGCTCCAAAGATTACTAAATTCACGTGAACTTGAAAAGTATTGGGGCTTATTTGATTAATTTATGAGAGCTCCTTTTATTTATAAACCAATGGCATGTAGACATATAATACATATGCATACATAAAACACGTTTAAATAATATACACACAAACAAGCAGAATGAGAGCCTCTGAAATTCCACCCAAATCTGGATATTTTACTTTTTTCTGTTCCTCTGTTTCCTTTTTCAACAGTAGGCATTCCAGCATCTAAGCTAGGTTGCTTCCATGGATGGAGAGGTCTTTCAGTCTTAGACTGTAGGACAGAGATGTCTTCCAACCTGCCACACCTTCAGACAGGTTAATCTTTTAGATCTTAGAAGCTGCAAGAGAAACTACCATCAAAGGTGTCTTTCAACTTCCTAGACCTTGAACTGTGCTTATAATAACATGGGCAGCAAATTTAAAGTAAGGAGAAGGCAAATGGAGACAAAGAGCTTAATAGACCCCACTTTTCCATGTCACACACCTATATAAACATTCAACATAAGGAGATGTTCAAAAGGTTAGAAACAAAGGAATTGCGGTTTCACCTAATAAGCCCTGTGAGTGCCAAATCAAAATACTTAGGTTACTTCCCATTCTCACAAACCAAAAGGCGGGGGCTTCTCCAACCCCAAATTCTTTCAGAATTCCCCAAATTGAGAGGTGCAGCCCCCAATGTGCTGTACCTTAGAACAGCCCTTACCTGCTAGGACACAGTGGTTGTAAGCTTCGGTCTCGTGTTTTGTGGGCAGAGTTCTTCCCCTGGGAGCCAATCACAAAGCAATCACCCAGAGCTTGGAGGCTGGTGAGAATGCAGTGGAGGTCAGCAGTGGTGGGGCGGTGGGATAGTCTAAGCCACCAGTGGGCAAATATGGCCAGGCAGTTGCTAAGTGGAGCTTGTGGTTTCTCCCTGCTCCACAGCCACTGGACTATGAGCAATGCCATCCCTGATAAGTCCCCATAATTGTTGTCAAAACCACAAAGGTCTAAGTCCAGTATGTCATCACACAAAAATCCAGTTATTGAGACGGTAAGAATTGCCAAGGAAGAAAGGAATTTTTAATATGACAGACATCTTGCCAGAGAGTGGGAGAAGCTGCCTTAAATAATTATTCTCTTTGGCTAAGAGAGATTATGGACTTTTAAAGGAGGGCCTGTGTACCTTGGGGGCAGGCTTGGTGCATGCATTGGCGGAAGGTTGTGGGGGATGGTGAATCTTGGTGTCAGGAAGGCTGCCCTGGAGCCTTCAGAATCTCAACTCTTTGTTTTGTAAAAATTCATCATTTTAGGGCAAGCTGGGTGGCTCACACTTACATTCCCAGCCCTTTGGGAGGCTGAAGTGGGAGGATCACTTGAGGCCAGAAGTTTGAGTCCATCATGTCTGGGAAACAACTCAAAGGGTCAAAAAGTCAAGGGGCAGGATTATTAAAAAACATAAAGGGGTTCATGGAACCAGTTTCACGTTCACTCAATGTTTGCTTTTTGGGTGGCTGTTATGTCCTAGGCACAATTCTAGGGCTGATTCTCTGCTTTTTACTGAACCGCCCTTTTCATTTTGTATACCATGTTTTCTAACACAGAGACAACCTCTTCTGTTTGTCATATAAAAGGACAATCGAACATACTGGAAATGTTTTCCTGCTATAAGCACACCTTAGCACCTGGTCCCTGATGAGCTATCTGATGGCCTGGGAAGGACCTAAGGTATGAATGATTCTTCTGGCTTCCTAGTTGGAGAGCTGGCCTTCTGTCAGTGGCAAATGTCTTGCCCAAGGGAACCAAACCTCGGTATTTGAATGAGTGCTAGGCTGAGTTAATACTGTCTTGTTTTTTAAAATAATTCCTGATGTTTACCCAGTAGAAGCAAAACTAAATAGTGCTAGACACTCCAAATGCATGAGTCAGAAGAATATGCATCCTGATGTCCAGCTCTTAATGTAAAGAAAAATGTTGGCTTTTACCCCTGTTGGCTGCCCTGACGGCAGCTCTCCCCCTGCCACTACCCTGCATTCTACCCTGCCAGGAATGGGCACTGGACTAACAGCGGTTTGGGAGAGAAGCTTCGAATTCCAAGATTCTTCTGCGCTTGCTTCAAGAGATTTTTATGCTAACATTGCATCAAAGCCCTTTTTTTGGCAAATAAATTGCCATATAAGATTAAAAATAAATTGGGGGGCAAGATTTCTACCAGGAATTGAACAAGCAATGTACTGTCCTAAGCTGGTTCCAAATTCCTAATGCATCTTCTTTGTACAGTCCCCATTTCATAAAACTACAATTCCTCGTTTGTCTGAATTCCTTCTGCTTGTGTGCTAGAAGAGTCACACCCCTTTATTTCTGGCCCTAAAGGCACCTTCTCAAGTTTGGGAAAACTTCTCAAATAAGAACTCACAAAAGCCCTAAATAATGCAGTTGTTGCGAGAATCCTTGTTAAATATTCAGCAAGCTACCCCCTTGACTTCCCCCATCAGGGCAGATGTAAAACAATGGCCTCCTCTGCCACTTTCCTGACAAGAGCTCTCCAGCCCTGCTCTGTATTCCCACAGAGCCACCATCTTGAATTCAGATACTTTCCCTAGTTCCCCTGTTTCTAGTTAATTGAACAGATATGGCCACATAGCAGAAATTGATGTTTTGTTTGTCTAATTATTTTTATCTGAAAGTGCACCATGATTCTGTGGTTCAATTTATAGAAATTTCTAGGTTCAACATGCTGTTTGGTTGGGCCTTAATCTAACTGTGATCTTTTCCCTGACTGGTTTAAACTTGGATATTTTCTTGATCTTGTTCATTTATTTTTGATACTGGGTCTCTATGCTGTTAGGTCACCTTAACTTGCAAGTAACACTATACTGGCTTCATTGGCTTAAATCAGGGTTCAGCAAGTCACTGCAGTTAGGGACTGGGAGTGAGGGCACAGCAGTCAGGCAAAGAGCCCTGAATACAAAAAAATGAAAAGAGACACCCAAATCAGCTGCCTTTTGCTCTAGTCATGTGGGAGTAGCAATTCCTTTTTCCTTTCCTTTACCCACCATAGGTCCCAGATTGGGGCTAAAGGGAGCTCTGACCATGTAAAATAATTTAAAACTCAGCTATCCTGGTCTGAATGACCCACAATCACATACATGTGTATAATACTTTTGCATTCAATGGTATGAATTTTCCGTTAGGTTATTGGGGTACTGTTTTATTTCATTTTTTTTATCTTCACTTTTATCTTTAGTTTTATTTCCATCTTATCCCCCATTTTAGAAAAGGGGTATTCTAGAGTGCATTTTAGAAATTCTTCTTTTAAGAAGTAGGTCTGTCATTTTTGGTGCCATTGTAGAGGCTGAACAAATGAATGGAATCTATTAGCTTTTATCTTTCCACAAAGTTTATGTAGTGTAACTGTTAAAAGAGATTGGTTACTATTATCTTAAATGGGACATTTTGCTTGACTTGAAAGTAGGCAAAAGTTAGTGTACAAAATCCAGGAGTGTTTAATAAATTTGGCTTGGTCAATGTACTTTGTATTGGACTCAACAAAACTGCCCCAAATGTCCTTCCATCTCCTCTCTCTTCCTAATCCTTACATACCAGGCTAAGACAATGCTAAGGCCTATGTATGCTAATTATTCTCAATGTAGTTTATAGGCCCCAAATTCTAGTTATTAGCACACATGTGAAATTTAAGTAGGAGTGAGCAAATTTCTACTACCTCTATTATTATTAATATAATTATTATTTCTAATTACAGTAATTACATTATAATTAATATTATGATTAATAGTACTAATTAATCATGGTTACCAATTATTGAGCACATACTATATGCTGGTGACCAAAGTACTTAGATTTATAATTTTCTTGAATTTCCTCAACAACCTCATGAGATGCTATCATTAGTCTCAATTCTGGGTGAGGAAACCAAGGTTAAGAAAATAGGCTGAGAGGCTCATACAATTCAACAAGGCTGAGAGTTCATATAACTAGTAAATTACAAACTTTGAGATTTAAATCCAAGTCTATTTAATGTCAAAGTTCATGTTTTTTGTTTAGGTCCTGTTGAGTGACAGGGGTAGCCTTATGTCTATGAAATAGAAATAACATTACTATGGAAAGTCCTTTTCCCTGTCCCTGATTGCCCAGCTCTGGAGGGGCTTCCCATCTTAGAGTGTACATAACATATCCACGAATACCCTTGTGGGAACTGGGCACCACCAGTTTTGTGCATCAGACAGATTCCACATTACTGCTTCTCACATTTTGACTGTTCATTATGGGTCAGCCCTTAATTTTTGCTATTTGTTCAATATTTATGTTTGGGAAAGAAGAAATTAAGGATATTTATTAAAATAAGTTGGAAGTTATGGGAGAGATCATAAGAGCCACATAATTCTATACTGTATTTCAGTAAATTAAGCAGTGATGAATCAGTCTATGGCTGGATTTTAGCATATCAATAAGAACAAACACTCTCCCTTAAAAATAGGCTTGAAGTCCCAAGGCTTCATTCAGAGTGGAAAGCTTCTTCAATAAGTGCTCAAACTGCCTTAAAGCAAGAGAGGGGATTTTTCTGGCTAACATAATTGAAAAGTTCAGGCATAGTTAGCTTCAGGTATAGTTGGATCTAGGGGCTCAAATAATGTCACCAGACATCTATGTCTCTCCATTTTTCATCTTTGTTTTCTCTCTTGTCTTAGTATGCAAGAAGATTCTCCCCTTAGGGTGATATGATGGCCACCAGAAGCATCATGCTTCCAATCTACCAGTTTTCAAACCTAGCAGAAACAGCATCTCTTTCCCAATAGGTCCTGCAAAAGTCTTGACAATCACACTTATTGACTTGTGCTGGGCCATACATCCACATCTGGAATCTATTACTGAAAGCAGGGAAGAGCACTGACCAGACTGGAGCTGTGTACTTTCTTCTGGAGCACAAAAGTGGGATGAACCCCCTCCAAATCGTAAATGCTGGGAATGTGGAGAAAGACAGGAAAAGGGGGGGGATCAAAGGAACCAAGCAACCAAAGAAGCCCAAAAATAAACAACAAAAAAACAGGTGTCCACCATGCTTTTCTAGAACTTAATGCCTCCATCTGAAAATAAATCCAACTCTCTGATGCCTGCTGCTGCGAAGCATTGTTAGGGTAGCTAAGCAGGGCTCTGGGCATTCCAGAAGTTCAGCAGGATAGAGGCAGGGGCTGCATGGGAAAGCCTGGCTCAATTCAAGGGGAGGAGGATGATGTGAGGGGTGGAGATAGACCAGGTCGGAGGAAGAACAGATTGGTTTTCAGTCGTTCCTTTGGCTTATTTAATAAACCTTTTAGGCACTTCTAAGGCCACTGGGCAGCACTCCCAAGCTGCAGCATTGGGAGATAACACCTGCTGTTACTACTAGTGACTAGAAAACAAGGAGCAAGCAGCGAGCTAAGTGGAACAATACAGGGCGGTCAGGAACTGGACTGATGTGGGTGGCCCGAAGTGAATTCTAGGTCTTCCAGAAAGGTATGGAGTCTTATGTTTTGCAGAAATCACTTTTTCAACAGTTGAGTAAACATATTTAAAAACCTGATGATTTTTGTTTCACCAAAAAAGAAAGGTTAAACCCTCCCCTGCCCAGTCTTGTCTTCCTGATAGCAGAAAGTGATCCTCATTCCAGGACTGTTACCTGATACAGAAAACCAAGACACTTTTGGCTCAGAGTGGGGAATCCTGGATACATAATAGAATAAATTGCATGTTATTCAGGAAAATAAGACAGAGGGGCTCAGCTATAAAGAGAGACCTGAGTTGTGGAGAAACTCTGGAAGAACAGCAATTACAGAGCACATAAAAATTCTTATGGCTTTTCTGAATTCAGAAATCTAGTTCAGTTTCACACTTGAGAAGAACTCTTGTTGCCTTCAAATTAAAAAAAAAAAAGTGGGGGAGGGAAATAAATGAGGCCCCTTTCTCTGGTTTCCTGTTCTGTGATTAGTGCCAGAGAGCTGGGCTCCCAGGGCTAACTGATGCCACCTGGAATGGTCCTCTTCAGCTGGGGCCTGAAGGCAGCGCCTCCTCCATCCTGAAGTGGGTGCCGGCCCAAGCAACCATTCTGGGCCTGTCACAATATAAGCTAAGTATGGCATATGGGATTACAGAGGGATCAACAGAACCTCAAACATTTCCAAGAGAAATGAAAAATATCAGGCGAGGTCTTGGACAGCCTGCATCTCATTAATCGCCCCTTTCCATAATGGTGGGCGGGCTGCTGGGGATGTGGGCTGCAGATGGGAAGCACAGTTTCCTGGGTTTTGTTGTATTCTCCAGGCTCCTCTTAGACACCAGAAGTATTTGTTTCTTGGCACAAGCAGGGATTGGAGCACTGGTGTCCAATCACTCTTTGGACAGCCTGGACAGCTGGCTGGGCCCTGGAGTATTTGAAAGGGTTGTTGGGGACCCGCTGTTATGATAGGATATGCCTGACCCAACCTCCCAGTCCTGTCTCTCCACTTCTGCATGGCTGGGGCAACCTGCAGCTGATCTCTCCTGTCTCAATTCTCCCACCTCCAACCCCAAGCATTATGGCCAGACTCATCATCTTAAATTACGATTTAAAGTGATGAGCTCTATCTCAAAAGTCAGAAAAGCCTCTTCTGTGTTTCCAGGAGGGTGTCTGAATACTTCCATACTAGACAGCCCAGTGTCCCATACCCAATAGGCTTCAAACATCCTCCTCTGACCTCCCCCCAAATCTTTGCTAATCTTTTCCCCTAGCCTGGAATGTTCCTTGCATTACCTCCTCCCATCCACTTGCTCTCTCCAGACATTCCCAGCTCCCAGGGAATTCTCCAGCATATTACTCACATCATATAGTACCTTGGGCAATTAATTGTGTCCGATTTTCTGTGGGTTTTTATTAAAGCACATTTTCATACACTTAGATTGATGAAATTGTCAATTTCTTTTCCCTCTTTGTAATTCTCAAAGGGATGAACATATAGTAGGTATTTAACAATTATTCATTGAGTAAATGAATCCATAACTAAATGGTATTGGATAGCACTAAAAACATTCCCATTATTTGAGTAAATCCTGGGTTAGAAAAATTACAGCCTACCCCTATCCTCATTATACCCAAGTCTGAATTTGATCTATCAGTAGGTCATCATGCTCTTCCTACCACTTATTCAAATCTGCAGTAAGAGTAGATATAAGCAATACCTTTAATCAACAGAATTTTCCTAATGTTCATCCTTGCCTTAGAAACCAAGAGTGATTTCCTATCGGCACTCACATGAAGCGTAAACAGCTCCCCAATTTCTCCAGCACCAAGGATCCTTGTTTTTATCAACTCCCAGGAAACTTAACTATCTGGTTCCTATCTCATTCTATTTTCTGGTTCCTATTTCATTTAGGGGTAGGGTGTATCAGCCAGCCTTTGCTACTTCCCGCCTGCCCCCTCAAATGGCTGCTCTCCCTGCCTCCTGGACATGAAGCTGAAGCCTTCTGAAGTTTTATCTCTGAAATCCATGTAAAAGCTCCTCTTAAGCTAGAGTACCAAAATAGGGGAAAACAGAAATCAGTGTCTGTGACTTGCTGAGATTAAAAAAAATAAACAAAAGCAGGCATATTTAAAGCATTAAAGACACACCAATTACTTCCAGCTTGTACTATTTCCTTTTGAACTCTCATCTTATGAATGTTACTGTCTCCTAGCTCCTGAGTCCCTTTGCCCCCTTCCGGGGTTTGAGCCCACCCTTCAAGGGAATCTCCTCTGGGGAACAGGAAGTCAAGAGCCCCTGAGCTGAGCTGGTGACCCAATTGCTTAGGCACACCCTGCCATTCTTTTCTCACAGGGCAAGCTGGTGTCCACTAGTGGGGCAAAGTTGGGACAAGTTGAAAGGGTCAGAGCATTCTGACTTTCTTGGTGGCCAAGCTGCATAAGCTGTGTACTTAGCAGTCTCTGATTCACGGTTGAGAGGGCTGAAAACCCAGAAACAGGGCAAAGCTGGTGATAGCAGTTCATATGAGCAAACAGTGGCTGAAATGTATCCCAGGGCCTCACTTTCACCCTTGGCTATCTATTTGCTTGAGTCTGCACCAAGAAAGAGTGAAGCATTATGGGATTCCTGGATGGGTAGGGGCAAGACTTCAGGTGTGACTTAGATCAGAGACCGCTGAGGTCAAGGGCTGCATTCTCTGAACTTCCCTGGCACTTTGGTCTCTTCCCTGGGGCAGTGCTCAAATCATAGTGGGTGCTTTCAGCCTTGTGATATACAATGCCAAAAGAGCATTATTGGTTGAAAGGCTGAGAAGCCAGTCTTCTTAGATAAAAGGGAAAACTGGGGTCCAACAAGTTTATATAGAATCCTTTTTGGATATTCTTACTCATTCAGTAAATATTTACTGCCTACTGTATGTAAGGCAAAAGGATTAAGGTCTCAGTGAATTTGTAACAGATCTGAGACCAGAAATCAGGACTTCTCATTCCTGATCCAGTATTGTTTTCCCCACAAAATGTATTAAGCCAGCATGTTCATTTATGACCTGACCTGACCATCTTTTGAGACCCAGCTAATGCCACACACCCTGGATAAATGTTTGACATTATCTCATTTGATTTTTAATCCTGAAAGACAGATGTTATTGTATCTTTTTTTTATGATGAGGAAACTGAGGCCCAGAGAGGTTGCAGGGACACCTCTGTGTTAGGATCCTGTAGCTCATAAGTGGTAGAGTTTGGTCTGGGTTGAAGGTCCATGTCAGGCTGTCTCCTCTCTGGTACATTTGATTCTCGATTGTTCCCGGGACTTCACACACAGCTGCCGAGGGGGCTCCATGCTTTTGACCAGCAAGTTTTGTACTCACAGTAACCCTACCTGCCACACACGCCTTTCTTCCTGTCCACCTTTGCATTGCCACTTATCTCTCAGGGCTAACATCTTGATTAGCTCACACTTTTGGAATGTTTAGAGTTGGCAAAATCTGGCCACCAAGGTTTAGCTTAGCCGAGCTTGCTGTTTAAAGAGCCATCATTCCTTCAAATGCCTTTTATTGTGTCAGATGTTATGGACAAGCTCAGGTCAGAGTGGTCAACAGTACCTCAACGTAAATGTTAGTCACTGGCCCTTTCAAAAAAGAATGCAGACCTTGACCTGCTTCTTTTCTCTTTTCTGGAATAAAATGCTACTTGCCTGGGGGGTGGTTATTTGCTATTATGCAGATGAGTCAGGGAATGCTCTGAATAATCAGATATTCCAATGAATAATAGAGTTACATTACATGGATCAGTAGCTCTCAAGGAATTAGAGTGAAATATAAGCAATACATATACTGTCTAAGCATAATGCTTTCATTTGCTGTTTTTTTCTGGTGAGCCTGTGAGCACCAATGATCACTTAATAGGAGTTGAAGTGTTATGGAAAGAGCACTAGAAACCAGGTAACTCTGCCACTAACCTGCAAAGTGATTTTGGACACTCAGCCTTCCATTTTGGAGTTCTCTTTCCTGCTCTGTAAAATAAATTATGTTGGATGAGATTCAGTCTGATCAGATTCAGACACATGTTGCCTATGTGTCATTTACCTCCACTCCTGGGACCATATCAGACATCAGTAATCAATGGTAGCACATTTTCCTTTGATCTCTGAGAGCCTGGTGTTTCTAAACCTAGTGTTCCAACAGCCACCCTCAGTATTGGAGTGGACGCATAAAATGAAATCTATTTGCTATCATTGAAGTAGATGATCTCCAGGGTTTCAGCTTTTATGAGCTGCCTGAGACAGATGCATGCTGGATAGAAATTTGGGTGGTAGAAAGTTTGTAGTATTATTAAGCACTAAGCATTTTATTACTCAAATGAGTTTTTTTCCTTTGCCTCTAATCCACTGACATGTAGACCTGCACATGGCTACTGAAAACTCTGGCGGGATTTATATCTAATATCCTGATAGGTGGGTCTAAGTGGATAATGACTGGGAGATCTGGTCAGCTTGGCTCTGTACCTAAGGTTTAACTCACCTGTTAACTTCTCTTTGAAGCTGTCCTAATAGAAATAGGCAGAAATAATTAAGCCCACATCTGAGTTCCCTCAGCCCATAGCACTAGGCTGGGCTATGTCATTCTGAGTTACGGTTAGTGGAATGTGATACACACATCTCCTGGTGGATTATAAACTCCTTGGAGCCAGAGATGAGCCTCTAGTTATTGTTTGAATTCACAGCCTGATTCCACAACTCACAGGCTGTTTAACCTCTGATAAGTTACTTAACTTTTTTTGCCTTGGTTTTTAATTTATAAAACAGGGGAATAATAATAGTATATGAGGTTTGACAATTAAGTTTATGAACTTGCCTAAAAAAATGCCACGTATACCTCATTGCTGAATATTACTATGGCCACCTTTGAGGTACTCCCCTTGGGAAGCTATGCACTAATGCCAGCGCCTAGTCCACCCTTCAGTGCAATTCTGAATTCTTTTTCTGGGACTACTATCAGTGCTCTCTTCATACAAGATCTGACAATTAAGTACATAAACTCATCTTAGAAAAAGTGCTGCATACCTTTTGCTGAATATCACTGTGGTCATCTTTGAAGTACTCCCTTTGGCCATCTTGTGACCATAGTGATAATCAGCTTTTTGTAGGATAAATTTATGGATTTAATTGTCAGACCTCATACAACAATAGCTCTGATGGCCATTCTAGAAAAAAAGAGTTCTAAAATTGCTTTGAAAGGTGAACTAGACCCTGGCTTTCGTGCATAGCTTCTCAAGGAGAGTACTTTGAAGGTGACCATCGTGATATTCAGCAATGAGGTATGTAGCACTTTTTCTAGGATGAGTTTCTGAACTTAGTTGTTCAACTTCGTATACTTTAGATATCTGTCATGGACATTAAATGATCATGGATGTAAGTGCATAACTGACTCCCTAGATATGGGAGGCAGGAAAGAAGATGGTGGTCGTCTAGAAGCAGCCCACAAGACGGCAGCTTTCAAAGAAAGAAGAATAAACTGCAAACAGGTGCCTACCTATGGACAGATCTTCTCAGAAGGAACATTGCAAATTCACAAAAAAGCAAGATGGGACACTCTGTAAGGAAAAAAAGTAAAGTTAAGAGAGTGATATATTTGACAACATCAAAATACATGCGGGGGAGAATGGGAGGATAGAGCACTGGACTCCATGCTTACCCCACCGGGCTCGCTCCCCTCCCACAGACCTCTACCTGGACACTTTGAATGCTTGCTTGGAGTCTCTGTGGAGTCATTGCATCAGACAACATATGTGGTGGGGATTGGGCAGAAGCTAAAGCCATCCTGAGCTCTCAGGTCCATGTCACCAGGTCAGTACAGGACTCAACTCTGCAGGGGTAGCCTTCACATTGCCCCCACTGGGCTGAGGAAGGAGTGAACTAATTGGACCTCCAATAAGCTGTACTGATGGCTGGAAACAAATTACCCTTCCCTTACAGCTCAAGGGGATTTGAGCTTGGGAATTTACTGTAGTCACTGATATAGGAGGTTTTGGGTGACTGCTTCAGCAGAACTTGGGATGGGGGGATAGGAAGAACTTATGATCCCTGGGCCACTGGAACTGACCACATGACTTGGCATCTGTGCCTGCCACCTGCTTAGCCCTGACTCCACCCTCCAGGACATAACTGCCTGTTGCTTGCTCAGCCTTGAACCTGTCCTCTAGGTTAGATCAGCTGCACTGCCTGCACAGCCCTGTTTCTGGCTCTGAGGCCCTCCACAGGACTCCTCCACAGTCCTGGCTCTGAGACTCACATACTGGAGCCCAAGGCTTTGCCTTGGTGCCTCCAGAACTCTTTCCAGGCCCTGTACACTGCCCTGAGAATTCAGGAGCCTGGAGCCTCCACCACTGCCACAGTCAGTAGAACTGCTCCAAGGTCCAATGCTCCATTAGGGAACTTCCAGCCTTCTGCCACCAGTACACTGGGACTTGGGACCTGGCTCAAGAAAATGCCAACAGCCTGGGAACTCATTAACAATGACGAGGGAGCCTCATCCAGCTGCCACTGCCACCTCTGCAGGGAAACATTCACCACAGGCTTAAAGAGAGGCAACTGCAGGTCAACAGATTAAATCAGAACAGTTGCATTAAGGGTCTCTAGTGCACATGCTCTACCTCTGCTACATCAACATACCAGGGTAGGGGGGAAAAAAGCTCCAACTGGGGTCCTCCCTGCTTCTAATTAACCAGCAAAGAACAAGTGTCCTGTAAGTTTATCAGCCCAGATTCAAGAAAAGAGGTTACAGATGAGAAGAACCAGCAAAAGAACCATGGCAACTTGGGGTAGTGCCTATGGCTCAAAGGAGTAGGGTGCTAGCCCCATATGCTGAAGGTGGTGGGTTCAAATCCACTCCCAGCCAAAAACTGCAAAAAACCCTGGCAACATAAAAAATCAAGGGATGACAATGGCGCTGCAGCAGTGAACTCCAATTACAAAGAAATTGTCAAAATGACAAATGAAATTCAGAATATGGATAGAAAATAAGATGAATGGAATTAAAGAGAAAGTTGAAACCTGACAAAAGCCAATAAAATATTTTAGGAAATAAATGAAAAAGTCACTAAAGAACTAGGAAGCATAAGAAAGGGTATAGTAGAACTTAAAGAAATGAAAGGTCATTTAGAGAATTTTAAAACACAGCAGAAAGCTTCAGCTACAGATTAAACCAAAAAGAAAGATTCTCAGAACTTGAAGACAAGGATCTTGAGCTCACCCAGTAATTTAAAGAGGGAGAGAAGATAAATATATGAATTGTAGGTATCCCCAAGGGAGAAGAAGAAAGAGCTAAAAGTATAGAAAATCCATTAAGGGAATTATTGAGGACAACTTCCCGGGTATTGCCAGAGATCCAGACGTGTAGATATAAGATTGTCATTGAACTCTGGAAAGATACATAGCAAATATAGCAAATAAGAGATCTCCAAGACACATAGACACATCCTGACCAAAGTCAAAATGGAAAATGAAAGAAAAAATTCTACAAGCATTCAGACATAAGCAACAACTGACCTACAAGAGAAAACCCTTCAGGCTAACAGCAGACTTCTCAGTGGAACTTTCTCAGCCAGAAGGAAGTGAGGCCCCATCTTCAGTCTTCTTAAGTAGAACAACTGCTCACCTAGAATTTGTATCCTGAAAAACTAAGTTTAACAATCAACATAGAAATTAAGTCTTTTTCAAGCAAGCAAACACTGAGGGAATTCGTCAGGACCAAACCTATCCTGCAGGAAATACTCAGAACTGAATTATACATAAATCAGCACAAAAGATGGCCACCAGTGTAAAATAACCCCAAAAGCTAAAGCTTATAACTCCAATAAAATAGCTTAAGTAGCAAAACAAAGCAATAAGGTACTACCCAACATGCTGAATAAATTAACATCCCACATATCACTTCTATCCTTTAGTGTTGATGGTTTAAATGTGCTACTCAAAAGACAAAGCCTAGCATAATAGATGTAAAAACACAACCCAGGTGTCTCCAGGAGACACATCTATCCCTTAAACATACACACAGGTAGTCAGGTGCTGTGGTGGGCAACTGTAGTCCCAGCTTCTTGGGAGGCTGAAGCAAGAGAATTGCTTAAGCCCAAGCGAGAGTTGGAGATTGCTGTGAGCTGTGATGCCACAGCACTCTACCCAGGGTGACAGCTTGAGAGTCTTTCTCAAAAAAAATAAAAAATAAAAAAATAAATAAAGAAAGAAACACACAAGCTCAATTTGAAAGGATGGGAAAAAATATTCCATGCAAATGTAAACTCAAAGAGAGTGCGTCTAGCCATTCTCTCACCAGACAAAATTGACTTTAAATTAACAATAGTAAAGAAAGGCAAGGATTGGGTGGCGCCTGTGGCTCAGGGAGTAGGGCACCAGCCCCATATACCGGAGGTGGCCCTGGCCAAAAACTACAAAAAAAAAAAAAAAAAAAAAAGGCAAGGATGGACATACGATGGTAAAGGGAGAAATTCAATAAGAAGGCATAACAATCCTAAATACATATGCACCTAACATAAGAGCTCCAGATATATAAAAAAAATTCTACTAGAGCTAAACAAGGAAATGAATAATAGCATGATAATTGCCAAAGACTTTACACCCCTTTATCAGAGCTGGACAGATCATCAAAGCAGAAAATAAATAAGGAAACACTGTTCTTAAATGGGACTCTATAACAACTGAACCTAATAGATATTTAGAAAAGTTTCTACCCCCAAACTACTGAATGCACATTCTTCTTATCAGCACATGGAACATTCTCCAAGACTGATCATATCTTACATCACAAAACATGTTTCAAAAAGAGAAATTATACCCTATATCTTCTTAGATAATAGTGGATTAAAACTAGAAATCAATTCTAAGAGTAACACTCAATTCTACAGAGTCATGGAAATTAGACAACCTGCTACTGAATGATTATTGGGTAAATAATGAAATTAACATGGAAATCAAAAGATTCCTTGAACTGAACAACAAAGGGGACACAAGCTGTCAAAATCTGCAGGACTCAGCAAAACCATACCTAAAGGCAAAATTCATAGTTTTGAATGAACACATCAAAAAGTCAGAAAGATCACAAATTAATAACCTATTGTCACATTCAAGGAAGTAGAAAATTAGGAGCAAATAAAACTCAAAGCCAGGAGAAGAAAACAAATAATAAGGGAAGGCCAGAGAAGAACAAAATGAAATGGAAAACAAAATAAAATAAACAAACAAAACTCCCACAAAAGGTCAGTGAAACAAAAAGTTGGTTTTTTGAAAAGATAACAAAATTGATAGATCTTTTGTGAGATTAACTAGTAATAAAAGAGAAAGGACCAAAATAAACTCAATCAGAAATAAAAAAGGAGATATTACAACTGATAGTCCAGAAATATAAAACATCATTCATAAAAACTACAAATTTCTCTATGAATATAAGCGAGAAAATACAGAGGATATGAACAAATTCCTGAAAACACACAAGACCCAATCAAGAAGAAATAGGACTCCTGAAAAGACCAATAATAAGCATTGTGATTAAAGTAGTGATAAAAATTCTTCCAACAAAAAAAGCCCTGAACCAGATCGATTCATAGCTGAATTCTAGCATACCTACAAAGAATAACTGGCACTCATACTGCAGCAGTTATTTCATAACTTTGAGAAGGAAGGAATCCTTCCCAACTTCTCTGAAGTTCTATGAAGCCAGTATTGCCTTAATACCAAAGCCAGGAAAGGACACAATTAAAAAGAAAGAAACTACAGACCAATATTCCTTATGAATATAGATAAAATAATTCTCAGTAAAATACTGGCAAATCAAATTTAACAACACATCAAAAGAATAATGTTCCATGACCAAGTGGGCTTCATCTCAGGAATGCAAGGATGGTTCAACATATGTAAATCAACAAATGTGATTTACCACATGAGCAGAAACAAAAACAAAGACGATATGATTATCTCAATGGATGCAAAAAAGCATTTGACAAAATCTAGCACCGTTTCATGATAAAAAACCCTCAACACACTAGGCATAGAAGGAATGTATCTCAAAATTATAAAAACCA
The DNA here is from genome assembly GCF_000181295.1 of Otolemur garnettii. NCBI lineage: Eukaryota > Metazoa > Chordata > Mammalia > Primates > Galagidae > Otolemur > Otolemur garnettii. The sequence goes on from NW_003852403.1 coordinate 33,750,649, forward strand.
CATGACAAACCCATAGCCAATGTCAAACTGAATGGAAAAAATTTGAAAGCATTTCCCCTAAGAACTGGAACAAGACAAGTGTGTTCACTGTCATCACTTTTATTCAATATGGTATTGGAAGTCTTAACTAGAGCAATCAGGTAAGGGAAGAAATAAAGGATATCCAAATTAGGAAAGAGGAGGTCAAACTATTGCTTTTCACTGATGATATAATCTTGTATTTAGAAAACCCAAAGGAGTACTAAAGACTCTTGGAGTTGATAAATGAGTTTAGCAAAGTGTCAGGTTATAAAATTAATATACAGAAATGAGTAATATTCCTACATACCAATAATCGTCAAGCTGAGAGTCAAATCAAAGGCTCAATACCATTCACAATAGTTAAAAAGAAAACAAAATACCCAGGAATATACTTAATCAAGGAAGTGAAAGATCTCTAAAAGGAAAACTATGAAACACTGAGGAAAGAAATCACAGATGACACAGCACATGGAGAAACATAACCTACTCATGGATAGATAGAAACATTGTTAGAATGTCCATACTACTCAAAGATATTTATAGATTCAATGCAATCCCCATCAAAATACCAATGGCATATTTCACAGATCTGCAAAAAATAATTCTGTGCTTTATTTGGAACCAGAAAAGGCCCAAATAGCCAAAGAAATCCTAAGCAAAAACAAATAAACATATTACCAGACTTCAAACTATGCTATAAGGCTACAGTAACCAAATTGGCATGGTATTAGTACAAAAATAGATATGTAAATGAGTGGAACAAAGTAGAGGACCCAGACATAAAACCATCTACCTATAGCCAACTGATATTTGATAAAGTAGCAATAATGTACACTGGGAAAAAGAAACCCTATTCGATAAATGGTGCTGGGAAAATTGGATAGCCGCATGTACAATAATGAAAAAGGATCACTTTCATTACTCACAAAAATTAATTCAAGATAGATAAAAGACTTAAATATAAGGCATGAAACCGTAAGAATTCTAGAAAAAACTATATGGAAAAAATCTTCTAGACATGGGTCTAGGCTAGGGGTCCTCAAACTTTTTAAACAGGGGGCCAGTTCACTGTCCCTCAGACCATTGGAGGGCTGGACTGTGGGCCTGGGATGAGTCAGCTGCTAAGCAGGACAGGCAGCGGCTGGCCAGATAAATGTCCTAGGCAAGCTGCATGTGGCCTGCCGGCCATAGTTTGGGGATGCCTGGTCTAGGCAAAGAATTCATGACTAACACCCCAATGGCAATTATAGCAGCAACAAAATAAGTAAGTGGGACTTGATTAAATTAAAAAGCTTCTGCACATCTAAGGAAATAATCAACAGAGTAAATAGACAATGTACACAATGGGAGAAGATATTTGTAATCTATACATATGATAAAAGGCTAATAACCAGAATCTACAAAGAACTCAAACAAATCAGCATAAAGAAAACAAACAATCCCACTACAAAGTGGGCAGGAACATTTATCTATATTCTTAGGGGCAAGAACGCATCTAATGGGCACAGTGAACACTCTCCTGAGGATGGACCCATAGATAGTGCAGACTCAAACCATGCATCAAAAACATATGTACCCCCCTAATATTTTGAAACAAAAATAAAAAAAAAATCAAACAAAAAGAAATGCTCTCTGGCAATGGTTGTTCTTGTTTTTATATTATTATAAAATCACAGCCTAGCACAATGCCTGATGAACAATAGGTGCTAGTGTATGTAGACTGCTTTAGTTTTCAAATGACCATCAGAGGTAAGTATGTCCTTTGGAGGGACTGGTACCCGTAGGGAAACAAATGTAATGGAATCTATCCACAAGATGGTGGGGAATTGAACTGCACAGTACCAGGGCTCTGGATCCACTGCCTCTAAGGCCACCAGAAACAAACTCAAGGGAGTCATGTGACAAAGGAAGATTCTCTAGTCAACTTCTGGAGCTTAGGAGGGATTTTTATTCTTTCAACTACCATCTTCTGCTTTATGAAGCCTGTTTTCAAATCATGAAAATACTGTTGTGAGAGCACATTTGATTTCACTATGTCCTCAAACAAACTTGTGAGTGCAAGTTCAAGGTAGGATCACCCCCATATGATTAATGAGGAGTGGTTGAGACCCAGAAAGGTTATATATCACTTGCCTAAGGACACACAGCTTGTGACGGCCAGAGCCTGGGCTCAGACTTCCAGCTCCACAATCTCCCTCATCTTCCTTCTTTCCTGTCCCCTCTAGGAATGTATTTCAATTTTAGGTTTTCAGTAGTTTTTTCTAAACAGCACCAAGAAAAAGCAATTGTATCAATTCTTTAATATAAACAATGGGTTGGTAAGGAACTTTTATCTTCCTTAAATCTTCCAACTCTATGTCAAATGCCAGATTTATTTTGCGGCTACAAGAAACTATAATGCAGAAATGAGCAAAAAATATTCCCACAAAAGGAGTCTGCAAAGCATGTCTGGGCGTGACTGTCAAAAAAGAGGACAGGAGCAGCGCCTAAATGCTTAATGAAACGTATAAAGGACATAACTGGGCTTTTATTTGAAACACGATCTTCATTTTGCTGCCAAATAAAATAAAACAAGTATGAGACAGGCAAAAGCCACTACTGGACATGTTTCCCAAAAGACTTGGTCATAATGTAAAACCAGTAGTTTATATGTTTCCTTTAAAAAAAAATTAGGAATATATGCTCCCAAAATACAAGAATATTTTGTATGCAGTGATGACTTTTAGTTTTGTTTTCTTCTCCTTTGTGGGGATAGATTTGCAAGGGACTGTTGTTAATTAATCCTCTAATTCTCCTGGAGGCCAGTCCATGCAATAGGTCCATTTTCCATGGCTGCATCCCCACCATGACCTAAAGTGGGGAAGCCTGGATTATTATATTTGCACATGTTAGAGCCTGACTCTCTCTCTCTATGCTATGGCCTCAGCTGATTAAGACCATATGGTCCCAAGGGGAACCATAATCTGGTTAAGCCAACCAGATCCCTTCTTTTAGGAGATATAAATCACAGAGAACAGGGTTCTACTTGGTGTAAATACTTGAATGGGGAGCAAATGGAGCTTGGGTCTAAATTAGTCATCTTGAACTCTTCCCCAAATGAGCATTCAGAGAAAAAAGGTAAAGACAGAAAAAGAGAAAAATAGAGTAGATGTACAAAGGAAGTATTAGTTTGTTTAGGCCACTATAACAAAGTATCTTAGACTGGGTAACTTACAAGTGATAGAAATGTTATCACTCATCGTTTTAGTGACTGGGAAGTCCAAGATCAAGTTGCCAGCATATTCAGTTTCTGGTGGGGCAACGTGCTTCATAAATGGTGTCTTTTTGCAGTGTTCTCACAGGGCAGGAGGGCAAGGCATCTGCCTTCAACCCTTGATCACCTCCTAAAGGCCCAATCTCTTAATACTATTAATTTGGTGAGTAATATTCAACACATGAACTTTTGGGGGGCATTCTCAGAACATAGCCAAGAGTAATGAAAATATGAGAAGACAGAAGAGTGACCATGTAGGTTTGCAAAATAGAAGGAATGGTTTCTAAACTCCAGATTTCAGCTCTGGTCCATGTGGTCAGGCTGGACTTCTTGCCCTATAGATGCCCCCGTGTCTTGGCAGAGAGTGGGCACTCTGTGTGTTGGACAAATTGTTGATAAAATAACCTACCTTCTTTCTACTTTGAATGGGTTATTTTTCCTTATATTCAAAAGAGCTTTAATTGGTATCATATAGCTTTCTCTGACAATTAAAAAAATTCATCATTCTTTGTGATCTCTCTCTTTTACACACACGTACACACAGAGTTGCAATTTCTCAGAAAGTTGAAGTTTGTTTTTTTTTTATTGTTTGGGATTCATTGAGGGTACAACGAATTAGGTTACACTGATTGCACTTGTTAGGTAAAGTCCCTCTTATAATTGTGTCCCATCCCTAAGAGGTGTGTCATACACTGTGACCCCCCGCATCCTCCTCTCCTCTCCCCAATCCTTCATTCCCCTACCCCACCTCTTGTATTAGTTCATCTACTGCCCCCATATTAGACTTGAGTACATTGGATTCTTGTTTCTCCATTCTTGTGATGCATTACTAAAAAGAATGCATTCCACTTCCATCTCCATGGAGATGTAAAGTCTCCATCTTTTTAATGGCTATATAGTATTCCATAGTAGACATATATCACAGCTTATTAATCCAATCCTGTGTTGGTGGGCATTTAGATTGTTTGCATCTTTTGGTGATTGTAAATTAAGCTGTGATAAACAGTCCAGTGTAAATGAGAAAGTTGCAGTATTAATAGAAAGCTTTCAACCACTTGATTGGTATTAGTTGATAAAGATTCTAGGCAATTTTATTTTCTATTTTAGCTTGAAAATATGAGAATGTAATTCCATGAATAAAACATGGCATTTTTGTTTCTTTAATATGCAATTAAAACAGTAACACAAGGCTCGGCGCCTATAGCTCAACCGGCTAAGGCGCCAGCCAC